>NW_011495084.1:12903066-12919502 GCF_000754665.1 Bison bison bison | reverse complement strand
ACTTTGGCCACCTCATGCGAAGAGTTGACTCATTGGAAAAGACTGTGATGCTGGGAGGGATTGGAGGCAGGAGGAGAAGGGGATGCCAGAGGATGAGATGGCTGGATGGCATCACTGACTCAATGGAGGTGAGTCTGAGTGAACTTCGGGAGTTGGTGAGGGACAGGGAGGCCTGGTGTGCTGCGATTCATGGGGTCGCAAAGAGTCGGACACGACTGAGCGACTGATCTGATCTGATCTGAATGAAATAAATCAAAGATGACATAAACAGATGGAGAGATGTTCCATGTTCCTGGGTAAGAAGAATCAATATTGTGAAAATGACTATATTACCAAATGCAAACCACAGATTCAATGTGATCCCTATCAAATTACCAATGGCATTTTTCATAGAATTAGAACAAAAAATTTCACAATTCATATAGGAATACAAAAGACCCTGAATAGCCAAAGCAGCCTTGAGAAAGAACGGAGCTGGAGGAGTCAACCTTCCTGACTTCAGACTATGCTACAAAGCTACAGTCCTCAAGACAGTATGGTATTGGCACAAAAACATAAATATAGACCAATGGAACAAGATAGAAAGCCCAGAAATAAACCCACACACCTATGGGTACCTTATCTTTGACAAAGGAGGCAAGAATATACAATAGAGAAAAGACAATCTCTTTAACAAGTGGTGCTGGGAAAACTGGTCAACCATTTGTAAAACAATGAAACTAGAACACTTCCTAACACCATACACAAAGATAAACTCAAAATGGATTAAAGACCTAAATGTAAGACCAGAAACTATAACACTCTTAGAGGAAAACATAGGCAGACCACTCGAAATAAATCAAAGCAAGATCCTCTATGACCCACCTCCTAGAGTAATGGAAATGAAAACAAAAGTAAACAAGTGGGACATGATTAAGCTTAAGACCTTTTGCACAGCAAAGTAAACTATAAGCAAGGTGAAAAGATCCTTCAGAATTCGAGAAAATAATAGCAAATGAAACAAAAGACAAAGGATTAATTTCCAGAATATATAAGCAGCTCATACAATTCAATGCCAGAAAAACAAAAACAACCCAATCAAAAAGTGGGAAAAAGACCTAAACAGACATTTCTCCAAAGAAGACACGCAGATGGCTAACACATGAAAAGATACTCAACATTGCTCATTATCAGAGAAATGCAAATCAAAACCACAATGAGATATCCCCTCACACCGGTCAGAATGGCTATCATCAAGTTGACAGACAATAAATGCTGGAGTGAGTGTGGAGAAAAGGGAACGCTCTTGCTCTGTTGGCGGGAATGTAAATTGATACAGCCACTATGGAAGACGGTATGGAGATTCCTTAAAAATCTAGGAATAAAACCACCATATCCCAGGAATCCCACTCCTAAGCATATACCCTGAG
The DNA here is from genome assembly GCF_000754665.1 of Bison bison bison. Classification (NCBI taxonomy): domain Eukaryota; kingdom Metazoa; phylum Chordata; class Mammalia; order Artiodactyla; family Bovidae; genus Bison; species Bison bison. The sequence continues at coordinate 12,918,093 of NW_011495084.1, read as the reverse complement.
GAAACCAAAACAAAAAAGACACATGTATCCCATTGTTCATTGTAACACTATTTACAATAGCTGGAACATGGAAGCAACCTTCATGTCCATCATCAGATGAATAGATGAAGCAGTTGTGGTACCTATACACAATGGAATATTGCTCAGTCATAAAAAAGAATGCATTTAAGTCAGTTCTGATGAGGTGGATGAACCTAGAACCTATTACATAGTGAATTGAGTCAGAAATAAAAAGATAAGTATCATATTCTAACACATATATACAGAATCTAGAAGAATAGTACTAAGGAACTTATTTCAGTTCAGTCGCTCAGTTGTGTCCAACTCTTTGCGACTCCATGAATCGCAGCATGCCAGGCCTCCCTGTCCATCACCATCTCCAAGAGTTCACTCAAACTCATGTCCATCAAGTTGGTGATGCCATCAAGCCATCTCATCCTCTGTTGTCCCCTTCTCCTCCTGCCCCCAATCCCTCCCAGCATCAGAGGCTTTTCCAATGGTCAACTCTTCGCATGAGGTGGCCAGAGTACTGGAGTTTCAGCTTTAGCATCAATCCTTCCAATGAACACCCAGGACTGACCTTTAGAATGGACTGGTTGGATCTCTTTGCAGTCCAAAGGACTCTCAAGAGTCTTCTCCAACACCATAGTTCAAAAGCATTAATTGTTTGGCGCTCAGCCTTCTTCACAGTCCAACTCTCACATCCATACATGACCACAGGAAAAACCATAGCCTTGACTAGATGGACCTTTGTTGGCAAAGTAATGTCTCTGCTTTTGAATATGCTATCTAGGTTGGTCATAACTTTCCTTCCAAGGAGTAAGCGTCTTTTAATTTCATGGCTGCAATCACCATCTGCAGTGATTTTTGAGCCCCCCAAAATAAAGTCTCTCACTGTTTCCACTGTTTCCCCATCTATTTCCCATGAAGTGATGGAACCAGATGCCATGATCTTCGTTTTCTGAATGTTGAGCTTTAAGCCAACTTTTTACTCTCCACTTTCACTTTCATCAAGAGGCTTTTGAGTTCCTCTTCACTTTCTGCCATAAGGGTGGTGTCATCTGCATATCTGAGGTTATTGATATTTCTCCTGGCAATCTTGATTCCAGCTTGTGCTTCTTCCAGCCCAGCGTTTCTCATGATGTACTCTGCATATAAGTTAAATAAGCAGGGTGACAATATACAGCCTTGACGTACTCCTTTTCCTATTTAGAACCAGTCTGTTGTTCCATGTCCAGTTCTAACTACATATAGGTTTCTCAAGAGGCAGGTCAGGTGGTCTGGTATTCCCATCTCTTCTAGAATTGTCCACAGTTTATTGTGATCCACACAGTCAAAGGCTTTGGCATAGTCAATAAAGCAGAAATAGATGTTTTTCTGGAACTCTCTTGCTTTTTCCATGATCCAGTGGATGTTGGCAATTTGATCTCTGGTTCCTCTGCCTTTTCTAAAACCAGCTTGAACATCTGGAAGTTCACCGTTCACATATTGCTGAAGCCTGGCTTGGAGAACTTATTTACAGGGCAGCAATGGAGAAACAGAAATAGGTATAGAGAATAGACTTATGAACACAGAGAGAGGGGAGAGGAGGGTGAGATGCATGGAAAAAGTAACATGGAAATTTACATTACCATATGTAAAATAGGTATCCAACAGGAATTTGCTGTATGTCTCAGGAAACTCAAATAGGGGCTCTGTATCAACCTAGAGGGGTGGATGAGGAGGGAGATGGGAGGGAGGGGATATATGTATACCTGTAGCTGTTTCATGTTGAGGTTTGACAGAAAACACCAAAATTCTGTAAAGCAATTATCCGTCAATAAAAAAATAAATTAAAAAACAAAAACTAGAGAAGATTGAAGGCATCACAACAGTCTGCTAGCTAGAAGAATGGGTAATGTGACTATTATCACTACTAGAGTGGTACCTTTTATATGCATAGGCTGGGAAGCCTTGTAAGATCTGCTTTATGTATCCAGAAGATTAAAGATAAGTTCCGTAAGAGTAAGGTCCCAGCCATTCATGTTTATAACCACTTACCCAAAAGATACAATGATATTTGGGGAAAGAAATATTTCCATTTAGGTTCTATACTAAGTATGTGGAAAACTGTAGTGGGGATACTATTAGAATGAACAGATGAAGACAGAACATGGAGAACATCAATGTCAGTGTAAGGAATTGAGCTTTATTCTGAAGTAACTGGTCATCCCTGAAGACACGTGTTGAGCTGGAAGGTGATGGTGGAGAACTGGTTCCTTCCATCCACCACTTCTAGAGAATAAGTCTTATTTCATTCTGCATTGAAATGTAAATGCACAGAAGGAATTGAGTATTTCAGTCATGATGTATATACTACCTTTAGGGACTTTTTTTTTACCTTAGTCATAGGTATGGGAAGAGCTAATGTCAATTATCTTACTTCATCCTGGTGAATAGAATGGAGCTTTTATTATTTTATTTTATTTTTTATAATTTTTTACTTTATTATTTTTTTCCCTTTACAATATTGTATTGGTTTTGCCATACATCAACGTGAATCCACCACAAGTGTACACATGTTCAGAACCAAGCTATATCCTCTACAGTCCAAAGAACAACGAATTCCCACATACTTTCTATGCATGTGGCCCTGAAGTCTAGAATTTGCTAAATGATAGAATGTCCATAAACTCTTTGTGACTCTGTGGACTGTAGCCCACCAGGATCCTCTGTCTATGGAATTCCCCAGACAAGAATACCGGAGTGGAATGCCATGCCCTCCTCCAGGGGATACTCCCAATCCAGGAAGTGAACCTGCGGTTTCTGCATCGGCAGGTGAGTCTAGTGCCACCTGAGAAGCCCCAAAGAAGGCTGAGCACCAAAGAATTGATGCTTTTGAACTGCGGCGCTAGAAAAGATTCTTGAGAGTCCCTTGGACTGCGTGGAGATCAAACCTGTCAATCCTAAAGGAAATCAACTCTGAATATTCATTGGAAGGACTGATGCTGAAGCTGGAGCTTCAATACTCTGGCCATCTGATGCAAAGAGACAACTCCTCTGAAAAGACCCTGATGCTGGGAAGAGGAGAAGGTCGACCGAGGATGAGATGGTTGGATGGCATATCACCAATTCAATGGACATGAGTCTAAGCAAACTCTAGGACATAGTGAAGGACAGGGAAGCCTGGTGTGCTGCAATTCATGGGGTAGCAAGGAGCTGGACAATGACTCAGAGACTGAACAACAGCAACAAATGTAGCCAATCAACAACTGCAGAGAACAATCACACAGCAGCCTCGATAGGTACAGAAACGGTTCCTTTGCAGCGTCCAGTCTCAAAATGATCTGTTTTGAAAATTTTCAAATATTGAAATATTAAATACAGCCATCATCCAAGTTTCCATCAGTTGACTTTGTTGACAATTTGTATCTATAGTCAACACATTTTTGAAAACAAAAATGATTGCCTATTCTAGATTTTTCTCTCCTAGTTTGTTTTGTGTATTTATTTAAAACCTGAATGTGTATTAATTATGTTACATTTATATGAAAGTGTATCAACTTTGTGTCAGAACAATCGGCTTAACTGGGAAAATTAGGCATGTTAATCACTAGTTTATATTGGTTAAGGCACATTAACATGGAAAGAAAATGAATGTTAAAGTTCAGCCTTTCAATCTGAATTTGAGCTGTGGGTCTCTGGTAAACTTATTTAATTTATCTAGACTCTAAGACATCTCTTATAAGACTGAGATAAAAATGCCAGAAAAACAGATTTTCATGATGAATAAATAAAATACTGAAACCCCACATATAGCCTCTAGACAAATTTCGTTGTCATTTTGTTCCCTTTCTATTCTACATCAGATAGTTGTTTTAAATAATATTTTTAAAATGAATGTTATTGGAGTCTTTTTCTTACCAACATTTACACATTGTATTGCTTATACTTTGCTCTCATCAAAACGAGAGGCAATTTAAATCATTTAAAATTTAAATTTAAAATCAGGAAACACAACTACTAGACATTTTCTAAATTAACATATGGAATACATTTCATCAGAACGATAAGAAAATGAATGGTATGAATTAATAACTGAAATTCTTCACCATAGCTTTCATAACCATACACTAAGTAAAGAAAAACCCACTTGTCCCTGTTTAGTTCACATTTTATAATATCAAGCATTTGTGCTCCAACCAAATAAGACTACTTAATAATTCCTGTATAATTCATTTATTTATTTATTTTTTCTATCTGAACTACTTTTTCCTCTTCTCCAAATCTTCAATAGAAGCCAAGGTAAAATGCTAAGCTTATTCATACACACTGCAGAGTCTCAGATCTAGATATTTTATTTTCTTCCTTGCCTTCCTCTTAAGTCAGTCTTTAAGAACCACTAGCAATATTTTCCAGAGAAGGCAACGGCAACCCACTCCAGTACTCTTGCCTGGAAAATCCCATGGTTGGAGGAACCTGGTAGGCTGTAGTCCATGGGGTCATGAAGAGTCGGACATGACTGAGCGACTTCACTTTCACTTTTCACTTTCATGCATTGGAGAAGGAAATGGCAACCCACTCCAGTGTTCTTGCCGGGAGAATCCCAGGGACGGGGGAGCCTGGTGGGCTGCCATCTCTTGGATCACACAGAGTTGGACATGACTGAAGTGACTTAGCAGCAGCAGTAGCAGCAGCAATATTTTCCTACTCAACCTTATTTGTTCACCTGTCTTAGCCTCTCTTTTCCCCAACAGTGTCTAACACACTGATTGGGCCACTAACTGTCTCCTCTGAAACACCCAGAATAGTTTCTTCCCTTTTTCAATGTTCATCATGTATTAGCAAAGTTGTACTAAATGGAAATATGATACAAAATTATTCTCTTAAATTTCTTGACAACTAAAAGGAAAAATAGGGTTAAATAATTTAACTGTCCATTAAATAAAACACATAGAGTTATTTGGAATAATTATATATTTTACTCTGATTTCTAGGATACATGTATCTCATAGATCATAATATAAAGTTTTCCACATGATAATTGGACAAGTAAAAACAGTTTTCCAAAAGAATTTTTTTAATTTTTGTTAAACCTAGACATCCACAAGCAAAAAAATAAATCTAGACACAGACCTTATTCTCTTCACAAAATTTATGAATTCATGAAATGCAGACCTAAATGTAAAATGAAAAACTATAAAACTCTTAGAAGATAACATAGGAGAAAACCTAGATGACCATGTGTATAGTGATGACTTTTTAGATACAACACCAAAGTCATGATCCCAGGAAGAAATAATTAATAAGCTGGATTTCATTAAAATTAAAAACTTATGTTCTGCTAAAGATATTGTCAAGAGAATGAGAAAACAAGTCACAGACTGAGAGCAAATATTTACAAAAGATACAATTAATACAAGACTATGATCCAAAATATATAAAGAACTCTTAGAACTCAACTATAACAAGCAACCTGATTGAAAAAGGGGCCAAAGATCTTAACAAACACCTCACCAAGATATACAGATGGCAAATACACGTAAAGATGCTCCAAACCATATGTCATCATATGTGTATATTGAAGTTATGTGTATCCTGAAGTGAAGTCAAAGTAGCTCAGTCGTGTCCGACTCTGCGACCCCATGGACTGTAGCCCACCAGGTTCCTCTATCCATGGGATTTCCCAAGCAAGAATACTGGAATGGGTTGCCATTTCTTCCTACAATATGTCATCAAGGAAATCCAAATAAAAACAATGAGATACTACTATGCACCTATTAGAATGCTTAAAATCCAGAACACTGACAACACCAAATGCTGGTGAGGATTTAAGGCAACAGGAGCTCTCATTCATCGCTGATGAGAATGCAAAATCATATAGCCATTTTGGAAGACAGTTTGGTGATTTTTTATAAAACTAAATATACACTTACTGTATGATCCAATGAACAGAGTTTCTTGATATTTACCAAAAGGAGTTGAAAACTTATGTTCATACAAAAACTTGCATGTGGATATTTATAGCACATTTATTATTAATTGCCAAAACTTGGAACCTACTGTTTTCCACTAGCCAAATAAATAAATCAACAGGTATATTCAGACAATGGCATATCATTCAGCACTTAAAAAAAAAAGACCAAGTGACAAAAGGATATGGAGGAACCTTAAATGCCTAAGTGCAAGAAGTCAGTCTGGAAAAGTTACATATTATTACAATTGTACCACTCATGTGTGGGATATTGAAAATAGAAGAGGAAAGGGAATATAGGGAATCTCTGTACCTTACCCTCAATTGTTATAAACCTAAACAACACATATACATATGGGGAAGCTACTGACAATAACAAAGAATCTTTTTTTATATTACTCATACTCCAATTTTAACTTCAGGAAAATGAATGACATTATTCAGCAATATTTTGTGCTGATTTTAGTTCTTAACATAGGTCAGAGCTTGGAGAATATTTAAGAATAGCTGGTTGTCTTGTCTCTTTAAATCATCCCATGTTCAAGTAAATTTTGACAAGACCTGGTGATTTGCAGACCATTTGTGGTGTGACTCTGACAAGTGCCCAGAGCACAGATATCTGTGTTGCTGATTAAAGAGCACTACAGGCATCTTACATACCAGATGTGCAGATGGCAGAGTTTATAAAATCTTCTGGAATGTCTGGAGTCTGTTTTGCATTCTCACCCAGATAGAAAGCCATATAATTTCCAGAAAGCATAATGATGGGACACAGGAAGAAAGATGTGTTTGTGTGTGGGCAGGGTAAGAGGATATGGGGAGAAAGCAGGAAAAGGGGAGTAAAAGGGGACATTCAAGTCTGCTCAAATAATTTCTAAAACACTCATTAGCTAGCTGAGCATTTTATGCTTCAAAGTATGGAAGCGAAGATTACGTCTGAAATACTGCTTCTATGATACAATGAAAAAGAATACAAATTAGCAATTTATTGCTTTGACCTTAACACTACCACCTGGTAACTCTGATGTAACAGGATAGCTGCTTTTGAAACAAATGAAAACAACAACAAAAAATATTTTATTAGTAATAGGCAAATGCATTTAATTGGACTGAATACTTTAGCAAGAATGAAGACCTGCAATTCATGGATTCTCTTTTGTTTTCTCCTTTCCCAGTAATAAATGTTATACCAGATGCCTTAAAATTAGTGGAAGCCCTGAAGACACAAATCTTCCTTTGCTACCTCCTTTCTTCTTTCCTTCTTACCTATTTATTACACTGGGCATGATGCAGTTCTTTTGTGAGCAAAGTCCGACACCCTTCTTCTCTTATTGGGGCTTATCATTTAGCTTCTTTTATAGTACTTATCCTTTTGCATTATTGTTAAGAGGTTTGTCCTAGCCCACTAGCTTGGCAAAGAATAATAGAACAGATGTGGGTATCCTTTTTATGGCAACAAAATCAATACATATGACTGAGCCCTCCTCACCCTAATCCCTTCCATTCCCACCAGCTACTTATAAACATCTAGAGGACCACGGGATTCTCTAACATTCTTTGTTACTCCAGTTTCTCAGCCCTCCCCCCTGCTATGATCCATTCTCTTCAGCTAACCCCCAACTGCTGAGGGAATCAGCAGCATTGAAACACAAACACCTTTAGGAAGATTATTTTATTCATTGCCGTATTTAAACATAAGTTTCCCGAGGAATTCCCTGGTGGTCCAGTGGTTAGGACTCTGCACCATCACTTCTGCACTATTCCTGCTGAAGTTTCCTAACTAATCAGAAAAGCCATTAGCTTAACCACCCAGTTCTCAAACACAAGCAGAATTTGATTACACATCTCAACAGTTCACTATCACTGCCCGTCCTCCCCACAAAACATGCCAGGTACACAGCAAAGGTAGAGTCTCTTCTGCCCTTGAGAAGGCATAAGATAGTATATCTTGGTATATTAAATTGTTACATTTCTTCCTGATTCTTGTTCTGATACCCCAGCCTCTTCCAATGAATTGCATGATCCATGCCATTACCTCAAACCTTTTAGAGGACCTACATTCTGCTGCCTTCTCTGAAAGGCCACTTACATATCCCAAATTTTGTACATTTTCCCTGTTTTAGGCATCATAAAGTTTCTACAGAATAGTTCAAAATCTCTCACATAGTCTTAAGAAAGAAGCTAGCAGGAGATGGACTCAGAAACTGGTGTCCCTCAATCAGAGGCTTTCTAACTAATGAGGGGCAGTATCTGTTAACACCTGCACTCATACACCCCACTCCAGTACTCTTGCCTGGAAAATCCCATGGACGGAGGAGCCTGGTAGGCTGCAGTCCATGGGGTCGCTAAGAGTTGGACACGACTGAGCGACTTCACTTTCCTGCATTGGAGAAGGAAATGGCAACCCACTCCAATATTCTTGCCTGGAGAATCCCAGGGACGGGGGAGCCTGGTGGGCCGCTGTCTATGGGGTCACACAGAGTCCGACGACTGAAGTGGCTTAGCAGCAGCAGCAGCAGCAGCAATCATAACATCATTATTTTCAGGAAGAAACTTGGTTTGTTGGGAAAAATAACCTTTAAGCCCTTGAGATAAACGTCTGTTTCCAGTAACTACTGAATAAGTCAAAACAATCCTCCTGTTGAGGAAACACTAGAAAACCTGGGGGTTGGGGAAATGAACAAAATAATCTATGTGAAGGTTTAGAACTAAACAGTTATTGATAGGTGGAGAGAAAAGAGTTCCACAACCAGCAAGTATCTGAAAGAGAATTCAGGAGTCCTGAGTGAAAAATTTAATTCTTACACATGTTTTTTGCCTGGCAGTCTGAAAGGAAAGAACAACGTGATGTTTTCCCTTCTTCTCTCAACCAGGCACCACCGATAGAGACCTAGGAAGGCTGACTTTGATAAGAATTCTTACCGTTTGCTGGCGTCTGTCAGTCTCCCCAGGATTCTGCAGGCTCTGGAGCCAGTGGGGTGTGCCAATGGGTCTCATTCTGGTCATGAGAAACTGAAGAGGAGGAAAAATTTTTTTCCTCTACGCTTTACAGTGAGGGCTTAAGGTGAGACCCCTTTTCTTTGATGCGTCCCCTGAATGGATAAACTAACCTACGTGAAAAGATCTCCATTGTGGCCGCTGTAATTCCGGATTATCTTTGGTAAAGTTAACATGCTTGTTGGCCTTAAAACAGAACTGCATGTACCTCTTGCTGGGCCTAGACTGGCTTAAGTCCGACCCGGAACCAATCTGGTTTCTAACCCGTGCGTGGTCTGAGCCTCCACCCGGTTGGCTTTCTAAGCAGGACCCCATAAAACTTGTCGGGTTTCTAGGATGGACCCAAGCTAACTCCAGTCGTTTCCAGACCCGGTGAGGAAAAGAAATTCTCAAATAAAGCCTAAAAGCTCTTCAGACAACGGGCGCGGAGCCTCTGACTGACCCAGCGGTTCCTCAGGCAGCAGAGGCCCCAAGGTCAGGGCTCAGCAGGTACCATGTCTGGTGGCTGGTCACTCATAGGAATGTCAAGTTCTCCTTCCATTCCTGCTTCTTACTGTTACTAACAGAACTGTTAAGAGATAAACTGAGACATACTACGATTTTTAAGAGTTTATTTGAACAAAGATCGATTCCGATAGGGCATCATCTAGTCGAGCAGATAGGAGCTCCGGGGAGCTGTTCAAAATGAAAGACTTTTGCAGACAGAAGGGAGCAGGAAAGAAAAAAATAAACTAGGCTGAGAAGCGGTGAGTTAATGAGAAGTTACTTTCCTTCAGGGATTGACAAGGGTCTATCAGGCAGATGACCCCGCTAGTGCTGATCAGGAGATTCTGACTGGTTTAAGGTTCCATTTCTGAGAGAACCGAAACTGTAATTAAGTTAAATCTACTTTGGTGACATGGTGATTAGCATAAGCAACTCCATTTTGGGCCTATTGTCTTGTTTTTAACAAGATTTATAAAACTTAACACTGTATGATATTGGTCCCAAAATTACAATTGACCAAAGTAAGGGAAAAAAAATCCAGAAACACAGCCACACATTTTCAGGCACTTGATTTGTTATGCTAACATTATCTATCTCTTTTCATTAAACGTTGCTGAAGCCTTTAGTTATCTCTGTTTTTAAAAATTAGCACTTATAGCATTCAAAAAAATTTATTTTAGGTATATTTAGATTTCTGAATATGAACGGCACAATAATAATGCTTCTAGAAAAAAGACATAAGATATTAATTTAAAGGCCTTAAAGAGAAAATTTCTTAAACAAGATACTATGATATTGTGATTCATAATAAGAAATATATATTTGGTCTTCCTCTAGTCCCTGGCACGTAGGTCCTCAAACCTGGTGCCATAGAATTGTCTGGTATGAGAACCCCTATCCCCAGCCACACACACACATCTGGTGACCAAAGTACAGCAGCATTCAAAGTATTGTGTACAGTGTAAAGAAAAACAATAGTGTGTGTTTTTACAGATATAAAAGGAATAACAAAAGAAAATATTTTCAATTGTTCATAAAAATTAAGGGTTTCAGCTTAGTAAAGATATATTTAGAAAGCAAAACAGTTAACTCGAGAGCAGGAAACGATATTGCAAAATATATAACTTTCAAAGATCATGTATTTGGGAATCACAAAGAACTCCTACACAGGAATGTGAGAAAGATAACCAACATGCAAGTCTACAAGTCTTGAACAAATACTTTAGGAGAAAAGATAATAAAATGTAGATAAAAGGGAGCTCAATTTCTTCAGTAATCAAGCAATCATAAATTAAAACCATAATGAAATATTGCTAAAAACTCACCAGAAATACTAAATTTGAAGTATGACAATTCTAAATGTTGACAAAAGTCAAGCTACTTAGAAAAAGCGTAAATTTGAGAGACATGTTCTTTGTTACCTCTTGCCAAAAGCAAAAATGATACTGGCTCCAAAATACCAATTTGTTTTTGAGTTTAATGGTTAAACTGTAATATTTAAGAATTTTCTAACAGATATCTTTTCCAATGGGCAGGTTGTTAACACAGGATATTCCATAACCATAATTGATGTTTTCAAACTGGTGCTGGAGAAGACTCCTGAGTGTTCCTTGGACAGCAAGGATATCAAACCTCACTGGAAAGACTCATGCTAAAGCTGAAGCTCCAATACTTTGGCCACCTGACTAGAAGTGCTGACTCATTGGAAAAGACCCTGATGCTGGGAAAGATTGAAGGCAGGAGGAGAAGGGGGTGACAGAGGATGAGATGGTTGGATGGCATTTGTTGATTCAGTGGACATCTACTCGGTGATTAAAGCTGTTTCTAGTTTTCTAAAGCATCACTGATGATGTGGCTAGCAGTTACTTCCAGTATCAAATATCAGTGATATCAGAGACCAGCAGTAGAGTCTCTGCTGAGAGATGTCAGCAGTAGTGTTTAAGCAAACTCTTGGAGATAGTGAAGGAGAGGGAAGCCTGGCGTGCTGCAGTCCATGGGGTTCCAAAGAGTTGACATGACTTAGCAACTGAGCAACAATAGTGATTTCATCTAAATTCTGTACAAGTTATGAACAATTGACTGTAGGTTTTTTTGATTATTTTTGTTCATTTGCTTCTTTCTAGTTCCCATCAAACTTTACAAAACTAGAGGCAGGGTTTCCAGATTGCTCCAAAGTGGTTTAAGTCTGACAATTTGTTGTTATATAGTTAGATAAAAGGCATATCCCCAAAACAGTTTGTACAGAGTAGAGAAATTTTGACTTAACCTTTTTATCCCCACAGTCTCATCAGTCAACAGTATTCAACAATCAGAATATTTAATGTTCATTTTCTTTTCTTCCTTAGTATGGGTGCAAGTAAAGGAAAATGAAGTATTCAATACTCAATGATATTAATTTTTGATTAGGGGCATAAATGAGGTTTCCCCTAGACTTATCCTACAGATGGCCATTTAGCATTGTTATTTCAGCTTGATAAATTTACTAATTGGCTGTTTGTGTGGCTTTAAAGATAATGAAGACGGCAATGCCATCCTTTTCTTCTAGGAAGCCAAGTGAAAGTATAAGGAGAACAGGGGATAGAAATATAAACGATATCTTGAAAGAAACTAGAGAGAGATCTGACTTAATCGTTAATTATATAAAATGCTATATAAAATCTTATTAAAATGGTTATTGAGTGACTTACATGTTCCAAATACTGACTAGGATATACAGCAGTAAACAAGAAAAAGTTGCAAAGTATGTGAAAGGGCTGCTAAATTTAGTAACTATGATAAGGAAAAATAAAAGCCTATCAAGAGGTAATGTACATGGCTGAAGACTTTAGAAAAAGCTGCCCCATTCCCCAAATTAAATAGCCTAAATCTAGACTTAGTGGAATCTGACAACTCGTGGTTTGGACCCAGCTTAACTTGAAAATTTAAAGAACAAAGGAAGATTGAGCTAAACCCAGGATTATGCACAGACAAATTATATCTGCCAGAAACCACGTTTCAGAAAGGCAAAATGGAGGAGAGGAATGATGCATGCTGAGCATCTTTGCAGCACCAGTCTTAGTTGGCTCAGAGAATCAAAAACTAAATAATTTATGGAGAACTATTGATGGCCCACAGACATGATGCTGGCTGTCCCATTACAGAAACTATCTGAAAGTAGTTGGTTTTGGAAGGTAGTACCTATTTGAAAAAAGCAAGTCATAGTTATTAAGAACAATGTAGAATATCTCAGGAATGGTTTGCCACAGTGGTTAAAGCTGTTTCTAGTTTTCTAAAGCAGCACTGATGATGTGGCTAGCAGTTATTTCTAGTGTCAAATATCAGTGATGTCAAGGAGACCAGCATTAGTATCTCTGCTGAGAGATATCAGCAGTGGTGTCTTCATGGAAGCAGTTCTACATGTGATTTTTGAAGCTGTTCCTAGCAGTATATCCCCCATCCCTACTCCTCTGTCCGACCAGGTTCTGTGAGTCATCCATGGGCTTTAACACATTCTGTTTCTCTTAGATAGAAATAGGCCTTGGCTGGGGTTTTGGAGTAAGTATGGTCAGGTGAAGTCCAACTCTTAACCTATTTATGTTTGTACCTGTGGAGTAAATGTGACTGGAAAAAGATCCACACACACACAAACTGCTTGGTCACACTTGATATTTATCACCTCAGTTATCCCACTAATTGTGGGAACAATTCTGATTGTTTCATAGTAGATATATTACAGTTTATTTAAATAATTTCACATTGTTGGACCTATAGAGCATTTGATTTTTTTACTGATAGAAGAATTGCTGTTATAGATTATCCAGGTAGCCAAATCTCAGTCACATTCATAATTATTTCCTTTGAATAACTTATTTTCTAGAAGTGGAGTTCTGATTCCAATCATGAAGGAGTGACTTGTATTGGACTAACTTTTCTGCTGTTACAATTATTAATGCTGAACAAGATGTAAAATACAACTGTTTGAAGGTGCTGGAATACAACCAAAGTAGTTAGAGACAGGAGGGGCTACAATCATTTTAAGATGGAAAGAACATAAGATTTCCATATTTAGCTGGCTTGTCTTCTGAGGGTGGTTAGAAATTTTCTGCCATAAGAGGCAATAGAGCCAAAGCAGGAAACAAGAATCTTAAAGGACTAAGGGGACAGAAATCGAAGTTTAAGATTGTGAGAGAGCTTACAAATAGAATGGCAATATCTCAGATTGTCTCAATTTGGAGACTTCAGAGAAGTCAAAAATCTTCTACTGGTTCTCTTCAGGATGTTGATGGATTCCTAATTATACATTCTGGAAAACCTAAGGAAAGCACTAGCTGGAAGAAAAAAAAAAAACCAAAAAAACAGATTTCCATATCTGCCTACTTCTGAGGAATAAGATTGAACTTCAAGTTCCACCAAATCAGAAGAACTTACTAAATACCCAGGGCTTTTCTCTGAGTTACCAGAAAAGCCTTGACAGAATAACAAGGATGAAATGAAACCAAAATAATCTTAAAAAAAAAAAAAAAACTAAAATCAGCTTGTGAAAGGATGAAAGTCATCTTCTGATATTCTATCTGCCTTCCATTAAAAAAAATTGTCTTTGGAAGAAGATATGTTATTCATACACGTATAATTTTAATGTACTATTTCCAATAAGAAATTAAAAATTGAAAGCATGTTAAAAATAGCACCAATTGAAAAAAAAACAAAAAAAAAAAACAAAAAATTGAAATAGACCCATGGGTGAATCAGATACTGAAATTAGCAGATATTTTTAAATAACATAACTGATATAATTCAAGAAAATAGAGGGAAGAATGGGAAACTTCAGTAAATACCTAGAGTACTCCCCATACACATACAACCTGTCAAATGGAAATCTACATCTGAAAAATATAATGACTAAGATGAAAATTTTACTGGAGTAGTTTATTAGCATTAGAAATAGCACCCCCCTACCCTAAAAAACAAAAACAAAAAAAACAGAGAAAAGAATGAGTATATCAGATCATAACGAGGTAGAAAATATTCACAGCAATGCACAGGGAGAAAAAACACAGCAAAACATATTTGAGACATGTAAAACAGAGGGAAAATGTTTAACAGGTCTAATCAGAGAGACAGTAATTGAAGAAATAGTGGCTTAGAATCTCCTAGACACGCCTAGATATCAAGTCATGGATTCAAGAAGGTCTACAAGCCCCACAGAGTATAAACAGAAAGAAAATTACACTTAGAGACTTCCTAGTTAAACTACTAAGAACCAAAGATAAAGTGAAATCTTTAGAGTGGAAAAGTATAAACTTCCAGTGAAAAGATCAGTAATTACTAAGAATGTAATATACAACATGATAATTAACACAGCTGTATGGACTGGAAGAAACACAAGCTGAAATCAAGATTGCCGGGAGAAATATCAATAACCTCAGATATGAAGGTGACACCACCCTTATGGCAGAAAGTGAAGAGGAACTCAAAAGCCTCTTGATGAAAGTGAAAGAGGAGAGTGAAAAAGTTGGCTTAAAGCTCAACATTCAGAAAACGAAGATCATGGCATCTGATCCCATCACTTCATGGGAAATAGATGGGGAAACAGTGGAAACAGTGTCAGACTT
>NW_011495084.1:12879504-12902966 GCF_000754665.1 Bison bison bison | reverse complement strand
GCTCCAAAATCACTGCAGATGGTGACTGCAGCCATGAAATTAAAAGACACTTACTCCTTGGAAGGAAAGTTATGACCAACCTAGATAGCATATTCAAAAGCAGAGACATTACTTTGCCAACAAAGGTCCGTCTAGTCAAGGCTATGGTTTTTCCTGTGGTCATGTATGGATGTGAGAGTTGGACTGTGAAGAAGGCTGAGCACTGAAGAATTTATGCTTTTAAGTGTGGTGTTGGAGAAGACTCTTGAGAGTCCCTTGGATTGCAAGAAGATCCAACCAGTCCATTTTAAAGGAGATCGACCCTGGGATTTCTTTAGAAGGAATAATGCTAAAGCTGAAACTCTAGTACTTTGGCCACCTCATGCGAAGAGTTGACTCATTGGAAAAGACTCTGATGCTGGGAGGGATTGGGGGCAGGAGGAGAAGGGGACGACAGAGGATGAAATGACTGGATGGCATCACTGACTCAATGGACGTTGAGTCTGAGTGAACTCCGGGAGTTGGTGATGGACAGGGAGGCTTGTGTGCTGTGATTCATGGGGTCGCAAAGAATCGGACACGACTGAGCAACTGAACTGAACTGAATGTTATATATGAAAGTTGTTAAGGAAGAAAATCCTAAGAGTTCTCATCACATTTTTTTTATATTTCTTTAATTTTGTATCTGTATGAGATGATGAATGTTCACTAAAATTATTATGAAATCATTTCATGGTACATGTGAGTCAGATTACATGGTATACCTTATACAGTGCTATATGTCAATTAGATCTCAATAAAACTAGAAGAAACAAAAAAAAAGAGTTAAATCTTAAGAGGTGTCAAGAGCGGGAGAAGTTTAAGAAGTAAAATTATAGATTTGAACATTTTGAGATTTTTAAATAATTAAATGTGAACTCTCAATCTATTATCCAGAAAATTTGCACCTTTCCCCCACAGCCTTATAATTACTGTCACAAATCTTGATATGGCTTTGGTATTCCAAGTAGTGGAATATTTAAACCTCTTTAATCTGTTGTGGTTTCTGAATGATGAATGAAGCTGCTGGACATTTTGGAGAGAGTGAGCCTTTCTGAAACTATTCATGAACTTTGGTCTGTTTTTATTTTGGATTAAAATACAGTTTTTAATTTGGATATTACTAAGATAGTGTTCCCTTGCATATTTATGCAAAATTTTGCCTACACATATGTACATAAGGTTGATATTTTATAGGTCTTATACTTTTTCCAATATTCACTCTCTTCCATCTCAGACAACAAAATCACAGGTTTTTTTTTGAAAAAATGTGAGTTACACTCACTCATAGAATAGTTCATACATTACAGCTAGTTTCCTAAGTAATTTTGATTTTATTGTAGTTCTTGGTTTCATAACATGCGTTCAGGTGTCCTTGAAAGAAGTACTTTCATCTCTGTGGGTTTAAATGCCCTCCCTTGGCTTCTGTGGGCAGCAATTATGGTGTCTCGTATCATCTGGTCTCTTTATATGGTGATCCCTATGAAGCTGAGATGCAAAGATTCTACCCCAGTGATTTAGGTCTGGCCTCATTCCAAAACTTAATTGATGGGAACTTTGTCCTGTATTTAGTATTCAGCACAGAGCAAAGCATTTCTCATGAAATGGTTGCAGGCAATGAAAATGCCTAGTTATTGTGAACCTCACAGCAAAGCGGAATTACGTTCTAGACCAGTCCTGAGGCTCAGTGCCATGCCCACCACTGTCTCTTAACCAAGTAATTTGCTAAAATACAAACTAGACTGCTTTTGAAAATATGAAACTCTATTACATATATATAAAATGAAAAGACAGGGAGCAAAATATTATGTGTACACATTAGAATTGTAAACAAAAAATTTAAAGCATATGAAGAAAGCCTGGAAGGAACTCCACCAAAATAATAATAATGGTAGTTTGAGTACAGTAATAATAGGTAATTGTTTTACTTTTTACCATTTTACATATTTCCTAGATTGTAGTTATATTACTTTTATAATTAAACAATAAATTTCCTTTAAAAATGATGTTAAAATAGCTCCTCTGATAAAGATTTTGACAACCTACGTTTATAATCTCCTCTCTTTAGCAATAGATCTAGGATTATAATGCTGGAATGTCATAATTAAGATCATAACATGTTAATAACCCAACTGGAGTTCTTAACATTATGGTTTGCTTATTTTGTAATACACTTCTTTTCAGCACCTGTACAATTCAAACCTTCTAATTACATTTTGCATCACTGTCAGGCAAAGTAATTGCAAGCAAGGTTTTATATATACATTTTTCTTAAGCTTCACTTATAATAGCAATCCATATGTACTGGGAGCACTGCATTTAACCAAGTAGAAAGACAAAGCAATAATTGTGATTTCAAACTAAGTCACCAAGAATGGAATTTTCCAGTCAATTTTTTTAACCTTCTAGATAACTTAACTGCCAAAATTAAGATTAATTTATCAAAACTATGTAAAGATGTCACATACTCTCTAGCAAATCTTCTAGACTGCAAATTGGACTGAAAAATAAAAAAATTTGACTGAAAATCAAAAATTAATATGAAATGTTCTTCTTGCACATGTCTTCTTCACAGGGGTCACTGGTGGTAAAGAACCTGCCTGCCAGTGCAAGAAACATAAGAGCCTCGGATTCAATCCCTGGGTCAGGATGATCCCCTGGAGGAGGGCGTGGCAGCTCACTCCAGTATTCTTGCCTGGGAAATCCCATGGGCAGAAGAGCCTGGTGGGCTACAGTCTGTGCGGTCACAAAGAGTCAGACACAACTGAGGTGACTTAACACAATACATGAAATATTTTTCTTGCACATGTCTTATTTGAGTACAAAACAGGTGTATAAATAGAATTAAAAATTTTGTATGCATTTAATCTTTGTTCTTCCAAATATTGTCCTCTTATATTAACTCTATTTAATTTGAATTACTATAGATGATATCCATAGCACTTTGTTAGCATGACTTTTATTTTTACCCACATTACTAAAAATAACCCAGTTATCTTTAAGCTAAAATAAATTTATTGAGAAATAAATTGCACATTAATGTTCCTTTCTTAAAAGATTAGGAACCATGGAAATGGCTCCCATTGAAACATGATAGCTGTATGATTCCATCATGGCTGACTTCTTTCCATGTCTTCCTGTGGTAAGGTCTGTTTGCCTATGTGGCAAATTTATGCCAATTTCCAAGCTGACTTTGAATCCATGATATGCATTTCAAATGAAGATTTTTCTTGCCTGCATGACTATGGCAAAGGAGCATCCTGTTTTGTGCTATTTGCTCACTGTCACAGATCTTGTGACGCTTCACTAAACAAAGTTGAGCAGGTGATGTCAAGCTGAGTATCAGAGCAGTTTCATATGACTCCAACCCCACGTTATGCCTTGGAAGAGAATGTGAATTAACTTTTGCTGCTCTAGGTTTTTACAATCATGAACTATTTCATGTAGAGTCAGAAAGAAATTCTAATCCAGTGGCTTTAGAGTTGAACTCCCTTTTCAAGTATCAATCTTATGTAGCTGCCCAAAACATAAAATGATACAAGTAGAACTCCTCCACTGATTGAGTGAAAGGCTCCAGCGAAGCACCTACAGTTCACATGTCTTATCCCTTCTTTCTCTGTGGGAGCTGTTGAACATCTCAACAGAACACAAGAGTCCTCAGAACAGATTGCAAACCACAAATCTAATTCCAGTCTCTCTCAAGTTACCCACAAGTCAACAAAAGCCTAAAGAGATGAAGTTACTTATCCAAAGCTATAGAACACAAAGTCTTGCACACATTAGGTCTTAAAATATAAATTACATGTTAGTTGTTATATTAGCAAAAGAGGCAGACCTAAAATATCTGGAGCATTTTTTTCTCACCAAAATCACTGTTGTTTAATAGGTTTGTTTTTTTGTTTGTTTGTTTTTCTATTTGTCTGGAAGTTCTTCATTTGTCTGGAAGTGTTCAAAAGAAAGTATAAAAGAAAAATGTTCATTATGAAAATCAACCCCAAAAAGTCTAGGGGTAGGTCAAGAAATGTATTAAAAAAAATATGAAAGAGATCTCAGCATGTTATCCTGAGGGAAGGACAAAATATTCAGTTCAAGTACCACTACTGCACAGATCTGGTGGGACCCAGCTGTTACTGGAACCATGAATGCTTCATTTTGCACAGAGAGGTATTTACAGGGAAGTAATTTCCTAAGAGCAAGAGCTCTGGTCAACTCGGATTGGGTTGAAGGCATGCTGTATCTTCAGTGTAGAGGATCTGTTCAATAAAACACAGAGTATAGTTGAGCTTCATAATGTCACAGAAATCATAAGGCACAGGTTGCTCTAGGACTCCTCGATATTCTGATTGCTTAAAATGTGTGCTGTGACGTAATATTCTCACTATATATTAGGTAAAATATTTGATTTACTCAAAGGGCTGATATTTTGCATCAGAAGAAAGCACTTTCATGCCCCATAACTCAAGAGTTATATCAGCATTTCAAGAACTACAAAATAAATTATCACAGTATCAAACAGTTATGTTTATTACAACAGCCATGAGAGGTCTGTACAGAATGCAATGAGACTTTTGCTGGATCTCTGAATTTCATCTGAAGTCTGAAAGCTGAGACAGTGAAGGTCAGGTTTTGTTACTTACCTAAAAAAAAAAAAAACCAACAGATTCATTTCCACTTGTCCAGACTGGTCCAGCTGTCATCATTCCCAGCAATTAGTGCAAGCAAAGTTTATGGAGACTTGCTGAAGAGCAAAATCAATGAAGAGATTAAATAGGTATATATATGACTATCACATTCCCTCTTCCCTCGAGTCAAGTAAAGTGACCTCCCAATAACCACTCAGAGATTGAAATGTCTGTTGAAGAGACACACTAACACAATCCCAATTCCTTGCCAAATGCTTGTTAGCTGCACAAAATGCATAGGTTTGCTCATGCTGTTATGGAACAGATACCTCCCACTTGGCAAGTGTTCCCTGCAGTTTCTGCACACAGAGAAGGGTGCTTGTCTCTTGCCCAGAGAATTCCAATTACTGGAGATTGCCTTGAACAGGTTTCATTGCAGAGAAAGAATAAAGCATGTAGCAAATTGGCCTCATTCATGGAGCATGTCAGGGCCAGGTGGTATGCGTTTTCACATCTATCCCTTGGATACCCAGAAAAGTAACCAGTCTTGAATATTTTTGAAAGGACTCAGGTGTCTGCCAAGAGGAAAAATGGACCATTTTGCTTTACTGCTATGGGAGTGGAAGGCCAGTTGTAGTCATCCAAAGGGTTTAGAACCTGTGCCATGGGATGGTGTGGTGAAGGGTTTAGAAGCTGTGCCGTGAGATCGTGTGGTGCAGAGATACACAGTAAGGGAGTAGAAACTTTGTCATTTTTCTGTGCATTCCTCCCCAGCTCCTGACCACAGAATAGTTAGAAGCAAAGTGGTAAAAGAGGTAAAAGAAAGTTCTATTTGAAGTCAGCCGGGAGAGAAAAGAATAGTGATTGACTCTATTTAAGATAGATTGTTTAGTAGACCAGTTGTTTTACAGTACAGGAAACTGAAAACCACAGTTAATTGGCCCAAAGGCACAGAGGTTGAAAGTGACAAAGCAGTAGCCTTTAATGCCTTGAGAGAATACCATCTTCCTTTTATAGAGAGTTTGCAAAGAAATCGAGCATGATATTTATGTAATACTCTGTGCTACCTTTGTCTTTGGCATTTTCAACTTAGATCCTAGAAAGATTAGATTGAAAAACTGTGAATGAGTATTCTGGGACTACCTAGTGGTACTGGAGCTTCCCTTGTGGCTCTGATGGTAAAGAATCTGCCGGCAGTGTAGGAGATCTGGGTTCAATCCCTGGGTCAGGAACATCCCCTGGGGAAGGGAATAGCAACTGACTCCAGTATTCTTGCCTGGAGAATTCCATGGACAGAGGAGCCTGACCAGCTACAGTTCATGGGGTCGGAAAGAGTCGGATATGACTGAGCAGCTAACACACACACACACACACGTGAATAAGTTGCTTCATTTACCTAAGCTTCCTTTTTCTCATTTACAAAATGCAGAGTTTGGTTCAACCTAGCTCTAAATTCCCTTTTAGGTTTTATAACACAATCATAGCTCAAAAAGACAGAGAGGATGAAAGAGGAGAGGGGAAGAAGGGAGGGGAAAGGAGGAAAGGAGCGTGATGTGAAAGAGTAAGATTCTGTATTTGTTATATTAGACAAAGTTTTCTACTTTAAATTTGTATTTTTCAGAAGAGTCAGAGAATTCAATTAGAAGTAAAGAAGTGGCTTTATATTCTCCCCCTCCTCTTTCCCATCACTTCTTTTAGAGGAATTTATAAGATTATTTCAAAATAAAAAAGAGAAAACATAGTTTTAAGAGATGGAAGCATTGTATGCTCTCTGAAATGCTTTCAGTTGT
This sequence comes from Bison bison bison, assembly GCF_000754665.1. Taxonomy (NCBI): domain Eukaryota; kingdom Metazoa; phylum Chordata; class Mammalia; order Artiodactyla; family Bovidae; genus Bison; species Bison bison. The sequence goes on along the minus strand of NW_011495084.1, from coordinate 12,896,536 downwards.
AGATAGTAAAGAAAATTCTGCAACCTCCAAAAGCCACCCTGTAACTGAATTCTCAGGAGAAATGGTGGTATAGAGGTTTGTTTTGTGTGTTTGTTTTTTAAACATGACGGGAATGAGACGGGGGAATTGTAACTTCAGATGGGTTTGTTGCTGCAGCTTTCAATCCTGTCACAATTGGTGTCATGAAGATGAATAAAGTTGGTGCCATCTTCTGTTTTCATTATCATCCAAGGGGCTGGGATCGGAAAGGATTCATTTTGTGCCACTGTCATTTCTCATTACTATCTTTGTCATGAGAGTGAATTATAACAGCCCTCTGATGCCAGCTATGGCTTTGCTCTCATTACAGACTTTCATTCTTGGGACAAAGATGGTAATAAGAATGGAATGTCGTGTGAAAACAGAGCTCACTTTCATGACAGTTGGAAATTGGTGATGAAAATAGGAAATGGCAGAAAAAAATTAAGCCTTTTTTTGTGTGTGTGGCAAAAATGGTCCTACAAACAACATTGTGCACCAAAGGTATCCCTCACTGTGGCAATGACAAAGCAAAGGAGACGCAAACAATTAACAGCTTTTGGAGCAAATGAGGGATTCTAAGGCATCCATCTTGCTTGGTGCTTTGGAAATATCTCTCTTAATCCTGGATAATGTAACATCCATTTAGCTCCAAAAGTAATGTGATAGGCAATTAAGAGCCTCTCTGTTCTCCCTTCAGTGATGTGGGTATCTCTATTACATACTGCCAGAAAAGCATTACCAAATTTATGGAACACATTAGAATTTCTATATAGGATACTGTACACACACACAAACTCACATTCACACACACACAAATATATGTCTCTGTGTATGTGTTCATATATATGCAATTCTAGAAAAGTATTTAGCTGACTCAAAATAGTGGTGATGAAAGGAAAAACTTCCACTTTCTATTGTATAAATTCCAATATTGATTGATAAAGAGCATTTACCACTGAAAATTGCAGAAATGCTAGCCCTCTCTCCCACCAAAATAAAGGTAATACCACTGAATTACCTTTACTACTGGAGTCTAATGTCACCTCTTGATCCATATTCTCTAACTTTAAAATGGCAAGGAGGAAAATATTGTTTATATATACACTTTAAAAAGGGATTAATTGCTTGCTTTATAGATTCTTTTTCCTGCCATACTCCAACTGTGGTGTTTCTCTTTTACACTCAGAGGTTGTATCTTTACAGAATGAGGGTTAGAGCAAGCTGATGGTGGTAAGAACTTGTAAAATGATCCTTTCATTAGATTTCATTTAAAGCATTCTATCTAGTTTATCATTTGCCAGTATACATAACATATTCAATATTTATCCATTTTCAACACATGGCATTGTTGGGAGAGAAAATAGGCATTTTAATATGCACATTGAGCACAGACCCTTTTAAAAGTTGGTTATTGAGTACAGAAACATTTATTTTGTGCATATTCAGTTCAGTTCAGTCGCTCAGTCATGTCCGACTCTTTGCGACCCCATGAATTGCAGCACGCCAGGCCTCCCTGTCCATCACCAACTCCCGGAGTTCACTCAGACTCACATCCATCGAGTCAGTGATGCCATCCAGCCATCTCATCCTCTGTCGTCCCCTTCTCCTCCTGCCCCCAATACCCCCCAGCATCAGAGTCTTTTCCAATGAGTCAACTCTTCGCATGAGGTGGCCAAAGTACTAGAGTTTCAGCTTTAGCATCAGTCCTTCCAAAGAAATCCCAGGGCTGATCTCCTTCAGAATGGACTGGCTGGAGCTCCTTGCAATCCAAGGGACTCTCAAGAGTCTTCTCCAACACCACAGTTCAAAAGCATCAATTCTTCGATCCTCAGCCTTCTTCACAGTCCAACTCTCACATCCATACATGACCACAGGAAAAACCATAGCCTTGACTAGACAGACCTTTGTTGGCAAAGTAATGTCTATGCTGTGCATATTAGTGCCTAGCATAATTGAAGGTTGCTAAATGTTGACAGAGTTGCCTATAGTATATGTACTAGCCAGGAAAAGTCAGCATGAGACACCACTGTATTGATAGGAAAAGAAGGCAATTATGCTGTAAAATATCACCTGAGTTCACTTGATTTCTTTTACTTTGAAGTGGTTCTTGGTAAAGGCACATTTTAAAGCCTGAAAGGTTGTACAGTTTAATGGGCAGAAGAGAAGGGAATAAAATGGTAATTGTTAGGGAAAAGGGGGGAAAATGATTCTTCTAAACTAGTAGAATTTTTACATAGAAAATATGCTGGAATAAGTTTATATAGCTCTCCGAAGTCATTGACAGAGTATTCTCAATTAAAAAATCTAAAAAGTAGATTACCCTAAAGCTTTCTCTAGAGTGTTTTGGGTAACTGATAAGATTGAACGTGTAGAACTCTTCAAACCATAATAAAGAAAGCTCATTTTAGGGCAAGGTTACTAACCATCATAGAAAACCCATGAGGCGTTTATTCTTTGTTTTGTTTCTGGTTTTATGCTTTTGACTTCTCTACTGTATTTTTTTTAATTGAAGTATAATTGGCTTACAGTGTTATTTTAGTTTCAGGTGTACAAAATTGCGATATGTAAAGTTATTATAAAATATTGGCTATATTCTCTGTGCTGTATATTATGCCCTTGTATCTAGGACAGAGATCTTCACTACCATGCTCACTGCAGCATTTTTCACAACAAGCAAAGAATGGAGACAACCTAAGTGTCTGTTGACAGATGGCTAGATAAAGAAATGTATACACAGTTGACCCTTGAACAACATGCATTTGAACTGTGCAGGTTCACTTATACAATGTTTTGTTTTGTTTTTCCAATTAATACCACAGTACAACAGCATCCATGGTTTGTGGAATCCACTGATGTGGAACCACAGATATGAAGGACTGGCAGTGATGTTACACTCTGATTTTCTACTGCATGGAGTTGGTGCCTCTATGCCAGAATTGTCCAACTGTCAATTGTATACACAATAAAATATTTTTAGCCTTAAAAAAGGAAGGAAATCCTGCCCTTTGCAACAACATGGATGAACCTGGGGCTTGCCTGGTGAGTTATACGTTAAAGACCCAGGTTCGATCCCTGGGTTGGGAAGATCCCCTGGACGAGGGCATGGCAACTCACTCCAGTATTCTTGCCTGAAGAATCTGCATGGACAGAAGAGTCTGGTGGGCTGTGGTCCATAGAGTCGCAGAGTCGGACACGACTGAAGGGCTAAGCACCGCACTGTGCTGCTCTGGATGAACCTGTAGAGCACTATGCTAACTCACATATGCCAGACAAAAGTGAATATCGAATGGTATCACTTACATGTGGAATCTAAAAAATAGTTGAACTATAAACAGTAGAATTATGGCTGCCAGGACCAGAAGGGAGATAGGGAGAGACTGGAAAAGGGCTTCAAGTTTCAGTTACAAGATAAATAAGGTCTGAGGCCTAACATATAGCACGGTGACTATAGTTGAGAATTTATTTTTGTTTAGTCCCTAAGTCATGTCTGACTCTTTTGTGACACCCATACCCTGCCCTGGACTGTAGCCCACCAGGCTCCTCTGTACATGGGATTCTCTATGTAAGAATACTGGAGTGGATTGTCATTTCCTTCTCCAGGTGATTTTCCTGACCCACAGATAGAATCTGTGTCTCCTACATTGATTGGCAGGCAGATTCTTTACCACTGGGCCACCAGAGTAGCCTGTAACTGAGAATACTGTAGTTTAATTAAAACTTGCTGAAAGTGGAACTTAAGCGTTCTCACTAAAACAAAAAAAATGTTAATTAACTCAATTCTAGGACTTCTTTCAGAACATATATAATATATCAAACGATAATGCTGTACACTTTAAGTATCTTACAATTCTATTGGTTATTTATACCTCAATAAAGCTGAAAAGAAAAACAGTTGGTTTAGAATCCTAAATGCTTTTTGGTAATCTGATTATTTAATCCTGAAAATACAATGTTTACAACAAAAAGACAACTTTTCCCTTGAAAATCATCTCCTTGTATTTAAGCTCAAAATGACATCTAAGTTGCATGTATACATACTTACTACATCAACAATTTTTAGTCATTTTTAATCATCAGTAACTGATCAATTTATATCAAATCAATGCTGCAATTAATGCAACAATCAGATAGATATTTTTATTCATGATAAAATTGCTTTTAATGCAATGGAGTGCTTTTGTGTTTATTGTGTGTTGGCTAATTTTTTTGTATGGTTCATTTGTATAGCCTTAGACTTATTATTTAACCTTAGACTTACTATTTAAATTCACAACAGAAAAAAAGAGCTGAGGAAAATATTTCACCCAGGTGACTTGGTGACTAAAACTCAGTTCACGGAATGTTGGTTTGTGAATGGATACCTCAGATGCAAAACAGACATTGAGAGTAGGTTGAAGCACAAAAAGGAATCAATAAAAATGAGAGATTTTATTTCTAATTCCATACTTTCAACGATAGCAACTGTAGGGGATGATATTTGGTCAGCCATTATTTAACAGAAGAACTTCAATAAAATTGAGTATGACTTCCCAATTTTTTTAATTTATATGTATCATGACTTTTTAATTGGCAAGCTTCACATTTATTTAAAGTCTGAATCAAGATGTTGACTAAATCTTAATTGCTCACTGGTTATTAGATCTTTAAGTTAACTTATATGCTGTCACCATTTAAATAATGATGTAGTAAACATCTTTATGGGTATAATTTTTTACTATCTTAGATTATTTTCTTTGGACGCTTGAATGGAGTTGTATGGGTGAAATGTAGGCACATATTTAAGACTCTTGATACATAATGCCAAATTATTTCCCCAAAAGTTTCTGGCAATCATAACTGAAATCTGTAAACTTGACAGCATTATAATGTTGATTTCCCTTTTTTGTTGTTTATCTTTTTCATTATTGGTAATTGAAACATAGTTGATGTACAGAAAAATTTTCTTTTTGTAGTTGTAGTTTGATGACTTTGACAAATGTATACTATGTGTATCCACAACAGCAATAAATTATATAATAGATATTTCTGTCACTCTATGAAGTTATGTTGTAAATCTCTGTAGGAAGGTAGGTTTCATCTATCTTCAGCCCCTACAAACCACTAATTTGATTTGTTGCTATAGTTTTGCTTTTTCCAGTATATCATATAAATGGAAATATAGGGTATATGACCTTTCTTGACTGACTTCTTTTACTGAGTTTAATCCTAAGAACATCATGTTGTTGATGCGTCATTAGTCTGTTCCTTTTTTGCTTAGTACTGTTCTATTCTACGAGAGGATGAACCACAATTTGTGCATCCATTCACCAGTTAATAGGATTTAAATTGTTTGCAGTTTGCGGTAATTATTAACTTTCAGATACAAGTATTGTGTGGAGATATTTTCAACACACGTAAAAAATACCTTGGAATGGGACAGTTGGTTCAGATACTAAGTATATACGTAACTGTGTACCTCAGTGCCAAATTGTTTATTAAATGGGCTATACCGTTTTCCATTTCCTTTGCATCCTTACCAGTTATATATATATATATAGTGGTGAGGTTGTTAGGGTGAAGATTTTAGCCAGTCTGGTAGTATGATATAGCGATATCTTGTTGTGATTTTAATTTTCCCAATGATTAATAATACCAAACATCTTTTCATATGTTTAATATATAAAATTTCTTTGTGTGTGTATGAAGCTTCTCTTTAAAACTTTCATCCACTTATATTGAATTGTGTGCCATATGAATATGGTGCTTTAAGAATTCTTTTGAGAATAGAAAGTTTTCGTTTTGAAGTATAAATTCTCAACTTTTGTTTCATGGTTTGTACTTTTGTGTGCTAGATAAGAATATTTGCCTACCCCACATCACAAAGATTTTCTCCTGTATTTTTTCCTATGTTTATATTTCTGAGTTTCACATATAGGTTCCATGATCCGTTTATGTTAATCTTTTCTTTGTTAACACATGCATGAAATGAAGAAATGAAATCTTTTTTCTCCCACTAGCACACAATTTGTTGAAAAGTGTAGACTTTCTAAAATTCACTTGGAGCACTACATTTGTCAAAAATAAATTGACTGTAGAAATACAGGTCTATTTTTAGACTCTTTATTTTGTTCCATCAGTCAATATCACTAAAACCACATTCTCTTGATTACTGAATATTTATAGTAAGCCTTTATATAAGGCTTACTATAACCTGATTTGTGTGTCTTTCAATTTGTTCTTCTTCCTTAAATTTTGTTGGACTATGTACGCCATTGCCTTTCCACATAAATTATAGAATCGTTTTCCCAATTTCTAAAACTAAGTTTTCTTAGATTGTGATTAGTATTTTTTGAACCTATATATCAATTTAGGAGAAACTGACAACAATGTTGAGATTTCCAATCCAAAAACATATCTCTCAATTTATTGGATCATTTTGTTTCTCTTGTCAGTTTTTTTATGCTCAGCATAAAATTATTGCACATATTAAGTTAGTTGGCTCTAAATGTTTCATGTTTCCTTTTGTGTGCTATTATAAATAATGAAGTTTTTAAAAATGTGTATCATCAATATCCAAATTTTAAGTATTAGTATATAAAAATATAATTGATTCTTATAAGTTGACTGCGCATCCAGTGACATTTCTAAACTCATTTACAGATTCTATGAGGTATTTTGTAGATCCTTTGAAATTGTGTTCATAGATGACTGCAATTTTCTGAAGGTAATTATAGTCGTGTTTATTCCTTGCAAGTCTGTAATGCGCTGATTGTGACCTCCTCTACAATGTTGCATAGAAGTGGTGAGATTGGATGTCTTGTTATTCATTACATTAGGGAAAAGGTACTATTATTGTTCATTTAAATATGCTGTCACTTATGAGTTTTGTTAAGTGTACTCTACCAAGTTAAGGAAGCTCCCTTCTATTGTTAGATTGCTGAGAGATTTTTTTATTTTAATTAGATGTGACTTTTTTAAGTAGATGTCACTGATTCTTATATCATTCTTTTTTGTTATTGTTTCTAAACTAGACTTGCTAGGAATTTCTTAAAGAATTTTGCATCTATTTTAAGATGAAAAGAATGGGTAATGTTGTTTGTTTGTTTGTTTTTAATACTGTTTTTTTTATTGGTCTGTTTTTCCTTTTCTTGGGTTTTGGTACCAACAGGTCTCATAAAATGAGTTGGAAAATGTTCTCTCACTTCTGTATTCTAAAGGAATTTATTCTAAAAGAATAATTATTTAAATGTTTCATAAAACTTATACATGCTGCCACCTGGGCCTGAAATTTACTTTGGGGGAAGATTTTAAGTTCCAAATTAATATTACTGTATAGATACCAGGCTGTTTTAATTGTCTCCTTCTTCATGAGTGACATTCAATTGTTTATTTCCAGATAATTATCCACTTTATCTAAGTTTTAAAATGAATCGGCAGAATGTTGTTCATAATATTCTATCATTATCCTTTTAAGATCTGTAGTTATGTTCTCTTTTATTCTTGATATTTGTAATTTTACATACTTTCTTTTTTCTTCAACACTCTGGGTAAAACTTTATCAATTTGATTGAACTTCTGAAAGAACCAGCTTTTAGATTCATCGATTTTATTTATTTTTAATGGAAATGTAGTTGCTGTTCAACACTAGACAAGTTACATGTATACAGCACAGTGATTCACGAACTATAGGTTATACTTCACTTATGCGTGCTGTGTATGCGTGCTCATTCACTTCAGTTGTCTGATTGCAACCCCATGGACTGTAGCTCACCAGGCTCCCATCTATGGAATTCTCCAGGAAGAATACTGGAGTGGATTGCCATGCCCTCCTTCAGGGGATGTTCCCCAACCGGGTATCGAACATGCGTCTCCTGCATTTCAGGTGTATTCTTTACCGCTGAGCCACCGGCTAAGCCCCATTTTGCTTATCCTTATTATAAAATATTGGCTATATTCTTCTTCTTGTACAACACTTCCATGTAGCTTATTTATACATAGCAGTTTGTACCTCCTTCTCCTTGGTAACCACCAGTTTGTTCTCCATATCTGTGAGTCTGTTTCTTTTTTCTTATATTCACTAGTTGTATCTTTGGACCAAGGAGCCTGGTAGGCTGCAGTCCATGGGGTCGCTAAGAGTCGGACACGACTGAGCGATTTTACTTTCACTTTTCACTTTCATGCATTGGAGAAGGAAATGGCAACCCACTTCAGTGTTCTTGTCTGGAGAATCCCAGGGACGGGGGAGCCTGGTGGGCTGCTGTCTATGGGGTCACACACAGTTGGACACGACTGAAGCGACTTAGCAGCAGCAGCAGCAGTTGTATCTTTTAGCTTCCATGTGTAAGTGATGCCATACAGCATTTATCTTCCTTTGTCTGACTCATTTCACTCAGTACAGTATCTTCTGAATCCTTCCATGTTGCTACAAATGGCAACATTTTATTCTTTTTTGTGGCTGAGTGCTATGCTATGCTAAGTCACTTCAGTCGTGTCCGACTCTGTGCGACCCCAGGGATGGCAGCCCACCAGGCTCCCCGGTCCCTGGGATTCTCCAGGCAAGAACACTGGAGTGGGTTGCCATTTCCTTCTCCAATGCACGAAAGTGCAAAGTGAAAGTGAAGTCGCTCAGTCGTGTCCGACTCTTAGCGACCCTATGGACTGCAGCCTAACAGGCTCCTCGGTCCATGGGATTTTCCGGGCAAGAGTACTGGAGTGGGTGCCATTAAGTATTCCATTATGTAGGTACGCACCACATCTTCTTTACCTATTCTTCTGTTGATGGACACTTTGGGTGGCTTTCTTACCTTAGAAATTGTAAATAATGCTGCTGTGGATATTGGGATGCATGTATCTTTTTGAGTTAGTGTTTTTGGTTTTTTGTATATATACACAGCAGTGGAATTGCTGGGTCAAAGGGCAGTTCTATTTTTAGTTTTTTGAGAGACTTCTATGCCATTTTCCACAGTGGCTGTACAAATTTACATTCCCACCAACAATGTACAAGGATTCCCATTTCTCCACATTCTCACCAATGTTGTTATTTGTGTTCTTTTTGATGACAGCTATTTTGACATGTGTGAGCTGGTATCTCATTGTGGTTTTGGTTTTCATTTCCCTGATGATTAAGGATGTCGAGCGTCTTTTCATGTGCCTGTTGCCCTCCTGCATTTCCTGTCTCAAAAAAGTCTATTGAGTTCCACTGCCTATTTTTTAATCAGGTTGTGGTTTTGATATTGAGTTGTATGAGCAGTTTATGTATATTAAATATTAATCCCTTATCAGTCATATCATTTGCAAATCTTTTCTCTTGTTCAGTAGCTTGCCTTTTCATTTTGTTGATAGTTTTATTTGCTCTGTAAAAGCTCTTAAGTTTATTTAGGTCTCATTTGTTTATTTTGTTTTTATTTCCTGTGCTATGGAAGATAGATCCCCAAAAATATTGCTGCAATTTATGTCAATGATTATTCTGCCTATGCTTCCCTCTAGGAATTTTATAGTACCTGGTCTTACATTTAGGTCTTTAGTTCATTTGATTTCATTTAGCTATATGATGTTAGAGAATGTTCTAATTTCATTCTTTTAAATGTAGTTGTCCAGTTTTCCCATCATGATTTTTTGAAGAGACTGTCCTATTCTCATGGTATATTCTTATCCCCTTTGTCATAGACTAATTGACCATAAGTGTGTGGATTTATTTCTGGGCTTCCTGTCCTATTCTATTGATCTGTGATCTGTTTTTGTACCAGCACTATACTGTTTTGTAATACAGTCTGAAGTCAGGGAGCATGATTCCTTCAGCTCTGTTCTTTCTTGAGATTGTTTTGGCTATTCAGGGTCTTAAGTGTTTTCATACAAACTTAACTTTTTGTTCTAATTCATGAAAAATGCCATTGTTATTTTGGTAGGGATTGCATTAAATTTACTTATATTCTTTGCTATTTTCTTCTATTTGCATTGGTTTTAATTTTTCTCCTCTTTTTGTATTTTTTAAAGTAATGGCTTAATTTACTAATTTGAGATATTTTTACTATAATTTTTGTTATAAGTGTTTCCAGGTACTCTTCAGCTTTGTCCCCAAAATTCAGTATATTGTATTTTCATTTTATTCCATTGCAAAGTATTTTATCATTCCCCACTTTGAATCACTAGTTATTTTGAATTATATTCTTTACATCTAAATATTTCAGCATTTTCCACATTTTTTATACTATCAATATCTATTTTGACTCCATTGTACCCGGATAACTAATTTTGTTTGATTTATGTGCTTGTTTGTTTTATGAGTCATAGGATGATCTATATTGGTGAATGTTCTCTGCATATATTAAAATACTGTATGTCCTGTTTCTTTGGGGTCCAATGTTCTGTAAATGAAATTAGAAAAAAGTGTTTGATAGTGCTTTTCTTTTACATCCTCTATACCTTTAATTGTTTTCTATCTTCTTGTTTTATTGTTAGAAAGAAATTTTATAGTCTCTAATTATGATGGTTGGTTTGTCTCCTTCTCCTTTTAGATCTGTCAGTTTCTGTTTCATGTGTGTGTATGTGTTTGCACTCTAAATCGCCTCAGTTCAGTTCAGTTCAGTCACTCAGTCATGTCCAACTCTTTGCAACCCCATGAACCGCAGCATGCCAGGCCTCCCTGTCCATCACCAACTCCTCAGTTGTCTCCAACTCTTTGCGATCCTGTGGACTGTAGACCACCATGTTCCTCTGTCTGTAGGATTCTCCAGGCAAGAATACTGGAATGGGCTGCCATGCCCTCCTCCAGGGGATCTTCCTGACCCAGGGATCAAACCCGCAACTCATGTCTCCTGCATTGGCAGGCACTTTACCACTAGTGCCACCTGGGAAGCTGTTCTGTTTTATATATTTTGATAATCTGCAAGTGAATATATGGTTAGGATTGTGATATCTTCTTGATGAATTGGTTCCTTTATCAGCAGAAGACAGTAATTTCATAGATTCTGTCAGAAGACACAAGAATCAGAGATAAAACTTTTTATTATTCACAGCACAGGAAATAGTACGAACTCTTCCTTTCCCCTAACTCTTATGCGTGCAAGACAAAGTGTAAACCCAGGAAGATGCTGTAAGATGCTGTACCCACAATGGGTTTGTGTCCAGTTGAGAAACCCTGACCTTGAGAAATCCCAATCCTATAAAGAAGGCTGCTAGGAGACCTGCCCAACATTTTCCCTGGAGGACATTATCTTTATTATCCTAGACAGCAAACAAATCTTCCTTATGCCCTGGAGATGAAGGCAGACACAATTCTTAAAAGGATTATCCATAATAAATGAAACCACAAGATGTGAAGATATATTAGAGACACATGGAGACATGTTCTCCAGCTATATATCTTCTTATGCTTGAAGATCTTTCTATATTCTATTTTGTATATTATATAGTCACTTGCTTTCCTTTCAATCAGTATTTGCTTGGGGTATATTTTTCCATATTATACTTTTAACCTATCAATATTTTTATATTTAAGATGGGCTTTATGTGGGAGGCATTTGATCTTAATTTTTTTATCCAAGCTGACACTCTTTACCTTTTAGTTGAGGGGTTTAGGCCATATTTTAAACATAAATGCTAAATAAATTTAAACCTACTGACTTATTATTTTATATTTATACTATCTCTTCTGTTGCTTTTTCCTCTATTTGATTATTTTCTGTGGTTTAGGATATATTCTACCTTTAAATTATATTCTCTCACTGCGAATTATATTATTCCATTTCACTTTGTTTTACAACTGTATACTTTCACATCTTTCCACTTCCTCACTTCCATCCATTTTGCTATTTTTGTGCTATATTTTGCTTCTATATATGTTAAACAACCCATAATATTTTGCTACTATTTTTTTCAGAGATATTTAGCTCTTTAATCTAATAAAATAAGAAAAAAAACTTATGCAATTTAGTTTATATGATTTCTAGGATTAATTATATAAGTTCAAATGTTCATATGTATTCTAATTTTCTTCTGCCTGATGTACATGCTTTAACATTTTTTGTAGTATAGGTATGTTAGCAATGAGTTCTGTAAGCTTTTGTTTGTTTGACAAAGTCTTTGTCTATATGATTGCTTTTCTTCTGCTTACCTTAAGTTTAATTTACTCTTCTCTTTACACACACACACATACACACACAAACCCCAAAACCTGTGTACAATACACTAGTGAAACACTTTTTAAACACTTCATACATAATGTGGTAGGAGCAGTGGGAGGCATAAAGTAGCAGTGTATAGCAGCATTCTGAAATTGAAATCAGCAGCAGAGTGATCCTAGGTAATTACAGTGTGGTTTAAAAACCAAGCATCAGTAGTTTTAATTTCCATATAGACTCTGTTAAGAAATGCTGTACCAACATTCTTTTGGCATAGAGGATATCATGTGGGAAAACATGGACAATGATGGCTCTGTTCAGAAATTGATTAAAAAGGCAGATTTTGAATAGAAAGACATTTTAGGAATACTTTAATGAGTATCATTTTCTGATTTATTTTATGTAGATAAAAGATAAATAGGGTCACAATTATGTCTAAATGTCTAAAAACACTCTTTTATTACTTGAAGTTTAAAAGTCTAAGTGATAAGAAGGCATTGTGTCACTTGACTGGCTGAATTTTTTCTTTCTTTCATGTACAGAAAATAAGATGGCAATAATAAGCAATGGTATCACTAAAATATGATCATTGATAAATGTTTTGTTTATTTGAAATAATTTTAACAATTAGCTTTTAAACTCACTTCTAATTTTCTTTTGTGATTTCTTTTTCTTCTAAACTGTTTATTACAATTTAAAAATGTGTTAATTCCCTCATCATATAGATATTTATTTGAGTTTTTAAATATGTTTTTTAACCTATAATCATCTAGATATTTTGCCTATGTAACAAAACAAAATTCCTTCATTAACTCCAACAAACATTAAACAAATCAGTGATCAGCAAAGCAGGAAAAAAGAAAGAAAGAAAAAGACAGGCTGACATTTCCTCTTTAGAGCAGATTTCATTATTTTGACATTGCTATAGAAACTATATTTATCACTTATTCAAAACTTTGATATCAAGGTATAAAAATTATAAGAATAGATTATTATGGCTTTAACAGAAAAAGTAACTTCATAGATAAACTTCTGATGTGAGTATAATTGTGTTGGGCTCCCAAACTGTGATAAAGACTTTCATGGTCAAGATTAAAACTTTGGACATTATTTATTTTCATTTAGAAATTTGTTCCCTCTTTACCATTTTTTTTTAAGAAAAATATTTTTTTCTCTAACTTGTCACAGTTATTCTTTTGATTTTTTTTATTGCCACTCTTGTCCAGAACTTTGGAGGCAGAAAGGCAATATTGGAATGGCCTTGTCTCTGGAGCCAGAATTGGGAGTTTGTTTCTAATTTCTGTTGCTTACCAGCTGAGCGACCTTTGGTAATCACCTAACTTCTCTGTTCCTATTTCTTTAGGTGTAAGGTTGGCACCCCACTCCAGTACTCTTGCCTGGAAAATCCCATGGACGGAGGAGCCTGGTGGGCTGCAGTCCATGGGGTCGCTAAGAGTCGGACACAACTGAGCGACTTCACTTTCACTTTTCACTTTCATGCATTGGAGAAGGAAATGGCAACCCACTCCAGTGTTCTTGCCTGGAGAATCCCAGGGATGGGGGAGCTTGGTGAGCTGCCGTCTATGGGGTCGCACAGAGTCGGACATGACTGAAGCGACTTAGCAGCAGCAGCAGCAAGGGATTAAAATAATCATATCTATAGCTAACATTTATAGAATATTTCTTATTCAAGTAATTTATTAGGAACTTTATACATACCATTCCATATAATCTTCACAGGAAACCTCTGGAGAAGATATTATTATTATCTCCATTTTATACTAACAAGGCCACAATAGAGTAAAATGAAATAGTACTTACTAAGTATGGAAAGTAGGCACTCAATACAGTATGACGATGATGATAATGTCAAAGATGATGACAAGTGGTAACTGTGACAATGACAAAGGTAACACTTCTATGTATTAACATTATGCCATCATCTTAAATAAATATGCTTTTAACTATTGGAAATAGTATCACAGTTTATTTTATAAATATTTATTGACACCCTTTTATGGCCAGACCCTGAAAAATATAAAGGTATATAGTGCTATTTTCAAGGAGTCTCTAGATTAGCAGAAAAGGGGGAAATATGATCAAAAGAGGAAAATATTAAAGGAAGGAATGACGAGGGGCAAAGGCAAGAAAGACGAAAATAGGAGAAAGTGAAGGGGTGATAACATAAGAAAAGAAAGGAAGGCAGGGCAATCTTATAGCAAATGTAGTTCGCTTTATTTGGATTGCACAGTAGGAGGTGAAGTCCAGTCTCTAATGCATGCCATGCACCAGCGCCCAAATTCAGAAATTAGCTGCTGGGAAGACACATGTAAACACAACAGAGCATTTTTCTTCAGGATGTGTGGTGATGCATACCGCCTGTCAAACTGGAATTTGGTTTTATGCAAAGACGGTGGCGGACCACTGGTCCTAATTCAGTGTGCCATCCATTAAAAAACACACAAAAAACACTGTAGCCCATGTCTGTACAATTGATATTACAAAATGATGTTAAATTATAAAAGCCTGTGTGGCTTTTTCATTCTTTCAGTGAAAAAGATGGATGTCGTTTTCATTCATGCTGTGATCAGCTTTTCTTTTTTTCAAGCACGCGTATCTAAGGATTATGGAAAGGGTGGAGAAGGATATGGAGAGACAGACAAGTGGGAGGGGGAAAAGGGCAGAAACATTATAGTAGTTTCCAGCTGCTTCAAAACTCTTGGAAAGAGGTTTGGTATAAATTATATCAAGAAAATAGGTGCGTTCAATAGCTTTAGATACATTTTTTTCTGCCCATCCAGTTAATATGTCAAAATGTTCTGCTTTAAGCAAGAAGACAGAAAAGCTTTGCCACACCACAAAGGGGCATCTTAATCCCATCACTCCCTCGTCATCCTCCAAGAAAGGAGCATTATGTAAGCATCTGATTTGCATCAGGGGGGCAGCCTTAATTTCAGAGAAAGCTGTTTGCAATTCAATAAGCTTCATGCAGTATGCGGCCTTTTATATGATTCCTCACGGTGTGGTTGATCATGATCGTAATACTTTTTTTTCCCTTAATGTACAACACCGAGGCAGTGCTGCAAAATCACTCTTGGGCTCTGAAAGTCAGAGGATATATGAAGATTGAGAGAAATGAGCCTTCGTATCTTATAACCTCTGACCTGGATTAAGACAGTTTGCAAAAGGCACTAGGTTAGGTAGAAGAGAGGCTGAATTGATGGCCTAGAAATAAAGACTGGACAGCGTGAAAAGTGAGGGAGGGAGAAAAATAGAAAGATAGAAAGTGAGAGGAAGAGAGACAGAAAAAGAGACAGAGAAAGAGAGAGAATACAAAGAAAAAATGGAAGTTGCTGGGGAGACTGGATCACAGGGTAGGAAAGACATTTCGCAACCCTTGAAGAGGTCAAAAGTTCATATGAAATTCATCAAATGCTCTGCTCATTTCCCTAATTCATTCCTCTTAGCTTTTTGAGTGTTCTGGTTATGCCACAGCATCTTACAAAACTTAAGATTTTCTTTCCATTTCCCACTTTGAATAGTTAAATAACAACCGTCCTCTTTATTGTCTTTGAAATCTTAATTCTATTTTCAACAGAGCTGAGTTGTTAAACAGTTAATAATTCAGCGATATTTCCTGCTTTGCCTGAATTCTTCTTTGACAGAAAACATTTGAGATAACCGGTGTCTTAATGTGATAGACATGGCTATGGGTCACTAACTTGGACTTTCCAAATGAGATGGCCATGGTGTTGGAAGCAATCTTAATACATAGATATCCTGTGAATGTGATAAAAATGAGTTGAGATATTGCTCATATTGAGGGAGAATAAAGAAGCAGAAGTAGCAAAAATAATGACTGTCAATAACAAGGACCTCAGGAACAGGGTCCATGGATTTTGTAGCAACCACCAGAGAGTCTGGTACATAACATTGCACAGAAAAGATGCTCCATGTTATTGTTATTCATCCAAGACCGTGAACTGATTGCCCTGGTGCCTGTAATGAAAACAAGAACAGAACAAGTTTTCTAATCTCAAATTGCTTCAAGTCAAACAGGGGTGACACAAGGAAATCAGTAGAAGAAACATGAGTATCTCGAAAACATTATCCTCACATAACTTCTATGTTCCCGATTTGTTCAAAATGGCATGCAATATTTTGAAGATACAAAGATTATTATATGAAGTGAAGTTTCTCAACTTGACATTGACATTTTGAGCCAGATAATTTTCTCTGTGATGTAGGCTGTTCTCTTATGTATTGTGGGATGATTCGTAGCATCCTTGACCTCTTATGTGCTAAATGCCAGTAGCAACCCACCTCCATTTGTAACAACTGAAAACATCCCTTGACATGTCAAATGTCCCCTGGGGAGACAAAATGTACTTAGTTTAGAAACACTGCCAGAGAACATTCAGGTTTTTTTCTTCTCAATTACTCTTTGGATTTTTTTCCATTTTATGTTGTATATGTAGTAAATGTGGCAAATTTATGGATTTACCCTGAAAACCATTCTATCCTTTCTCCATGGTAATGGAGTGTACACGGCCACTCCATTAGAGACTACATATACCAGATTCCCGGAGAAGGCAATGGCACCCCACTCCAGTACTCTTGCCTGGAAAATCCCATGGACAGAGGAGCCTGGTAGGCTGCAGTCCATGGGGTTGCTAAGAGTCAGACATGACTGAGTGACTTCACTTTCACTTTTCACTTTCATGCATTGGAGAAGGAAATGGCAACCCACTCCAGTGTTCTTGCCTGGAGAATCCCAGGGATGGGGGAGCCTGGTGGGCTGCCGTCTATGGGGTCGCACAGAGTTGGACACGACTGAAGCGACTTAGCAGCAGCAGCAGCATACCAGATTCCATTGCAGATTGATGTGCACTTGTGACAAAGCTTAGTAATGA
>NW_011495084.1:12864259-12879404 GCF_000754665.1 Bison bison bison | reverse complement strand
TAGTAATGAACTTATTGGAGTAATGAATGGTACTTCAAAAGCACTGCATTAAAACAAAGAGCAGATTCTTTTGTATTTTTCCTTTGCATTTTACTGTGCGCTAGATCACAGAGATGATCTAGCTCCAGCAGTGACAAGAAAGGCAACATCCTGCAGGACAGGAAAACAAGAGCATGGAATAACTTGGTCAGTGACAATTTCCCTGAATTTCTTTGTCTTTGTGGAACAAAACAATGTCAATGCACATTAATATTTTATACACATGCTCACACACATATGATCAATGTGCAACATTTTGGTCAGGCAAGACATTTATGAAGAGGGAATATAGAAGTAGGTGCATGTACCTATGAGAATACAGGTATAAAAAGCTATAGGACCTTAATTAATGGTGTAATTAAGTTTGCCAATGTGGCTTCTGGGCCTTAAATGATGAATAAGAGTTTGTCAAAAGGATTAATGAACCAATGAAAGACTGTTCTCTAGTTTCACAACTTGAAAGGCTCCCTCCAGAAAGAGCTAGTGGTAGCTCTACAGAGAGCAGCAGTGATCAGCCACGTCATTGATAGATATTCTCTTTTAGTCAGATCACTTAGCTGCACTCCCACATCCCACCAGGAGGGCCACCAGACTTCTAGAATTGACAAGTACTTTAGCACAGACAACTGACTCACCTGTACACTCTATGTTTCAATTAAAAGAACTCTAGGTTTTGTGTTTTTTTTTTCTTTTCTGCATACAGAGTCTGTGAAAAAATACTTGAACAAAATTTAATGGTGCTTTTAATGATTCATCTAAGTGTTCTTCCTCTATTTTCTAATGACTGCAATTATATACCACATGGATTGCCCTCTCCTCTGAATTGAATGCTGCCTTCTAAAACTGCCAATCAGGAAACAAAGTTACATTTGGTTACATACTTCTGAAAAAGGGCATGATGATTCAGTTTTCTTAGGTTAAACTTACACTGTCTCATGAAATCAATATGCATGATGTCAGCTTATTTGCATTACTGAAAAAATTAACTATTTGAAAAAGCAATTGAATTGTCCTAACAGTACTTTTTTTTTTTTTTTTGGAAATTTTTATTCCCTCTGTGAGAAAAAGCCATATCACATTTAAAAAAAATTTTATTGGAATATAATTGATTTAAAATGTTGTATTAGTTTCAGGTATACAGCAAAGTGGATCTGTTATACATACACATATATCCACTCTTTTTTAAATTCTTTTCTCATATAGGTCATTGCAGAATATTGAATAGAGTTCCTATGCTATACAATAGGTCCTTAATTAGTTATCTATTTTACATGTAGTAGTGATTTTATGTCAATCCCAATTGTCTGTCACAATTGTTCAGTTGCCCAGTCGTCTCCAACTTTACGACCCCATGGACTGCAGCACTCTAGGTCTCGGTGTCCCTCACCATCTCCTGAAGTTTGCCCAGGTTCACATTCATTGCATCGGTGATGCCATCCTCTGACGCCCTCTTCCCCTACTGCTGTCAATCTTACCCAGCATCAGGGACTTTTTCAATGAGCTGGTTCACATGAGATGACTAAAATACTGGAGCCTCAGCTGTCGCGATTACATCTCACTATAAATGAATTCCAACATTCTTTATGCTAAAGTAGTGAAATTTCTCACAAAGCCTTACCATGCTTACCTTTTACCAGATTTTTCAAATATAATTATGTTTTCCCAGTGAACTGTACTCTAAACTCCTCTCATACTTGACCTTATATAATATTCTGATGAACCTGGATATCAACTTTTCTTATTTATTTATTTCTTTATTTTACACTATTGGGTCTGTTTTTTTTTTTAAATTGTGAGAAGTTTGATTGCCCCCCTCTTTAAAAACATTATTAAAAACATTATTCTCTGTCCTTTTCTCTTGTTTGATAGTTGCAAAGATACCTCTTCATTTAATCTTCTTTTCTAGCAGCAATTCAATACTGTTCATTTTTTCTTTTCAAGAGGCTATGTACTTCTGTTGAATTCACATTTAACTCTTTCATGGATATTGTAATGAAGCATTTGCACTCCAGAGAGTTTAACTGTAAAAATATATCTAAATTTTTAAAAAATTAATTTAAAAATCTGCCAAAATATCCCATAAACCCTAATAATGCAATTTTGATGCTAACTATCCAAATCTAGCACAGAATTCTCAGATTAAAGAAACAGTCCCCACAGAACTCCTCTTACGTCAGATATCAGCCAAGTTTAGGGGGCCACCCAGGCCCTCTTCCCTGGTGGCTCAGACGGTAAAGCGTTTGCCTACAATGCAGAAGACCTGGGTTCAATCCCTGGGTCGGGAAGATCTCCTGGAGAAGGAAATGGCAACCCACTCCAGTATTCCTGCCTGGAAAATCCCATGGACAGAGGAACCTTGTTAGGCTACAGTCCATGGGGCCGCAAAGAGTCGGACACGACTGAGCGACTTCACTCACTCAGGCCCTTTTATACTTCTGATCAACTGGCTACCAATTTGGAGCTTTCCACTAACACCTCAGATTCAGTAATTCATTGAAATAATTCACAGAACTTAGGAAAATGCTGTGTATTTTTACATATGATTACACTTTTATCATAGTAAATGGATACAAATCTGCACCAGCCAAACAGAGAGACACATAGGGTGAAGCCTGAGAAGGTCTCACACGTGAAGCTTCTGTACTTAAAGCGGAAGACAAAGTGGTGATAAAGGTATAGATGGTTTATCTTCGTGATCGCACGGCTGACTGGGAGCTCCAGTTTGCTGCTGCTGCCCAGCAACGTGAAAGAATATTGCACCACACACGGCTAGCCTGAGAAAAGATCAAAATTCAAAGTACAGTTTCTGTGGGATGTGTATTGCTTTCAAACTACCGTAAAATTGAAAAATCTAGGTCAAACCATCATAAGTCAGGGAGTTGAACATTTGAATATTAGACCTTGAAGGGATTTCAGATATTCTCTACTCCTATGTTACTTTTCTTTAGAAACAAACAGGTTAAGAGAATTAAGTGCTTTTCCCAAGGTAGAAAAGAAAATTAACTCTCAAATGGGAATGAAGATTCAAATTTCCCAGCTTTTCCCATCATGCACCTTGAGTATTCCTTTGGAGCCTGCCCCAGCTCATCATTTGGGGCCCACTCCCTGGAGGTTCTCCAGCCTGCCCTCTTCCTTTCTCCATCGCTTGGGAGACTTCATGATATTAAACTCTTCTTTCCCAGCTGTTCCCCCTCTACCTCTCCCTCCTCATCACTGAAACTCCAGTGGGGCAAAAACTGAACTGCAAATTCTCTTCCTTACACATTCAGATCTCTGTGAACTGGCAGGGGCAGAAATGTGCTAATAATTCATTTTTGGCTCTTTGAGATATCATGATAGCTTAATTCTGTTTCTTAAAATTAACCTTCTTCATTGGTATGAATGAAGGGGATTTCAGAAAGGAGACACTTGGTTATTCTGTGTACATAGGTAGATTTTTCTGCCACAGAGGGCAGAATCTGAGCAAATACAAAGAAACTCTCCTTTGCAGATCAAATGTGCTCTTAATGTGATAGAAGAATCAGAATAACAGAAGTGCCTGCTGACTGATCCTCTTATGGTGTATCTCCTATTCTCCTCCCAGGATAACCTTGCTAAAACGCAAACCTTCCCTGAAACACAGGGCGGACAGTGCGTCAGTGCTCTCCACAGCCTTCAGTCCCCTTAGTCAGGTAATGGCTTCCTTCGTCTGGCTTCAGCCTGTCCTTCAGTCTAATTTCCAGCCTTTCAGCCAATATCCTATTGTACCTCCCCCACCATATGATGCCACTCCACGCTGCTCCATTCCTTCCACATGCTGTTCCCTCTGGCCAAAATGCACTCCTGCTAATCCTGCTGGACCTCTTTAATGCATATGGGTAAATCCTTGAAAAACCAGCCTAAAAATGACCTTTCTTTGAATATTTAATACTCAGATTTGATTAAAGTGCCCCTGTTCTAGTCTCTTTTAACAATCTTTAGAAAGCCCCGAGTTAGCACTTTTCATGCAGTAATCTTTATAATGAGTAATCTGTCTTTCTCTCAAATGGATTATGAATTCCCAAAAGGCAAGGGCTATGTGTGCTTGATTTTGTATCATCAGAATGTGGCACATAGCATGGGCTAAATTAAGGTTTGATGAATGAACGAATACATGAATGAACAATATATATCATTGTAATCCCTATCCACTTTCATCTTTCCTAGAGCACACTGGAAAAGGTTTTTAAAATGTGAAATAATATCCACATCAGGTTTTGGAAGAATCAGTATCTTCAGTAAAATTGGGTGTATGTGTGTGTGTGTGTGTGTGTGTGTGTGAACTCTCTCTCCCTTCCCTTCATCTTTGCTTTAAATTCCTCAGTGTTCACAGGATGCTATTTCAAAATTACATTTCACATCATGAATTTTTTTCTAAGAGAATATGTTATGATCTTTGTTTCCAATATAAATAGTAGCATTTCAGGGCTGTGGTGAAAGGTAAATGTTAGAAATCTTTATTCTTTGCAGTGCTAAATATTTCAAAAGAACTGAAAGAACGGTATCCCCAGCTGCATCCACAATTGCCACAGCCACTATTATATTTTGACAAAACACACATGGAATTTGGCAGTGTCTTTTACAAATATCACAAGATTATTTTTCCCAACTTAAAGGCCAGTGTTCTCTCCTGGCTTCTGCTGTCAGGGCATTGCCTTCTACCCATAACCCATTTCATAATTTACTCAATCTCATACAATTCACAGAATGTGTAAACAAAAGTCAAAGTTCATAACACAAAATCAAAGATAAGCATCTATCGACGAAACTTTGGGACAGCTTACAGGCCTCTTGTGTCCTAAAATTCACCATTATTACTTAGTCCTCACTTCCACAATTACAGAGCTCTTTGCTTGGAATTTTATTTAAAAAAATATAAATAATGGATGAGTTAGTTGAAATGAGTAAGGTATTATGTAATATCTAGCTCTTCCAAAAGTGACATTTCAAAGGCAAGAGCTTATACTCAGAATTTTTCATGGCATAAAATATTTCTACATGTGCATGGATTGATTTTTAGAGTATAGATCATAAAACTTGACATTTAATAGTACAGCAGAATGCAATTATTTGTATCCACTATTCCTGTTTTGCTTACCAGATGTTGGCATCAACAAAGATTAATGATTTTTAAATTGTGTATCTTTAGATTGATATTTATACTGTTTCTTTGAAAGTTTGGGCTTCCATTTTTGTATACACATATGTATGTTCTCTGATTTTGCTTCTCTAGCAGACCTCTGGGGCTCCTATAATGATGCTGACAAAATTTACTTAGGCTCTTGTAAAATTAGCACAATGGGAAAAATAAAGTAAGATGCAAATAAGTTGTATGAAACATTCCATGGAATTAATGAGAGCTGAGAAAGAGTGCTAGTTTCCCTCAGGTAGCTCTATGGATCTAAGACCTGTTCTATTTTCCTTGATTAATTAAGTAGAATTAAACCTTTCTGGGGGGTTGAGGGGAGGGAAGCAAGCAAAAAGTAGGCTCAGTACTACAATTTTTAGATAGTTAGAATATTAAGCTAAAACAACAATAAAAATATTTTCTCTGTTAAAATTAAGATCTCAAATTTTAAAATAGTGTACCTAATAGTCTTTTGGCTTAGATATATGTACAAGCATAATAGCTGAGCGGTAAATGTATCATGCTTATGTAGAGTATCCTTGTCGTGGGAAAAGTTACCAAATCAAAATAGTATATATTTTTAGATTTATATTCTGTTTTGCTGTATGGCCTAAAAAAGATGATACAGTTTGCAAGGTCAATTCAAAGCTCACTATGAAAGTTTGCAAATTTTAATTAGAACCCTGACCCCTTACACTTGGGACTCAACTCTATAAATGGCTGGGGATTCATCATTTTCTATTAAATTCATTTTTTCTTGATAACTAAATCATTACTATTTACATAGTCTTTTTGAACAATTAAGTAATATAAGACCAAGTATGACAGCAATTTATTATTAACATTACTATTATTTTGCTGGAGGTAATGCATTCTTATTTTTTTCCTCATTAGGTCTTTTTGTTTTCTTTCATTCTTTAAACTCTACTCTGACAACTCAGTTGAATTAAAGGAAGGGAAGAGAATGTGTTCAAAGGATACTTGAACAAAGTCTTTTCCGGTGTATGTTTATTCCTAAAAGGCATTTAGAACAGGCGTTGGCTAATTTGCAGAATTTGCAGTAACTTAATTCAAATATCTTATTGATCCTAAGGGTGGACTCAAATGAGGTTATAAATGGCAATAAGCACTAAAACAAGCTCTGTAGTTTACTGTTAGTAGAGTGTTTTGGTAAAAAAAGTCTCCTCTTCTTGTGAATGTTCTGATGTAAAAGGTTACAGACCACAGTGAGACTGTAGAGGTCAATGAGGTTAGGAACACTGAGTTCTGCCAGTGATTTCCTGTGTGGTCTCCAGGAAAGATATTTAAGCTCTCAGGGCCTCCACCATTCCATGTATGGAAGAGAAATAATAACACTTAAATATTTCTTAGTGCATTACTATAATTAATTCTTCTGAAATGCTTTGAAATAAGCATCAAAGGGATTCACTTTTGTGCTTCAGCTTTGATTTTATTGTCTGTGAGGGAGAACACAGTTTGCATGGAAGGAAAAAAATTCTTGACAATAAACATGGCAAAATTTTATTCATTATATTAAGTTCATTCTACATGATTTCATTAAGATGATTACAGAAACTGGAAAGTTCTTTTCTGTTCCATGTGAACATCCACAGAAATGGGATCCTCCCTTCTGGAAGTGACAACTACCCCAAACTAAGCTTTTGGGCATTATAGACACAAGATTATATAATGATGTGTCTTTTGGAACTTTTCAGGCTAAAGGACTTTTCTGCTATCACAGAGAGTTAACAACATTATTCAATTGACTAAAATGGGTTTGTCAGTTAAGGTATTTTCAATACAGAACAACAGCAACAAAAACAACAACAACAAACCCATACTGGCTACAGCAATGGAGGGCATGCATTGGCTTTTTCAATGGCAAAGATCAGACACGATCAGATCAGATCAGATCAGTCGCTCAGTCGTCGACTCTTTGCGACCCCATGAATCGCAGCACGCCAGGCCTCCCTGTCCCTCACCAACTCCCGGAGTTCACTCAGACTCACGTCCATCGAGTCAGTGATGCCATCCAGCCATCTCATCCTCTGTCGTCCCCTTCTCCTCCTGCCCCCAATCCCTCCCAGCATCACAGTCTTTTCCAATGAGTCAACTCTTCGCATGAGGTGGCCAAAGTACTGGAGTTTCAGCTTTAGCATCATTCCTTCCAAAGAAATCTCAGGGCTGATCTCCTTTAGAATGGACTGGTTGGATCTCCTTGCAGTCCAAGGGACTCTCAAGAGTCTTCTCCAACACCACAGTTCAAAAGCATCAATTCTTCAGCGCTCAGCTTTCTTCACAGTCCAACTCTCACATCCATACATGACCACGGGAAAAACCATAGCCTTGACTAGACGAACCTTTGTTGGCAAAGTAATGTCTCTGCTTTTGAATATGCTATCTAGGTTGGTCAGACATGATAGATAGTAGTAATCACTTTTCACCAGGTTATGCTATAGAAAGAATTCCAAAATCCCAGTAGTTTGTTGTAAATGTTTCTCTGAAGGAAGCTAGTGCTCTACAAAATTCTACTTTACCTTCATAAGCAGGCTGAAGGAGCAGCCCCTACCTAGAATATCTCATGGAATAATACAAAGAAATGGTGGAACTATCTATTGGCTTCTAAAGCTTCTTCTCAAAAATCACATGCTCTTTTCAACTCATAGAGAAGGTTGCATGGTAATGACTGATGTCAAGGCAGTGGTAAGTATAGTTCTTAGAGGGATAGGCAATGAATACTCTGAAATACTAATGCTACCTGCCACTTGGAATACAAGTCAGATACAGTTTAATCAAGGGCCAACTCCATTTCCCTGAGTCACTACCCTCCCTCATTTACTACTTCATGGTAGTAAACTGATGATCACTCTATGTCTCATGTCCAGAAATTATCCATCAAAACAAGAGAATGTCTTTTTTTCTAACCATCATAAAAAAAAGATTGGGGTTTCATTTTCATTGGGCCCACTTAAGTCATATGCTCAACCCAGAAGACATCACTGTGGCCAGGAAAGGCCAAATATTGATTGTCTGAGACCTAGGGTCGTGATGAGCCCTTGACTAACCTTAACCCTTAGAATAACAGACTGCTCCCTGAATCAGAGTTTAATGTTGATCCTAGTCAAACCACACTGTGGCAGTGGCAGAAGAAATGCAAGGAGCCAACCCTAGATCTACAGGTCCCAATCCATCTCTTTACTGGTTAACTTTCATGTCACTCCTTCATGACGTTCCATTGCCCTTTCTGCCCTTGAATTCTGTGATACAACCCCATATATGGTACTATTGTAACAACTTAAGTTTAATTTAGTTTGAAAAGGATTTCTGTTGCTTGCATCTCAAAATGGTTTACATGGTTAAAAAAAAAAAATTCACAAGAAGTTGTTACATAAAAGAGGATTCAATAAAACTTTTTATAAAATTAACTTTGGTTCTGACTCCAAATCTTTCACTTCCTAACTATGAGACTTTAAATAAGTTATTAAATTTGCTAGGCATATTTTCATATCTTTAAAAAGAGAATAACAGATGTATAAGTCCTTGGGCAAAAATTCAGTGAATTCAGGTACATGTGTAAAGGTCTTGCATAGTGTAGAGTAATGACTAATTAATGTGAGTTGTTTTGTAAAGTGTTATAAGAATTTAGAGATGGTAGAGAGCGTAGCTTGAAGGATTAGAAAACCTCTGTGGGGCTTGTGGCATTTAAGCTTGATTTTAGTATAGTATTTCCACATGAGAAATCTTGAGAAGATAATTGATAAGCATCCAAGGCCCACTGACTTGTGTCCAGCAAAGCTGCAGAGGCAGGATATCCAAAGTGTGTTCAGAAAATGGGAAATAGGCAAGTAAAGTTCTCATTCCAAACTCACTCCTAATTTCACCTGTTTCCATCGCCAAACCTGAAACAGTCCTTTTGCCCATTTCAGCCAGGTTTTTACACCTGTGATCAGGTTCAGCTCCAGCATTCTCCTCCAGCGGTATTTCCTGTCTTTGTGTTCACACTATTCATAAATGGTTGCTTATTCAAGCAGGGCATTTTCAATAGTTTTATACATACTTTGATGCTGTTATTCATCTTACTTTTACATGAACATTTCATAATTTCTAACATACTCCAGGCATAAATAAATATATACCTTTATTTAAAATGTGCATAATTATACTTTCTGCTGACCTCAAGGGGGAAAAAAAACTTTCCAAATGGAAGTAATTTTATCCCAAAATGAGCAATTAATAATGTATATTATGTACATTACATAGAATAGTCCTCATTTAGAGAATGACACAAAATTCATTTTTTTCCTAATTAAATTGTGCTTTGTTCAAAAGTGTGTGCATTATTTATTGCTGGGCCTGATTTCAAGAAGGAAAAAATTATATACTCTCAGTACCACAGAACTAGTTTTGGTTTTCTTTACTAGGTTCTGTCCTTATGCTTAACATGAGCTGAAAACATTAGGGAGCTACCTAATTCCACAGGCCCCTTCATCATCAAAATATCAAAATTCAGTGCTTCTGAACTCCCCAATATAGAATATGGCATTTCAATTGCCTGTTTTCAGAGTCTCCTTTTTTCTGACCTTTATAATAATTTTTTTTTATTTTTCTGTTTGAAATATTGAAATACTTTTCTCATGGCTTGCTAGTGATCTGAAAGGCTTTGAATAGTGACTAAAATATGTTGAGCTTCTAATAAGAAAAACTGGGTCAAAATTTTTGAAAATAGGCATGATAATGACACATAAAAATAAGGGGAAATAGAGGCAAAACAAACGAAAGAGGTAAATTTCTTTGATTAAAAATATTGCATCTGACATTCTTAAGTTGGATTTTGTTGTCACCGTTCTTTGTTTGTGTGTTTGTGTGCTTACTGGCACTTTTTAACCATCATTAAGCATCATTTTGTTACAATTGCTACACCGGTCAGTGGAGAAAAAGAGAATTTCTGGTCCAATTCTAATAACATTGAGAGGAGGACTTTGAAAGGCAGTCCCCAGAGAGAGGGGTATATTTAAGTCTCATCTTTACATAGATGAATACTTCAGACATCCTTGTGTCCTGATACAAAAACATTCCTGGAGTTATTTTATGCCAAGGAATATCCATTTTTTGTCCTCAGAGTATGACAATTTTGAATAAAAATCAAAGGTTTTTAATCAGACTACTTAGTTCCACTATATCAATTTGATATAAAATAATGTCCTGAGACCATTTAAATCCAAATACACAAGAAGCTCAGGCCACCTGCCCAGTCTTGGAAAATTCTGTTTTGCATTTCAGTGACCTCAAGGTTAATTGGTTTTAATCTCAGTTTGGATCCCATCACTCGGAATCACCAAAAACAAAATATCAAAATGAATGGATGTGAAGAAAACTTTTAGTACTGGGCACGCTGAATGATCTTTGACTACATAAAGAAATGGAAGACCACAGATTTATGGCATTTTATTTGTTTAGCTTAAGACTGGCATGGGAGAGGGTGATAACAATGTTTGGTTCCAAATACAAATTTCAATCCCCTCCCAAGAAATAGCTGAAAAAATAAGTAATCATATGGGATTTTCCAGGCAAGAGTACTGGAGTGGAGTGCCATTGCCTTCTCCAAGTAATCATATACAATAAGCTATTTTGTATTTGTATTTAACAAACTAAAAGTAATTAAAATACCTACAGGAATCCCACAATGATATGGGCTTAGGAGAAAAATACTTTTTTTTAGTAAAGCCTTGTAAAATCACTGCTGCTGCTAAGTCACTTCAGTCGTGTCCGACTCTGTGCGACCCCACAGACGGCAGCCAACCAGGCTCCCCCGTCCCTGGGATTCTCCAGGCAAGAACACTGGAGTGGGTTGCCATTTCCTTCTCCAGTAAAATCAGTAGAGGAATTCAAAGATTTATGTATAAAAAATATTTTCTTGTCTTAGAATCCTTTGTTCCTCCACAGAATATTACCGTTCTTGTTGCTGCTCCACACTATAAATGGCTGAGAATACACAGAATCCTCCCTGCCGGCCAGTTTTTCACCTCACCTGGAGCTCTTCTGAACTCTTTGGAAGACAAAATGGGGTAGCAGGCAAACAATTGCTTTGTGAATAGTCATGGGCTAGGATTATGTCAGTTGTTTTGCTGGTAGGTTACTGCCAGGTATTTCCTGAAAGCCATCTTGAAGCAAGTTCTGTTTATGCCATGATTTTGCCTCCAGACAGCTCTTGTGATGATTTTAAGAATTTCAGTTTTACAGTCAAGTAAATATCCCCTTAAGCACATAATTATTTTAGTAGTCAGTTTGTATCTGTTTGCATATTTTTTTCCTTATTGGTCAGTTTGCAAATGGTCAGTTTTGCAAACAATGCCCTAGATGTAGATACACCATAGTTTTGAATATAGGTAAAAGTAAATTCTTCGGTTGGATGTCCAGAAAACTTATTGTGGATGTCTAACACTTGATTGTCAGCAGCATTGAAAACCCATTTCGTGGGAGAAACTCCCATTATAGCAACCTCTCCACTCCTGTTTTATGAGGGGTTGCTTAGAAGAATCATTTCTTGGACCTCCTATGGTGCATGTTTTTCCCTTTCAACAGGTTACCTTTTTCCCTGGAACTCATCCAAGCTCTTTTCTACCCACTCACAGTAATACTATGCATCCCCCTCCACCCCACTGTCTGGCATTTCACTACTCAGAGAAAGCTTAATGCCATCTGCAAACTGGGAAATTCAATTTAGAGAAGTTGAGAAAATGTGGAATATAATTGATTTTAGCATATTTTCAGTAGAATCCAGCTCTTAACCATTTTATATCTATTTGAATAAATGCTGTGGAAAACCAAATTAACACAGCTTTTATGTTTGCTTATTTGTTTTTTTCACATTACAGCATCAAGCTTTATGCATTTTGAATTGCTTAGTATTTCAAAATAATTTCAGTGCATTTGATTCTTTTATTCCATATGTTAAAGACTTATTATGGGCTAGGAACAATGTTAAATGTTCTATTTTAACCCTACAACAACCACGGAGGTGACTATTATTAACTATATTTTACTATTGAGGAGGTAGCTTAGAAATACTCTTGTCTCTTCCCCCGGTACACAAAGCTAATAAAAGAGATACAACAGCAATATGAATCAGTTGCCTGAGTATTTATCAATTACAAATTAGCATGACTGTAAGTACATTTTAAAATCAGTTCATCTGAAGTAGTCTTTTCAAATGTTTTAGCAGTGAAATGTTTAAAAAAAATAAATCTAATGCAAAAGAGACTGCATTTTATCATGTAATATTTATTCTTTTTTTGACAATAATAATGCATGTATATTGTAAACATTCAAATAGCATGGAAACACACAACATAGAAACAGTGAAGATTGTCTTTGACAACCATAAAACTTTTTGATAGTAATTTAGGTGATTGCTGAAGTCTGATTAGCCTTGACATTCAATTTACTTTTGAAATTTACTCAGTTGTTTAGGAATAGAACATCTTGACTCTTACAGACCAGGAGGGTATGACCTTGTATTTGTGTGTGTGTGTGTGTGTGTATGCATGTGTGTGTATCCAGGCATACGTAGATATCAGTTACAAAAAAAAAAAAAAACAGCACCACTATAACCATCTTAATCAAGGACACATGTCTACAAGTTCAAATATAGTCCCAGAGATGATAAGCAAGGTTTTATGTTAAGCATGCACAAAAATGAACTCACGTGGCAGCAAAAGTCAGTATGCTGGTGGTCTGCAATGTCTTGAAATTCAGTATATAACACATTTAATGTGTGTCTCAACAATTTATTACAGTCAAAATGTTAAATTGGAATCAAATGTCAATAAACCTTTCAAGACACCTTTAAGAACAAAGATTCAATAGAAAACAGTGTGAAAATCACCTCTCAAAACAGCACATCCACAACTAACCCCCTTTATTTAAGAACTGTAATCCTTTTGAAACTCTGCCTAAGCTGTAGATCTTCACATCAGATAGCTGGCAAGCATCAGGGAGTTAAATACACAAAAACACACTCTCACACTCACACTTCTCTAAATAATCTGTAGCCAATACATACCCTAAAGAATGTCTATGGGACACACATCAAAAATATTTTGATCCTGGAGTTGTAGAGAAATAATGGAAATTCCTAAGCCAATGGCTCATACCAAAGGTAAAAATATCATTTGAAACAGACAATTTGTATGGGGAAAAAAAAGAATATGGTTAGAACTGGAAGTAAATAACACATAACGCTTGTGGTGAGATTATAGTTGGTGTTCAACATTTTAATCCTTGGTTATGGTACCTAAGGATGTCAATCATTTAATTTTTCCTTGAATATATTTTCTTAGTGGAAGAGAATGTTCAATTAGCGATATTATCTTCAACCTTCATCCATATGCAAATTAGTCACTTTAAGGCAAGTCCAGTCATGAAAATCATAAGCTTGGATTCGGTGGCAAGAAGATTTTCCTATAAATTTGATTGTTTGTTTTATTCCTCGTGTGGCTTGAATTCAAAACTATGACTAAGCCCTTGAACTAAGCCTCTAAGTCGTTTTGTCACTTGATTAAGTAAGTTCTGGCTAAGAAGCTACATTTGTGCAGATGATAGAAGAGGCATGCTAAAATATAAAAGAGAGACCAATTTCTTCATATTTTTTAATATTGGCCTTACAGCTGTTGAGGGATTTAATTATCTTCTCTTGAATCCTGTTGTGTGTTTTTTTCCTTGTTACACTTAGCTTTTATTATAAATTTCTGTGACTGCACAGATGAACTGAAAAACTAAAAAACACCAGGCACATAAGGAACTAATTTAACACGGGTCCCAGTTAAGAGTGAAGGAAGGTCTTGGTTCTGTGCCACATACAAAAGTGAGGGGCAGCAACACAAAATTGCTTTTGTACTATTTAATACACCATCTAAAATAGTCCCTTCCAATGGTGGTTTTCAATGTGGGTCCTCTGGCTCCATAAAAGTCCTCCATAGCGATCTGCATAACAATACCTAATACAAGTAACAAAGGGAAAAAAATGAGTGAAAAGAGGACTCTCACTATAGAAAAAGTAACATTAAAAAAAATTAAACATTTTAAAACACTATAATGAGGTTTTCTTTTTTCTGTGTATTTTTTTTTAGCATTATTAAGTTAGCTGTGTAGGAGGTCTGTAGATTCTTTACTGTTTAAAACTGTCTATAAAACAAAAGATTTGGGGTAAATGCTAAGAGTTTTATTTACACAGCTCATTTTACATCTCAAAATGTTTGATAACATTGGAAGAAGGAAATATAGATCCATAAACACTTAGATAAAATTTTCAATTTCAGATTGTTTCAGAATTGAGAATTGTTCATATTTTGATGAGGTAATAATAACAAGACATGTGACATAAATCATGTCAATCACTATGAGTCTTATCTGGGTTGCTGCTGCTGCTGCTGCTAAGTCGCGGCAGTCGTGTCTGACTCTGTGCGACCCCATAGACGGCAGCCCAACAGGCTCCCCCGTCCCTGGGATTCTCCAGGCAAGAACACTGGAGTGGGTTACCATTTCCTTCTCCAAAGCATGAAAGTGAAAAGTGAAAGTGAAGTCGCTCAGTCGTGTCCGACTCTTAGCCACCCCATGGACTATAGCCTACCAGGCTCCTCCTCCATGGGATTTTCCAGGCAAGAGTACTGGAGTGGGGTGCCATTGCCTTCTCCGTTATCTGGGTTAATGCCCAGTAATTAAACATGTTAGCATCTACACAGCAAAATGTATGAACTTTCCTGTTAAATAGAATAAGATCATAAATAACTTAATTTCCATCATTTCAAGGCAAGTCTTGGCAGCAAATCTGGTTTTCAGTGTTATCTGCCTTTCAGAATTGTAGTTAAGGGATTATTCCTTGGAAGGAAAGTTATGACCAACCTAGATAGCATATTCAAAAGCAGAGACATTACTTTGCCAACAAAGGTTCGTCTAGTCAAG
>NW_011495084.1:12861056-12864159 GCF_000754665.1 Bison bison bison | reverse complement strand
ACTCCAGTACTTTGGCCACCTCATGCGAAGAGTTGACTCATTGGAAAAGACTCTGATGCTGGGAGGGATTGGAGGCAGGAGGAGAAGGGGACGACAGAGGATGAGATGGCTGGATGGCATAATCAACTCGATGGACATGAGTCTGAGTGAACCCTGGGAGTTGGTGATGGACAGGGAGGCCTGGCATGCTGTGATTCATGGGGTTGCAAAGAGTCAGACACAACTGAGTGACTGAACTGAACTGAACTGAGACAGCATATTAAAAAGCAAAGACATTAATTTGCCAAAGAAATTCCATCTAGTCAAAGCTATCGCTTTTCCAGTAGTCATGTATGGATATGAGAGTTGGACCATAGAGAAAGCTGAGTACCAAAGAATAGATGCTTTTGAACTGTGATGTTGGAGAAGACTCTTGAGAGTCCCATGGACATCAAGGAGATCCAATCTGTCAATTAAAAAAAAAATCAGTCCTGAATATTCATTGGAAGGACTGATGCTAAAGCTGAAACTCCAATACTTTGGCCACCTGATGAGAAGAACTGAATCTTCGGAAAAGACCCTGATGCTGGGAAAGATTGAAGGCTGGAGGAGAAGGGATGACAGAGAATGAGATGATTGGATGGCATCACTGACTTGATGGACCTGAGCTTGAGTAAGCTCCAGGAGTTGGTGCTGGACAGGGAGGTACACTGCAGTCCATGGGATAGGAAAGAGTCGGATATGACTGAGTGACTGAACTGAACTGAACTGATTGCCTAATAGCTCTAAGACGGCACGGCAGTTCACTCTCCCACCAGCATTTATCGACAATTTCTTGGCAGGTCTTAGTCATCCTTGAATTAGTGTCCAGCATGACATCTAACTCATAGTGAGTATTAATTTTTAAATTGAATTATTTAAGCAAAATATCACCTTCAAGAAGTAGAGAAAAATAACAATCTCTGGAGAATGTTCAGTGAGCAGTCATTTGGAAATAAATTGAAAAACTAAAAATATGAGGTTTCCTCACATGCTGTAATTTGGTTTTGGTTTGAGTAGAAGGCTAAACTTAAGCAAGATCTGCATTTCCCAAGGCATTGGGACCCCCAAATATATAAATATTTAAATGACCAAGCTCTCTGCAATGAGTTATAGGTTAATCATAGAGTTAGTCCAATTTAGGAGTTTAAAGAGCTAAAAAGAAAGCATTTTTCCTACCTTTACAGTGACCATGCTGGGAGCTTAGTGACAGTTCAGGGTACAGGATTCTTCTAGCAGAGAGCTTTGCAAAGTTTCACTATAAATATAAACCTCATCGGCTGAAATCTGGTTATTATTATTTTTCCTAAAGAATACAACAGTGTTTTTCCTATCCCATATCATCATTAAACAACAGCAACCCTTTTTAATTAGCTTTTAAAGGTATTTATCCAAACAGTATCAGATCTGAAACATGCCAAAAGTTGTCATAATATATAATACAGTTCCACCCAGAAAAAGTAATTCTTGGAACACATCTTGGAGAGGAAGCCTTTCTTGGTCCAACACAAAACAGTTTAGACATCTAGAATATTCCCCAGTTACTTGTGAAAACCATTATGTTGCCTGCTCTTTGGCTGACTCGAAAGATGCCCCTTTTGTTGGTTCTCGGCTGCTAGCACTCCTCAAACTCAATAGCTGCCAAAATTATTCCTTTAGAAAGTGATCTTCTAGAAATGCATTTATCAGCAGTTCTGGATCTAGAAAATGCTTCATGAATTTCCTCCAAACATCAAACCTCTTATATTTTAGAAATTATAAATATTGGGGACAGAAAATGTCAATTCAGAGATGTGCATTTTTGTTTGTCTCCTACTGTTTACCACTCCTTCCAGGCTACCTTTCACTCTACTATAGTACTGTCTCTAAGCTCTTCATCTGTTTAATCATGTTGGTCTTTTCCTTAGAAACCACCTTTAGTTCCCTTTTACCTTTAATGTGGAGAAGGAAATGGCAATCCACTCCAGTGCTCTTGCCTGGAAAATCACACAGCAGAGGAGAGTGGTAGGCTACAGTCCATGGGGTCGCAAAGAGTTGGACGTGACTGAGCGACTTCACTTTCACTTTTCACCTTTAATGTAAAGAAAATTCCTTTGTTTGTTTTTACTATTATTCTGAAGCTACCTTTCTGGCTTCATGTGTCTTTCTTCCCCACCTGCTGCAATATACCACTGGTAAACTTTAGTTTATGAAGCAGGGCAAAGACTAATAAAGTTTTGCCAAGAAAATGCACTGCTCATAGCAAACACCCTCTTCCAACAACACAAGAGAAGACTCTACACATGGACATCACCAGACGGTCAACACCGAAATCAGATTGATTATATTCTTTGCAGCCAAAGATGGAGAAGCTCTATACAGTCAACAAAAACAAGACCAGGAGCTGACTGTGGCTCAGATCATGAACTCCTTATTGCCAAATTCAGACTTAGATTGAAGAAAGTAGGGAAAACCACTAGGCTATTCAGGTATGACCTAAATCAAATCCCTTATGATTATACAGTGGAAGTGAGAAATAGACTTAAGGGACTAGATCTGATAGATAGAGTGCCTGAAGAACTATGGACGGAGGTTCGTGACATTGTACAGGAGACAGGGATCAAGACCATCCCCATGGAAAAGAAATGCAAAAAAGCAAAATAGCTGTCTGAGGAGGCCTTACAAATAGCTGTGAAAAGAAGAGAAGTGAAAAGCAAAGGAGAAAAGGAAAGATATAAGCATCTGAATGCAGAGTTCCAAAGAATA
The DNA here is from genome assembly GCF_000754665.1 of Bison bison bison. Lineage (NCBI taxonomy): Eukaryota > Metazoa > Chordata > Mammalia > Artiodactyla > Bovidae > Bison > Bison bison. Next base: position 12,861,396 of record NW_011495084.1, on the reverse strand, counting down.
GCAAGAAGAGATAAGAAAGCCTTCCTCAGTGATCAATGCAAAGAAATAGAGGAAAACAACAGAATGAGAAAGACTAGAGATCTCTTCAAGAAAATGAGAGATACCAAGGGAACATTTCATGCAAAGATGAGCTTGATAAAGAACAGAATTGGTGAGAGATACCAAGGGAACATTTCATGCAAAGATGAGCTTGATAAAGGACAGAAATGGTATGGACCTAACAGAAGCAGAAGATATTAAGAAGAGATGGCAAGAATACACAGAAAAACTATACAAAAAAGAGCTTCATGACCCAGATAATCACGATGGTGTGATCACTCACCTAGAGCCAGACATCCTG
>NW_011495084.1:12839528-12860601 GCF_000754665.1 Bison bison bison | reverse complement strand
CAATGCCAAAGAATGCTCAAACTACCGGACAATTGCACTCATCTCACACGCTAGTAAAGTAATGCTCAAAATTCTCCAAGCCAGGCTTCAGCAGTACGTGAACCATGAATTTCCAGATGTTCAAGCTGGTTTTAGAAAAGGCAGAGGAACCAGAGATCAAATTGCCAACATCTGCTGGACCATCAAAAATGCAAGAGAGTTCCAGCAAAAACATCTATTTCTGTTTTATTAACTATGCCAAAGCCTTTGACCGTGTGGATCACAATAAACTGGAAAATTCTGAAAGAGATGGGAATACCAGACCACCTGACCTGCCTCTTGAGAAACCTATATGCAGATCAGGAAGCAACAGTTAGAACTGGACATGGAACAACAGACTGGTTCCAAATAGGAAAAGGAGTACGTCAAGGCTGTATATTGTCACCCTGCTTATTTAACTTCTATGCAGAGTATATCATGAGAAACACTGGCTGGAAGAAGCACAAACTGGAATCAAGATTGCCTGGAGAAATATCAATAACTTCAGATATGTAGATGACACCACCCTTATGGCAGAAAATGAAGAGGAACTCAAAAGCCTCTTGATGAAAGTGAAAGTGGAGAGTAAAAAGTTGGCTTAAAGCTCAACATTCAGAAAACGAAGATCATGGCATCTGGTCCCATCACTTCATGGGAAATAGATGGGGAAACAGTGGAAACAGTGTCAGACTTTATTTTTGAGGGTCCATAATCACTGCAGATGGTGACTGCAGCCATGAAATTAAAAGACGCTTACTCCTTGGAAGGAAAGTTATGACCAAACTAGATAGCATATTGAAAAGCAGAGACATTACTTTGCCATCAAAGGTCCGTCTGGTCAAGGCTATGGTTTTTCCAGTGGTCATGTATGGATGTGAGAGTTGGACTGTGAAGAAGGCTGAGCGCCAAAGAATTGATGCTTTTGAACTGTGGTGTTGGATAAGACTCTTGAGAGTCCCTTGGCCCGCAAGGAGATCCAACCAGTCCATTCTGAAGGAGATCAGTCCTGGGATTTCTTTGGGGGGAAGGATGCTGAAGCTGAGACTCCAGTACTTTGGCCACATCATGCGAAGAGTTGACTCATTGGAAAAGACTCTGATGCTGGGAGGGATTGGGGGCAGGAGGAGAAGGGGACGACAGAAGATGAGATGGCTGGATGGCATCACTGACTCGATGGACGTGAGTCTGAGTGAACTCTGGGAGTTGGTGATGGACAGAGAGGACTGGCGCGCTGCGATTCATGAGTGACTGAACTGAACTGAAACTTTAGTTTCAACTTTTGTTTAACTTTAGTAAAATCTGTGCTGTTTTAAAAACACCAAAACCATGATCTTGTATTGTTCCATTGAACAGTTCTTGTCTTTTTGTTTTCTATCTATGACATTCCTCAAGTGAATTTGTATTTATCCTCCAGGAAGTAGTTTAAATGTCATTTGAGGGAAACTTCCTAAGGATCCGTTCTGTGCTCTTATAATACTCTTTACATCCTTCTATTATAGAACTTCTTTGTCAATATCATTTCAAAAATTCTGTGATATTTCTGTCTGTTCTTAATCTCTCTGTGTCTTTTCCAGAACATCTCATATTGCTGTGCACATTTTCGGTGTTCTGTAAATGTACCTTGATTAAATAAAAATGGGTGAATATTTCATGGATTCGTTAACAAATTTCTCTTGAGGAGGGGTCAGTTCACGACATACTTAACCTGAAAACTCCACTCCAATAATACAGAACCTCATGGAATTTTTAACTGAAAGACTAAATACTTTTTGTTTTCCACCCAACTTATGCTGCTGCTGCTAAGTCGCTTCAATCGTATCCGACTTTGTGCCATTGCCTTCTCCAGACCCAACTTATGCTATGATGATGCAAAACATCATGCAACCCCTATGAAAATAACACCATCTCTTTACGAGAATATTTGCAGATCTTTGTCAGCAATAAAGATCCTAAAAATCCTGATACACGATAAAGAATGGTGACGAAGTGTGATCAAAGTTGCAGTGAATGTCAATGATTAAGGATTATGAGAATACCAAGCACAGGTGCTAAGATGAGTTTCTTCAATATTGCACACAATTTTTAGAACCCATGATGTCTTAAAAACCAGTGACAAAGAAGCCACCCAGGCCTTGTTTCCACAGCAGGGCTAAGCCTAATTTTTTTTATGGTACATTGATCCTGGAGCCAAGGCTCTCTCTCTCTAGGCTATTTTCTGTTCTCAAGAGAGTAGAATGCAACATTTCCCTTAACTGCCATCCCTCCCTGCCCAGGTTCACTGCTTTCAGCCAATATCACCAAGCAAAGCCCAAGGGAATCCAGCACCTAAAAACAAACCATTTATTTGGTTGCATTTCTTTACAAGGTGATAAGAAGTATTCATCTAACTTAGGCTTTACAACAGCTGAGCAAAACAGGGTGTCACAAATGAAACATGTGGTGTCTAATCCAAGTAAGTGGAGGAACCGATTTGTCTCTCTTCCCATGATGACATTACCAGAAGATGTCCTTTCTCTAAATTTCCATGTTAACATTCTTTCTTAAAATTAGGGACATTATACTCTTGTACCGAAATTGATATCACCCAGCATGAAATCCTCTATTAAATCTTCCCCTTTGTGCTTGGAGAAATGGAGTACATAGCACATCCCTATCTCTCTACATCATTAACCTTATACTTATTTTTTTTTTTCTGAAACCCTGAAAGAAATGGAGTTTTTATAATTTTTGGACTTCTGTTCTTATTTTGAATAATGCTACTTCCTGATAGGATTTCTAGAAAAAATATAGGAAATTTTAGAACACCAAGATTATTGATGAATAGGAGTTAGGATCTGGATGTTGTGCCCAGTTATTAGGAATTGGGATTGAAATATTCTAAAATGTTGCAATTTTTACATAAGTGTAGATTGTGCTGAATATTCAGGAAGATTTCTCAATATAAAGACTCAAATACCTTACTATCTCTGGAATATTGAGATATTGACTTAATTCCTTATTATGACATCAAATCGACACTGTCTTGCTGCCTGTACCTTTATAGTAAGTCCAGAAATCCAGTAATGTTATTCCTCCAACTTTTTCGTTTTTTTAAATTTTCTTGACCATTCTAGGTTCTCTGCATTTCCATATGAATTTTAAAATCAGCCTGCCAATTTCTATAAAATTGCCCACTGGAATTTTAATGAGGATTGCTTTGAATCTATAGACCAGTCTGAGAATAACTGACACCTCAACAATAATGAATCTCCCAAGCCCAATCTTAGTAATATTGGGTTTTGGAAGGGAAAGAAGAGAAACTCATGTGCTTTTATCTGATCTCTTTACTGGAAGCTTTGTTTCTGATCTTCAATTTTTATTTTCCCACAATCAGTCTGATCTCCAATAGCATATTGGGCATCTCCTGACCTGGAAAGTTCATCTTTTAGTGTCCTATATTTTGCCTTTTCATACTGTTCATGGGATTCTTAAGGCAAGAATATTGAAGTGTTTTGCCATTCCCTTCTCCTGTGGAACATGTTTAGTGAGAACTCTCCACCGTGACCTGTCCGTCTTGGGTGGCCCTACACGGCATGGCTCATAGTTTCATTGAGTTACACAAGGCTGTGGTCCATGTGATCAGATTGGTCAGTTTTCCGTGATTGTGGTTTTCAATCTGTGTGCCCTCTGATGGAGAAGGATAAGAGGCTTATGGAATGAGGCTTCCTGATGGGAGAGACTGACTGAGGGGGACCTGGGTCTTGTTCTAATGGTCAGGACCATGCTCAGTAAATCTTTAATCCAATATTCTGTTGATGGGAGGGGCTGTGTGCCCTCCTTGTTGTTTGACCTGAAGCCAAACTATGGTGGAGGTAATGAAGATAATGGTGACCTCCTTGAAAAGGTCCCATGTGGACACTGCTGCGCTCAGTGCCCCCAACCCTGCAGCAGGCCACTGCTGACCCACGCCTCTGCCAGAGACTCCTGAACACTCACAGGTAAGTCGGTGTCAGTCTCTTGTGGGGTCACTGCTCCTTTCTTCTGGGTCCTGTTGCACACAGGTTTTCTCTCCAAGAGTCTGTTTCCCCAGTCCTGTGTAAGTTCTGGAGGCTCTATGGTGGGGTTAATGGCAACTTCCTCTAAGAGGGCTTATGCCATTCCCAGATCTACGGCACCCAGAGCCCCTGCCCACGCAGCACTCCACTACTGACCCATACCACTGCAGGAAACACTCAAACACCATTCTGGCTCAGTCTCTGTGGGGTTCTGGGTCCTGGTGTGCATGAGGATTGTTTGAGTCCTCCGAGCATCTCTGGCACTGTGTTGGCTACACCAAAACCTTTGACTATGTGGATCACAACAAAGTGTGGAAAATACTTAAAGACATAGGAATACCAAACCACCTGACCTGCCTCCTGAGAAATCTTTACTCAGGTCAAGAAACAACAGTTAGAACTGGACATGGAACAATAGATTAATTCCAAATCGGGAAAGGAAAATGTCAAAACTGTATACTGTCACCCTGCTTATTTAGTTTATATGCAGAGCACATCATGAGAAATGCTGGACTGGATGAAGCACAAGCTGGAATCAAGTTTGCAGGGAGAAATATCAATAACCTCAGATATACAGGTGATACTACCCTTATGGCAGAAAGCAAAGAACTAAAGAGCCTGTTGATGAAAGTGAGAGGAGAGTGAAAAAGTTGGCTTAAAACTTGGCATCCAGAAAACTAAGATCATGGCATCTGGTCCCATCACTTCATGGCAAATTGATGGGGAAACAGTGGAAACAGTGACAGACTTTATTTTTTGGGCTACAAAATCACTGCAGATGGTGACTGCAGCCATGAAATTAAAAGACACTTGCTCTTTGGAAGAAAAGTTATGACCAACCTAGACAGTATATTAAAAAGCAGAGGCATTAATTTACCAACAGAAGTTCATCTAGTCAAAGCTATGGCTTTTCCAGTAGTCATGTATGGATGTGAGAGTTGGACTATAAAGAAAGCTGAGTGCTGAAAAATTGATGCTTTTGAATTGTGGTGTTGGAGAAGACTCTTGAGAGTTCCTTGGATTGCAAGGAGATCCAACCAGTCCATCCTAAAGGAAAGTCCTGAATATTCATTGGAAGGACGATGCTGAAACTGAAACTCCAATCATTTGGCCACCTGATGGGAAGAACTGACTCATATGAAAAGCCCCTGATGCTGGGAAAGATTGAAGGCAAGAGGAGAAGGAGATGACAGAGGATGAGATGGTTGGATGGCATCACTGACTTAATGGACATGAGTTTGAGTAAGTTCTGGGAGTTGCTGATGGACAAGGAAGCCTGGTGTGCTGCAGTCCACGGGGTCACAAAGAGTCAGACACAACTGAGTTACTGAACTGAACAATCAGCCTTCCCTTTCTAACTTCTAACATAGCAAGCTTCAACTGTTGTTAAATAAGCAGTACTCAGTTCACTTAATACACTTATCTTTTCTAACTAGTTATTTATTTTCTTTCACAACTAAATCAATGGAGTTGAATTGCTCTTAATACATTTTATCACTAACATTTCTGAGATCTAGTTTGGCCTGCAACTTAACACCACTAGTCACCAGTGTTCCCATCCTGATCAAAACCTAATGTTCTTTTCCTTGGTTCTTTTCTTCTTGATCTTTTGATTTTTTTAAATTTCTCCATTGCTTTTCCCTCTGTAATCTCTGTTTCCTCATTGAATCCTGGGGACTATATATCTCTGGTTCTAATTCCCAAATCTTTGACTATATTTTACACCACCATGAGATCTAGCACAATATCTTCTAAAACATATTCCAGAAAGCCACAGCACCTCAGGAAAGAAAAAGAAAAAAAAAAGAGAAATATTATTAGATACAATTAGCCATCCATATACGATGGTTCCACATCTGTGGATGCAGACAATCACAGATAGAAAAAAATTTTTTTTAATTCCAGAAAGCTCCAAAAAGGAAAAATTGAACTTGTCTCTTGCAGGCAACTATTTATATAGCATTTACCTTGCATTAGGTATTATAAGTAATCTAGAAATTATTTAAAGTATATGGGAGGATATGTGTAAGTTATACACAAATACTATGTCACATTATACAAGGGATTTGAGCATCTACAAATTTTGGTTATCAGTGGAGTGGAAGCAATCCCCCAGGGATACCAAGGAAAAGTTGTAAATTTAGGCAACACACGCTCAGAGTTCTTCACTTTGAAGTCTTTAATATGCTAATATGCATCATATATCACAGGGAAGAAATTACAACATATGGCATTTACCAGACCGGCAAGTCTCATGGTATAAGCCCTGAGCAAGGAATAAGGCATTAAAAATTGCCATGCCTAGCATGGGGTCTCCAGTAATTCAGATACCTTCCCATTACTTAGTTTCCTCATCTGTTTTGTGTATAGTTTTCCACTCTCATCTTTTAAATTTAGCACAGATTTTGCTACTCAATAAAATATCAATTCATGACTTTTTATCTTTATTTAATATTCATCATTATAACAGTTGTACAAGTGTGGGCTCCTTCGCTCAGTGGTGTCCGACTCTCTGCAGCCCCATAACTGTAGTCCACCAGGTTACTCTGTGCTTGGAATTTCGCAGGCGAGAATATTGACGTGTGTAGCCATTTCCTACTCCAGGGGATCTTCCCTACCCAGGGATTGAACCTGCAACTCTGGCTTCTCCTGCACTGGCAGGTGGATTCATTACCACAAGCACCACCAAAATTTCAACACAATATTCCTTAACTTGAGAAATAGCTTTCTCCTAGAAGCAAGAGGAATTACTTTTAGTGTAACATGTATTTTAACAATAATTTTGAAAGAGAGAACAGGGGTGAGAATAGTGTTAAAAAAACAAAATCATCTTGGAGGGGAGCATAGCTCTGAATTATAGGAATATTCCAATCTTCCGTTCTGCGGTCAGAGGGGAAAACTTGATCTCAAAGTACCAATTATGGGTTCTAGCTAGTATGTTCAAGATGACTGGAAGTACTCTGCATGAGGATACATAACACTGTGGTCAGACTAGGAGGAAGGTAGGCACTTTAAAAAGTTTCAACAGTTAGAGTAAACCGAGCTCCCTCATACCCAAAGGAAGAATGTCTTCAAACTCTAGTGAAAGCATAAATTTCCAGTCAATGTGACAGAAAGCCATAATCAATAACAAATTGCAATGAGTCTAGGAGCCATTTTATTAATTCTTTTTTAAGTTAATATGGTTATTTATCATCTTTCTGGAGCTCTGCCAAAGTGATGTTCCCTGATTTCCAGGGGAAAAGTTGGCAAGATGTACCAAGGTCTGTCCACATTTATGAAACCAAGAACTTAAGACTATACTGTTTGCAATTCAAGAACCAAGAAAGGAAAAAAGGTAAACAAGCATCCATTACTTTAAAATTACTTTTTCATGTAAAGAAAAGCACATACACACACACACACACAAGAGCATTCATGCTTGATAAATTAAGAGGTATAAGGATATATATATTTCTAGTTCATTTTACATGTGATTTATTTTAACAAAGTTTCTATACCGATTTTTAACTTGGATTTTCCAACTCATATGTTGTATAATATTAACTTGCAAAATAAATGTGCTTTCAATTTTGTTTTAATATGAAAGTCATGGGTATTTGATCAATACTAAATGAATATTAAAAACATATTTCTCTAGAATCAAAAATATGAAGTATCATAAGGAAGGAAGCATAGCTTTTTTGCCATTAATCATTTAAAGATATCTGATAGTTGTACTGCCTGCTGGGTCTTTTGGAGCAGTGAAATCTTTCTACTATTTTTTTCATATTTAAAAATAATGAGCATATTGGAATTCAACCTGTTCAGCTGTCATGGTATAGAATCTTACAACAGGAAAGATTGTCTAGGGCGTTGTTTCAGTTCATTAAATGAAACATATGTCTTTTCAAAATCCTTATTTATGGTGGTTTTGATATGAGAGATGGTCTAAAAGCCTTGGGAGAATGACTTTCATTAGAAAGGTGACTATACATCCAGGTCCTCCAAAGTATACTTTAAGTCATTTGTGGCAAAAAAATTAGAATCTTAGATCATGTGATGAATTAATTTCATAACAGCTTAGATAACCTAGAGTACCCAGCTATTCCAATAAACAAACATTAATCTTGGTGTGAAGATTTTTTGGTAAATGTGATTAACTCTACAATCAATTGATTTTAAGTAAAGGACGTTATCTTCGATAATTTAGGTGGGCCTGATCCAATCAGTTGAAAATCTCGGAAAAAAAAACAAACAAACTGAGATTTCATTGAAAAAGAAGAAATTTCACCTGTGACTGCAGGATCAGCTTCTGCTCTAGAGTTTCCAGCCTGAAACAACGGGTTTTGGATTTGCCTTGCTAGCCAATCCCATAAGCTAGATCCTTGCAATAAATCATTTAGATTATATATGAATATATATATATTCATATAAGCGTACATTCACACACTTACGCAGTATATATGTATGTTTTCAGTTAGAGTATTTTGTGTCTAATTATAAATAATGTATATTTCTTTTTTGTTGAGGACTAAGTGCACAATATAATTTTGTGTGTGTGTGTGTGTGTGTGTGTGTGTGTGTTCCACTGGTTAACCCCGACTGATTCAGAGCACATACTATGCACTGTTCAGCTGCTCCGCAGAGACATGTTTTCCGGTCACCTTAGATATCATACATCATTTCCCATCATCATCTAGCACAGTACCTTGTCTATTTTCTTCCTAAAATTTATAACAATCTACAAAATTTTAATTGTTTAATTGTTTATTGCCTGTCTGCACTCATGTAAAATTTTCTGAGGTTAGGCACCCTCTCTCTTCCAATGTTGTATCCTTTAGACTAAACACAGTGTTTGACTCATAGTAGGTGCTCATTTTGTTGGATGAATGAAAATAAATGAATTAGCTCATCTAATCCTTATAAAGCCTCTGTAATGTGTAGTCTATTATGCTCATCTTACAAATCGCAGAGAAACTAAGTGATTTACCTCAAGTCATACAACTACTAAGTGAGGGAACTAAGATATAAATCCAAATTGTTCTATTTCCAAATCCATGCTCTTTCTATACACAAGTTTTCATCATGAATGGGTGCTGGATTTTGTCAAATGCTTTTTCTGTGTCTATTAATATGACCATGAGATTTTTCTTTTTTTAGCCGTTCGATGTGATAGACTATATGAAGTGATTCTCTTCTTTTAAGTCCAGTGCTTTTTGAGCTCATATGCTTTAACTTGTAAATTCCTACACTAACAATCACTCTTTTGCTCTATTTTTTGCCCTATGATTTAATACAGATACTGTTTTCAGGGTTAATATGTTATAGCCATAGGAAAAAAGAAGATAACTGGGAAGACCTTAAGGTCAATTACATGAGTTTAAAAAATATAAATTTGAGGAACAAACAAAGAAAAACTTGTCAAAGTTTTGTTCTCAAAACTTGTTGGTCTCAATAAGCCTAGGGTTATTGAAGCCTAGGGCTTTCATATTTTGCAATGTATCTCTGAAAGATAAGATTTCTTTAAAGAATATAACCACTATACCATTATCACTCTCAAAAATAAATATAGTAGTTCTGATTAGTGTTAGTTGCTATTCCTGTCCAACTCTTTGTGATCCCACACACTGTATTCTGCCAGGCTCCTCTGTCCATGGAATTTTCCAGGCAAGAATACTGGAGTGGGTTGCCATTTCCTTCTCCAGGGGATCTTTCTGACCCAGGGATCGAACCCAGGTCTCCTGCATTGCAGGCAGATTTTCTACTGTCTGAGCCACTAAGGAAGCCCTTAATATCATCAAATATTCAGTCTGCATTCACATTTCTTTGGTATTATCATATTATTAAATACATTATTTACTGAATCTTTCTCCATTTTATTATAAAAATTTTCAAACAGCAAAGTCAGAATTATTTTATAGTGAACATCTATTTACAGATGCTCTGTCTGAAATTAATACAGTAACTCCTGTTTTCTTTTGATTAGTGTTAGCCTGGCATATTTTCTTCCATCCATTTACTTTTAATCTATACTTGTATATCTGTTGGAAGTGGGGTTTCTTGTACACAGTATATGGTTGGGTGTTTTTGTTTTTTAGGGTTTTTTTTAATTTATCATTTTTTTACTGAAGGATAAATGCTTTATAGATTTTTTTTTTTTCTGTCAAACCTCAACATGAATCAGTCATAGGTTTTGATCCAAAAATGTCTGTCATTTAATTGGGACTTTTAGACCATTGACATTCAACATGATTGTTGACATAGATTACTCTTCACCATATTTGTTGCCCTCATTTTTTTGTTCTTATTTCTACTTTCTCTACTTTTGTGGTTTTATGTATTTCCTTTTTTTTTTTTTTAGGGCAGGGAAGAGTGGATGGGGAAGGAGGCCAGGAAATTGTTGCCAGCTATAAAAGTCTTAGCAATTGTTTTTAGATGTTTGTTTGTAGACTGACATTATTCTTACTCTGTCTTTAAATAAGCTGGGGTGCGAGTTCTTGCCTTCTCAGCACAAAAAGCATAAAAAGATGTGGAGAAAGTAAAAGGAAGCCCCATCTGCCCCTCAAGAATGCTAACTTCCTTTGGGACTTTAATCAAGTATTTTATGATTCCATTTTGTTCTTTCTTAGCATATTAATTATACTTGTTATTATTTGGGACTTCGCGGGTAACTCAGCTGGTAAGCAATCCACCTGCAATGCAGGAGACCCTGGTTTGATTCCTGAGTCTGGAAGATCCACTGGAGAAGGGATAGGCCACCCGCTTCAGTATTCTTGGGCTTCCCTGGTGACCCAGTGGGTACAGAATTCACCTGCAATCCTGGAGACCTGGGTTTGATCCCTGGGTTGGTGAGATCCCTTGAAGGAGAGCTTGGCAACCCACTCCAGTATTCTTGCCTGGAGAATCCCCATGAACAGAGGAGCCTGATGGGCTACAGTCCATAGGGTTGCAAAAAGTTGAACATGACTGAGTGACTAAGCTTGGAACATTATTATTTTACTGTTTTTAGAGGCTACTCTAAAGTGTGCACTAGACATTTGCCAACCAGTCAATCTTGAAATCAACACTGAATATTCATTGGAAGGACTGATGCTGAAGCTGAAGCTCCAATACTTTGACCACCTGAGGCAAAGAGATAACTCACTGGAAAAGACCCTGATTCTGGAAAAGATTGAAGGTAAAAGGAGAGGCGGGCAGCAGAGGATGACATGGTTAGATAGCATCACCAACTCAATGGACATGAATTTGAGCAAACTCCAGGAGACACTGAAGGATAGGGAAGCCAGGCATGCTGCAGTCCATGGGGTCGCAAAGAGTTGAACGTGACTTGGTAACTGAACACACAGATATTTCCAGCTAATCTAACTTCACTTTAAAATAACACTATACCACTTTATGGGTAGTGTGAAAGTGAAGTCACTCAGTCGTGTCCAACTCTTTGCGACCCCAAGGACTGTAGCCTACCAGGCTCCTCTGTCCATGGGATTTTCCAGGCAATAGTACTGGAGTGGATTGCCATTTCCTTTTCCAGCAGATCTTCCTGACCCAGGGATGGAACCCAGGTCTCCTGCATTCTATACAGACGCTTTACTGTCTGAGCCAGTGTGAATACCTTATAATTACAAAATTATTTTATTTCTTCCTCCTGTACCTTTTACCATTGCTGTTATTCATTTCACTTATATATATAAGCATATATGTGTGTGTGCATGCTCAGTCACTTAGTCATGTCTGACACTTTGCCTTCCCATGATCTGTAGCCCCACAGGCTCCTCTTGTCCATGTGATCTTCCAGGCAAGAATATTGGAGTGGGTTGCCATTTCCTGCTCCAGATCTTCCAACCCAGGGATTGAACCCTTGTCTCTTACATCTCCTACACTGGCAGGTGAATTCTTTACCACTGTGTCACCTTTGAAGCTCATAGTATGCATAAGCATGTCTTTATATATAAAATGTATATACAAGCATTCATAATCAAATGTATTGTTGGTATTTTTACTTTTAACAAACTAGTGCTGTGTGCACTCATAGTCACTTAACGCATGTCTTAATCTTTGCGATCCTATGGACAGTAGCCCACTTGGTTTCTTTCTCCATAGGACTCTCCATGCAATACTAGAGTGGGTTGCTGTGCCCGCCTCCAGGGGATATTCCCAATCTAGGAGTCAAACCCATGTCTCCTGTGTCTCCTGCATTGCAGGTGGATTCTTTAATCACTTAGCCACCCGGGAAACCTCAACAAACTAGTTCAGTTCGTTTCAGTCGTTCAGTCGTGTCTGACTCTTTGAAACCCCACAGACTGCCGTACACCTGGTCTTCCTGTGCATCACCAACTCTGGGAGTTTACTCAAACTCATGTCAATCAAGTCTGTGATGCCATCCAACCATCTCATCCTCTGTCGTCTCTTTCTCTTCCCATCTTCAGTCTTTCCCAGCATCAGGGTCTATTCCAGTGAGTCAGTTCTTCCCAGCAGGTGGCCAAAGTATTGGAATTTCAGCTTCTGCATCAGTACTTCCAATGAATATTCAGGACTGATTTCCTTTAGGATGGACTGGTTGGATCTCCTTGCAGTCCAAGGAACTCTCAAGAGCCTTCACAACACCACATAGTTCAAACAGATCAGTTCTTTGGTGCTTAGCTTTCTTCATAGTCCAACTCTCACATCCATACATGACTACTGGAAAAATCATAATTTGACTAGATGGATCTTTGTTGGCAAAATATCTGTGCTTTTTAATATGCTGTCTAGGTTGGTCATAACCTTTCTTCCAAGGAGCAAGTGTCTTTTAATTTCATGGCTGCAGTCACCATCTGCAGTGATTTTGGAGCCCCAAAAAATAAAGTCTGTCACTCTTTCCATTATTTTCTCATCTATTTGCCATGAAGTGATGGGACTGAATGTCATGATCATAATTTTCTGAATGTTGAGTTTTAAGCCAACTTTGTCACTCTCCTCTTTCACTTTCATCAACAGCCTCTTTAGTTCCTTTTCACTTTCTGCCATAAGGGTGCTGTCATCTGCATATCTGAGGTTATTGATATTTCTCCCGGCAATCTTGATTCCAGCTTGTGCTTCATCTAGTCCAGCATTTCTCATGATGTGCTCTGCATAGAAATTAAATAAGCAGGGTGACAATATACAGTCTTGACACATTCCTTTCCCAATTTGGAACCAGTCTATTGTTCCATGTCCAGTTCTAACTGTTGCTTCTTGACCTGAGTAAAGATTTCTCAGGAGGCAGGTCAGGTGATTTGGTATTCCCATCTCTTTAAGAATTTTCCAAAGTCTGTTGTGATCCACACAGTTAAAAGCTTTGGCGTAGTCAATAAAGCAGAAGTAGATATTTTTCTGGAGCTCTCTTGGTTTTTTGATGATCCAACGGATGTTGGCAATACGATCTCTGGTTCCTCTGCCTTTTCTGAATCCAGCTTGAACATCTGGAAGTTCACGGTTCACGTACTGTGGAAGCCTGGCTTGGAGAATTTTGAGCATTACTTTGTTAGAGCATGAGATGAGTGCAATTGTTAAGTAGTTTGAGCATTCTTTGGCATTGCCTTTCTTTGGGATTGGAATGAAAACTGACCTTTTCCAGTCCTGTGGCCACTGCTGAGTTTTCCAAATTTGCTGGCATATTGAGTGCAGCACTTTCACAGCATCATCTTTTAGGATTTGAAATAGCTCAACTGGAATTTCATCACCTCCACTAGCTTTGTTCAAAGTGATGCTCCCTAAGGCCCACTTGACTTCTCATTCCAGGGTGTCTGGCTCTACGTGAGTGATCGCACCATCATGATTATCTGGGCCATGAACATTTTTTTGTATAGTTCTTCTGTGTATCCTCCACCTCTTCTTATTATCTTCTGCTTCTGTTAGGTCCATACTATTTCTGTCCTTTATCTAACCCATCTTTGCATGAAATATTCCCTTTGTATCTAATTTTCTTGAAGAGATCTCTAGCCTTTCCCATTCTATTGTTTCCTTCTGTTTCTTTGCATTGATCGCTGAGGAAGGCTTTCTTATCTCTCCTTGCTATTCTTTGGAACTCCACATTCAAATGGGTATATCTTTCCTTTTCTCCTTTGTTTTTCACTTCTCTTCTTTTCACAGCTATTTGTAAGGACTCCTCAGACAGCCATTTTGCCTTTTTGCATTTCTTTTTCTTGGGGATGGTCTTGATCCCTGTCTCCTGTACAGTGTCACGAACCTATGTCCATAGTTCTTCAGGCACTCTCCTGCTGCTGCTAAGTCACTTCAGTCGTGTCCAACTCTGTGGGACCCCAGAGACGGCAGCCCACCAGGCTCCTCTGTCCCTGGGATTCTCCAGGCAAGAACACTGGAGTGGGTTGCCATTTCCTTCTCCAAGGCATGAAAGTGAAAAGTGAAAGTGAAGTCGCTCAGTCGTGTCCAACTCCTAGCGACCCTGTGGACTGTAGCCTACCAGGCTCCTCCATCCATGGGATTTTCCAGGCAAGAGTACTGGAGTAGGGTGCCATCGCCTTCTCCGGTGGTTTTCCCTACTTTCTTCAATTTAAGTCTGAAGTTGGCAATAAGAAGTTCATGATCTGAGCCACAGTCAGCTCCCAGTCTTGTTTTTGCTGACTATATAGAGCTTTCCCATATTTGGCTGCAAAAAATATAATCAATCTGATTTTGGTGTTGACCATCTGGTGATGTCCATGTGTAGAGTCTTCTCTTGTGTTGTTGGAAGAGGGTGTTTGCTATGACCAGTGCGTTGTTTTGATAAAATTCTCCTGGCTTTTGCCCTGCTTCATTCTGTACTCCAAGGCCAAATTTGCCTGTTATTCCATGTATTTCTTGACTTCCTACTTTTGATTCCAGTCCTCTATAATGAAAAGGACATCTTTTTTTGGGTGTTAGTTCTAGATGGCCTTGTAGGTCTTCATAGAACCATTCAACTTCAACTTCTTCTGCATTACTGGTTGGGGCGTAGACTTGGATTACTGTGATAGTGAATGGTTTGCCTTGGAAACTAACAGAGATCATTCTGTCATTTTTGAGATTGCGTGCAACAAACTAGTACCTGGTATCAATTAAGAAAAAGAAAAATTTCAACTCACTTTTCACTTATTCTTTCTTTGATGCTCTTTCTTACTTCTGTAGACTTGAGTTCTGACCTATATTATTTTCCACCTTGCCAAAAAAACCTCTTTCATCATATCTTACAGTTCAGATCAACTGACAAAAACATTCTCTCAGTTTTTGTTTGCTTGAAAAAGTATTTCTCCTTCACTTAGAAGGATAATTTTGCAAGGTACAGAATTCTACATTGATATCTTTTTCTCCTGAACACTTAAAATATTTCACTTGATTCTCTTCTTGCTTGAATCATTTCTCAAAATAAGTCAGATGTAATTCTTATCTTTGTTTCTCTATAGATAAGGTGTCCCCTCCATGACCCCAGCTTCTTTCAGAATTTTTTCTTTATTTTTTATGTAATTTGAAAATGAATGCCTACATACAGTTCTTTTTCTCCTGTGTTTATAATGCCTGGTGTTCTCTGAACTCTCTGGATCAGCTCTTTGGTAATAGCTATTAATTTGAAGAAAATTTCAGTGATTTTTTTTTTAATATTTCTTCTGTTCCTTTCTATCTTTCTTCACCTTCTGGTGTTAGCATTATACATGTTACACCTTGTGTAGTTGTCCCTGTTCTTAAATATTGTGTTCTTTTTTTTTTTTAATTCTGTGTGTTTTCTTTGTTTTCCAGTTTTTGAGATTTCTATGGATGTGTCCCCAGAGATTCTCTCCTCAGGTGAGTTCAACCTACAAATAAGCCCATCAAAGGAATTCTCCACTTGTCTTGCAGTGTTTATCTCTAGCATTTCTTTTTGCTTCCTTCTTAGGATTTCCATCTCTGGTTCCATTCCTCATCCATTTGTGCATGTTGCTTATACATTAAACACCTTAGCAGAATTGTTTTAAATTCCCAGTCTGATAATCCCAGCATCCCTGCTATGTCTGACATTATGCTTGCTCTGTGTCTTCAGACTGGT
The DNA here is from genome assembly GCF_000754665.1 of Bison bison bison. Classification (NCBI taxonomy): domain Eukaryota; kingdom Metazoa; phylum Chordata; class Mammalia; order Artiodactyla; family Bovidae; genus Bison; species Bison bison. The sequence continues at coordinate 12,844,551 of NW_011495084.1, read as the reverse complement.
TAGTGGACATGATGCACTGCTGTAAATGCATCATGCAATGCATGCTGAACTGCTCTAAATAGGTCTTTAGTAATATATTAGTGATATGTGGAATGGGAGAAAAATTCTGTAGTCCTATGATGAAATATCAGTCTTATAGTCAGTCTTTGCTACAGATCTATGAAGTTCACAACAGTTACTTAGGTCTTTTTCCTCTCTTTGCTAGGTGAGCAGGGTAGTAAGAGTGAGCACCTGTCTTTCCATTTTCCACTTATTCACTGGAAAGGTTCTTACTACTAATTTCCTATGTAGCAGGTACTATGCTGGTGGCTGGGAATACTGCAGTAAGTAGGCCAGATATAGCCCCTACCTTCACAGAATCTACTTTTAAGTTGCAATTTCAAATGTTGTAGTAGCCTGTATGCATGTTCAGAGAATCCTAACAAGATCCCCAGTTATTGAATAGGGTCTCCCATCTCTCCTGACTGTTATATGGCTGTGGTAAAGAACCTGCCTGACAATGCAGTACATGCAAGAGACATAGGTCCAATCCCTGGGTCAGGAAGATCCCCTGGAAGAGAGCATGGCAACCCACCCAGTATTCTTGATTGGAGATTCCCATGGACAGAGGAGCCTGGTGGGCTGCAGTTCATAAGGTTGCAAAGAGTTGGACACAACTGAAGTGACTTAGCATTAAAAATTATCCCCTAGCTATCAGAATTCTTTCTCACTGCATCTGGCCTTAACAATAGTACATAACTGCCCATTAACTACAAATTCCATAGCATGACATAGTAAGTAAGTACATGAAAGTCACTTAGTCATGTCCAACTCTTTGCAACCCCATGGACTATACAGTCCACGGAATTCTCCAGGCCATAATACTGGAGTGGGTAGCCTTTCCCTTCTCCAGGGGATCTTCCCAACCTAGGGACTGAACCCATGTCTCCTGCATTGAGGGAGGATTCTTTACCAGCTGAGCCACCGGGGAAGCCCAAGAATACTGAAGTGGGTAGCCTATCCCTTCTCCAGCAGATCTTCCTGACCCAAGAATCGAACTGGGGTTTCCTGTATTGAAGGCAGATTCTTTACCAGCTGAGCTACCAGGGAAGCCATAGCATGACATACACAGTCTTTTTCTCTGTGATTTAGCCATGACATTCCAGCTTTATCTCTGACCACTCCCCACCCATCTGTGCAGGTGTATCTTGTTTTATAGCACTTGGCACAGATACCATATTGTTTTCTTTTGTTTTACAAATTGGGCATTTGTGGCAATCCTACCAAGTCTGTTTACACAATTTACCCAATGACATTTGCTCATTTTGTGTCTCTGTGCCATATTTTGATAATTCTTGCAATATTTCAAATTTTTTCATCATTATATTTCTTATGGTGACCTGTGATTAGTGATCTTTGAAATTACCATTGCAAAAAGATAACAATTTGCTGAAGACGCAGATGATATAAGCATTTCTAACAGTAAGGTATTTTTAATTAAGGTATGTACATTGTTTTTCTAGACACAGTGCTATCACACACTTGCTAGACTACAGTATAGTGTTAACATAACTTTTATATACACTGGGAAACCCAAACAATTTGTGTGACTCACTTTGTTATGATACACACTTTACCATGGTGGTCAGGAACCAAATCCACAATATCTCTGTTATGCCTATATTCCAACCACACAGAGATTCTCCAGGTTCTCCCAAAGTATCTACTTTCTGTATGTTCTGTTTCCTGTACATGGAATGCTTTACTTCCTTGTTTTCATAAGGTAAACTTTTATTGACCTGCCATTGCCCATTTAAATGTCCCTTCATGTAAGACGTCTTTACCTTTTTTCTCTCCAGTAGACTGGTCAACTCTCCTCTGGAGTCATAATAATTTATATTTACATGTGTTACAAAGAATATCACATTGTCTTGTAATAATTTGCCTAACCATATTTCACCTTTTGCTTCTCTGTTTTGGAAGCATAGCAAAGGTCCTGCAACATGGGAAGGAATAAATTGATGGTTATTTGAATTGATTTCATTGGAACTAAGACTGTGGTTGAGAAAATTTGGTTTTGGTTATTTGTGATGAGCATTAATTCCTATCCAGAAATGTCGTTTAATTAAGGGTACCAGGTTCTCGTTTTTTGATGACTAAATATCTAGGCATATAGATTTAATCAGAGTAAGTCACCTTATGAGAATCAAGTGTAGGCCTTTCTCAACATTTTGTTAGTTCTGATTTAGAGCAAGGACTGGACATTTGAAAATAAAATATGATGAGTCACAAGTGCTTAACATTTTAGCTTTTCAAATACTATAATGCGATTTACCTCAAATCCAGGATTTGGGCAGAGGTTACTCTAGAGATACATGAAAATCCCCATCCTCTTCTAAAATAACTGAATGTAGGCCACTCCTGAGGCTGTTTATTTTTACATGATATACAATGAAAACACTATAATTAAGAATGGGTAAACCCAGCTGTGCTTTGGTTTGATCAAATTTCTCGATGTTGTTTTTGAGTATCTGGAGTCCGTGAAGACTAAAGCCTACTTTTTCCAAGAATTTTTCCTCAATTTTTAAATCAGTGTTTATTTTAAAAGAAGTACAATCCATATGGTTTTGATTCCTTTACACTTAACTCATCCAAATGTAGTTTTGCAAGAACTATTTGAAGTGAAAAGCCTTTTGAAATTTTTATGAGCCTGTTTGTCCTTTTTCTCCCCTCAGAAAAGGAAGCAATACTTTGCCAAGTGTAAACAAAGCTAATCACCATACACTTTTATATTCTAAAATAATGGAACCAGATTGGGTGCTGAATTTCACAAAATAGTTCGTTTATCCCTAGTGAAGTTGTCTAATCTCCCACAGAGACTGCTCTCTCTAAAGCCCAGCCCCGGTGACGCCAGTGTTGTGCTATTGAGCCTTTCGGATCTCACATAAAACGGCAGCCAACTGCTTTCTCAGCCAGGGTTTACTTATGATATCTTTATTTTGTCACAGAAGCCATCAAAGTACAATATGAAATGTCATGACAACCCAGAAAAGTTAGTGATAAAGTATGTGAACGGAGAACTGATGCTGTATCCCTGAATAAGTGCTTTCTGGGATTGTCAGACCGGAGGAGGAAATCAAGGAAATCAAATAGCATAGGGCTTCATTTGTTTGCAAAGTCGCTTCAGTTGTGTCTGACTCTTTGTGATCCCATGGACTGTAGCCTGCCAGGCTCCTCTGTCCCTGGGATTCTCCAGGCAAAATAACGGAGTGAGTTGCCATGCCCTCCTCCAGGGGATCTTCCCTACCCAAGGATGGAACCTGCGTCTCTAACATGTCCTACATTGGTTCTTTACCACTAGCGCCACCTGGGAAGCCCCATGCTTTCAAAGTCCCGCCAGAAGAGTGGTAGACAAGCTATGGTCCACAGACTAAAAAGAGCCCGCCATTTTCTTAAATAAAGTTTTATTAGAACACACCCACACCCATTCCTCCATATAAAACTAAGGCTTGCTTTTGTGCTACTGTGGCAACTTTGAGTAATTGTGACAGAGACCAGAGGGAGGGCAATTTACTACCTGGATTTTTACAGAAAAATATTGCTGACTTCTGATCTAGATGGTATGTAGCTAATAACCATTAGTTTCTCAGCTCTGGCCATAAAACAAAAGCTTGCTGAGTGTCACCTTCTCTCTCTAGATCAAGGATTAGGAGAATGTTTTTTTTAAAAAGAAGATATTATTAGCAAACAAACATATATTATGAATATGTGTTATTTTTCCTATGATAGTCAAAAATGAACACTTGGTGAAAAATTCCCAGCTTCTAGCTTCACTGTGACCAAACATTTGGGGTATTTGAAAAATGTATACAATTCTCCCAACACTAAAGTATTCATGGTAGAGATCTCTTGGCTGACTTGCTTATTTTTTTTCTTTTATATTATTAATATAACAGAAAACTAATAGTCATATTTCATAAACCTTACTTTGTGCTAGTACCTGTGCTGTACTTTTTTCTGCATTTTTATATTTAATCCTCAAAAAGTACTTACCTAAGTTGTTTAAACTCTAGAGATCTGTTTCTTAATTTGTAAAATGCGGATAATAATACTATTATTACCTTTCTCATACGGACATTTTGAAGATTAAAGAATTTAATACATATATGGTATTTAGCAGAAGGCCTAAGCTATCTGTCAGCCCCAATAAGGAGCCCCCAAAAGCCAGCTGAGCCAGCAGAACTCAATTTATTAAACCTACTGTAGTAAAGCTATGACAAATCCAGACAGAATATTAAAGAGCAGAGACATCACTTGGCTGACAAAGGTCTGTGTAGTCAAAGCTATGATTTTTCCAGTAGTCATGTATGGATGTGAGAGCTGGACCATGAAGAAGCCTGAGTGCTGAAGAACTGATTCTTTAAAATTGTGGTGCGGAAGATTTTGAGAGTCCCTTGAACTGCAAGGAGATCAAACTAGTCAATCCTAAAAGAAATCAACCATGAATATTCTTTGGAAGGACTGATGTTAAAGCTGAAGCTCCAATATTTTGGTCACCTGATGTGAGGAACCGACTCTTTGGAAACGACCCTGATGCTGGAAAAGATTGAAGGCAAAAGGAGAAGGGGGTCGCAGGGGATAAGATATTTGGAAAGCATCACCAACTCAATGGACATGAATTTGAACAAACTCTGGGAGGCGGTAAAGGACAGGAAAGCCTGGCTTGCAGTCTATGGGGGTCACAAAGAGTCATACATGACTTGCTGACTGAACAACTGCAGTAAAAGGGAGTACCATAGTCTTAGGAGAGTCTCAGAGGAAGTCAAGAGGAAGAAAAAATATACATATAGCATATAAATATATATAAAATACCATATATGTATATTGTATGTATATATATATATATATATATCAGTTCAGTTCAGTTAAGTTCAGTCACTCAGTCGTGTCCGACTCTTTGCGACCCCATGAATCCTGCACACCAGACCTCCCTGTCCATCACCAACCCCCGGAGTTCACTCAGACTCACGTCCACTGAGTCGGT
>NW_011495084.1:12838259-12839428 GCF_000754665.1 Bison bison bison | reverse complement strand
GACCTCCCTGTCCATCACCAACCCCCGGAGTTCACTCAGACTCACATCCATCGAGTCAGTGATGCCATCCAGCCATCTCATCCTCTGTTGCCCACTTCTCCTCCTGCCCCCAATCCTTCCCAACATCAGAGGCTTTTGCAATGAGTCAACTCTTCGCATGAGGTGGCCAAAGTACTGGAGTTTCAGCTTTAGCATCATTCCTTCCAAAGAAATCCCAGGGCTGATCTCCTTCAGAATGGACTGCTTGGATATCCTTGCAGTCCAAGGGACTCTCAAGAGTCTTCTCCAACACCACAGTTCAAAAGCATCAATTCTTCGGCGCTCAGCCTTCTTCACAGTCCAACTCTCACATCCATACATGACCACAGGAAAAACCATAGCCTTGACTAGATGGACCTTTGTTGGCAAAGTAATGTCTCTGTTTTTGAATATGCTATCTAGTTTGGTCATAACTTTCCTTCCAAAGAGTAAGCGTCTTTTAATTTCATGGCTGCAGTCACCATCTGCAGTGATTTTGGAGCCCCAAAAAGTAAAGTCTGACACTGTTTCCACTGTTTCCCCATCTTTTTCCCATGAAGTGATGGGACCGGATGCCATGATCTTCGTTTTCTGAATGTTGAGCTTTAAGCCAACGTTTTCACTCTCCACTTTCACTTTCATCAAGAGGCTTTTTAGTTCCTCTTCACTCTCTGCCATAAGGGTGGTGTCATCTGCATATCTGAGGTTATTGATATTTCTCCCGGAAATCTTTGATTCCAGCTTGTGCTTCTTCCAGCCCAGCATTTCTCATGATGTACTCTGCATAGAAGTTAAATAAGCAGGGTGACAATATATAGCCATGACATACTCCTTTTCCTATTTGTAACAAGTCTGTTGTTCCATGTCCAGTTCTAACTGTTGCTTCCTGACCTGCATACAGATTTCTCAAGAGGCAGGTCAGGTGGTCTGGTATTCCCATCTCTTTCGGAATTTGCCACAGTTTATTGTGATCCACACAGTCAAAGGCTTTGGCATAGTCAACAAAGCAGAAATAGATGTTTTTCTGGAAGTCTCTTGCTTCTTCCATGATCCAGACAATTGGAACATATATATCAATAATTACTTTAAATGTAAATGGATTAAATGCTCCTACCAAAGACACAGATTGGCTGAATGGATTTAAAAAAAAA
>NW_011495084.1:12837368-12838159 GCF_000754665.1 Bison bison bison | reverse complement strand
CATGATCCAGCGGATGTTGGCAATTTGATCTCTGGTTCCTCTGCCTTTTATAAAACCAGCTTGAACATCTGGAAGTTCATGGTTCACATATTGCTGAAGCCTAGCTTGGAGAATTTTGAGCATTACTTTACTAGTGTGTGAGATGAGTGCAATTGTGTGGTAGTTTGAGCATTCTTTGGCATTGCCTTTCTTTGGGATTGGAATGAAAACTGACCTTTTCCAGGCCTGTGACCACTGCTGAGTTTTCCAAATTTGCTGGCATATTGAGTGCAGCACTTTCACAGCATCATCTTTCGGGATTTGAAAAAGCTCAACTGGAATTCCATCACCTGCACTAGCTTTGTTCGTAGTGGCGCTTTCTAAGGCCCACTTGACTTCACGTTGCAGGATGTCTGGCTCTAGGTGAGTGATCACACCATCATGATTATCTGAGTCGTGAAGCTTTTTTTTGTATAGTTCTTCTGTGTATTCTTGCCACCTCTTCTTAATATCTTCTGCTTCTGTTAGGTCCATACCATTTCTGTCCTTTATCGAGCCCATCTTTGCATGAAATGTTCCCTTGGTATCTTTCATTTTCTTGAAGAGATCTCTAGTCTTTCCCATTCTGTTGTTTTTCTCTATTTCTTTGCATTGATCGCTGAGGAAGGCTTTCTTACCTCTTCTTGCTATTCTTTGGAACTCTGCATTCAGATGCTTATATCTTTCCTTTTCTCCTTTGCTTGTCACTTCTCTTCTTTTCACAGCTATTTGTAAGGATTCCCCAGACAGCCATTTTGCTTTTTTGCATTTCT
>NW_011495084.1:12817335-12837143 GCF_000754665.1 Bison bison bison | reverse complement strand
TGGTGATGTCCATGTGTAGAGTCTTCTCTTGTGTTGTTGGAAGAGGGTGTTTGCTATGACCAGTGCATTTTCTTGGCAAAACTCTATTAGTCTTAGCCCTGCTTCATTCCATATTCCAAGGCCAAATTTGCCTGTTACTCCAGGTGTTTCTTGACTTCCTACTTTTGCATTCCAGTCCCCTATAATGAAAAGGACATCTTTTGGGGGTGTTAGTCCTAAAAGGTCTTGTAGGTCTTCATAGAACAGTTCAACTTCAGTGTCTTCAGCGTTACTGGTTGGGGCACAGACTTGGATTACTGTGATATTGAATGGTTTGCCTTGGAAACGAACAGAGATCATTCTGTCATTTTTGAGATTGCATCCAAGTACTGCATTTCAGACTCTTTTGTTGACCATGATGGCTACTCCATTTCTTCTGAGGGATTCCTGTCTGCAGTAGTAGATATAATGGTCATCTGAGTTAAATTCACCCATTCCAGTCCATTTCAGTTCGCTGATTCCTAGAATGTCAACATTCACTCTTGCCATCTCTTGTTTGACCACTTCCAATTTGCCTTGATTCATGGACCTGACATTCCAGGTTCCTATGCAGTATTGCTCTTTATAGCTCAGACCTTGCTTCTATCACCAGTCACATCCACAGCTGGGTATTGTTTTTGCTTTGGCTCCATCCCTTCATTCTTTCTGGAGTTATGTCTCCACTGATCTCCAGTAGCATATTGGGCACCTACTGGCCTGGGGAGTTCCTCTTTCAGTATCCTATCATTTGCCTTTCATATAGTTCATGGGCAACTCATTTAGCAAGGCTAACTGCTTCTGGATCAATACTCATACCAAGCCCCTTGCCTCGCTGTGCCCACCAGTCCATAACTCTCACAACAGATATGGCCTAATCCCTATCAGTCACCTGCTCCTAAAGACTCCTCCCAAAATCACCAGTCCAAATTCTTGTGTGTATCATATTAGAATTTGCCCACATTTCGTTAATATCCAAACACATTCTAACTGTAGAATTAGCAAGATATGTGTACTTTAAGCATCTCCATGCCTAAAGCAGCCTCATTCTCTTATAGAATAATTTTTCTTTTCTTAATTTTAGTGTGTGTGTTTCTGTATTTTGTATGTTTTGTATTAGTTCAACTGAAGTCAGTTAATTTTGATCTAGTTGATGGTGGTACATGAATGGTGTTGGTAGCAGTGGAGGAAAGGGAAGGGGTGCTAGGTGAATTTCATCAACTCCCCCTCAAAACTCACAAAAAATATGTCAGTTAGACAGAGGGACATATCAGATCTATTGCAGTAAGAAGGAACACTGCCGCTGCTGCTGACGCAAAGTCACTTCAGTTGTGTCCGACTCTGTGCACCCCCATAGGGGCAGCCCATCTGGCTCCCCTGTCCCTACCTAGACAGTTTTAGTTAGGTCTCTGAAGGGCAAAGTCAGAGAGGGATAGCTATTAGGTTTGAGATCCAGTTTGCTTAAAGTGGCTCTTTCAAGATGGAAAACTGATTGAGATTGGACACAGTTGGTGGCATAAAACTAGTGGATGCAGTTTTATACATACAAGAGCTTTGAAGCAGCTCTAGTAAGTAAAATATTGTTTGATAAGTGAGTAGTTGGCCAGGTGAGCAATCTATTGTCCTGATAGGAGAGCTGTTTACCTACTTGAGCAAACTATTTGCCCAAATTGGTTTGCACAAATTTCCCAAAGCCAAGAGTGAAGTTATTTATTGGTTGTATTCTTATCTTCCTAGGTGAGAACTTTTCTGGAACAAACAATTGGTTGTATTCTTATCTTCCTAGGTGAGAACTTTTCTGGAACAAACACTTAAGTCATGTTGACATAGGTGGGCTCAGTTCTCATTCCTAATAATTAAGCTATAAGGATGTAGGTGGGTTCAATTCTCAAATCAGACACTGATGGATTATACTTGTGCTTATTCTCATTCCCAAGACTATTTCTTTCTTTTTTTTTTTTTTAACCCTCTTTGCTATGTTAATTCTCTAATCAAGCGAGTTGTCTGCAGACTGAAAAAATTAAAAAAAAAAAACATTAAACAATGTTACTCGAGCCAACAAATTGACTTATCATTGATTAACTTTATCTGCAGTATTTGTACAGGAGAGTTAATTTGTGACAAATTTATTAACACCTCTCTCTCATAAAGTGCAAGTGTTTATTCACCTATTCACCAGAATTTTATTGTCTTGTAACATTGTATCAACTGGGCTACATCACTTTCCAAAGTTAAATGTCCTCAGTGTTCTTCAATTTGGATATATCTGTGCCTTTTATTTACTAATTAGTTTTTTCAATTTTCTACCTCTTCATGCTAAATTAGTGGGAGATAATTCTGTTTCTCTTATGCTGCTGCTGATCTACTTCTTAGGGTTTCACTTTTACTTATTAAATAAAGAAAATGAGAAGAAAACACTTAATTATATCATTGTATCTGAGCAAGCAGATAAAGCTCTGTGATGAATGGCTGTAAGGCTCCACTGAGCTACATGTCAAAGAAAAAAGAACAGAAGCATTCTAGGCAGAAGCTTAATAAATATTGATGGGAGGGAGGAAGGAAAGGAAGGCAGGAGATAAGTAAATTTTAAAAACTATTTAAAAAGAAAATCATTCTTTAAGCACATGTGTTGAAACATGATCAAAAACATTTTAAATAAAAGTGGGATATCCCACTTTGGGGATATTTAGGATATCCCAAATTTTAAAGATAGATATCCAGGTTCATAAACTGTGTATCACAGGTCAGATTTGCTAAGATACCATAGTCATTTTAAAATAAGAAACAACTCAGAAATGGTCAATAATCAACATTGAATAGAAGTCTAATATAACCAGTATGCAAAGGGACAGAGTATATATCAGGTCTACGAGAAGTCTAAGCAAAATGCAGAAATATTTCTCTCCAAATTATTATTTTTGTTAATTTCATCTCCTTTGATTAACCAATGAAGTTCTACAGGTGAAAGTTACAATTAAATGTGCATTTCCTGTCCATTACAGAGTGTAGGAAAAGAACTATAAAATGAAATGCAAATGAATTATTCTTTCTTGTGGGGGGGGGGACATTAACAAGGAAGCTGTATGCTAACCTGTATCATAGACATCTGATAAGCCACTAACAATTATGTTTTGCTAAGTTTGCTAAGTCACTTCAGTCGTGTCCGACTCTGTGCGACCCCATAGATGGCAGCCCACCAGGCTCCCCAATCCCTGGGATTTTCCAGGCAAGAACACTGGAGTGGGTTGCCATTTCCTTCTCTGATGCATCAAAGTGGAAAGTGAAAGTGAAGTTGCTCAGTCGTTCCCGACTCTTCGCAACCCCATGGACTGCAGCCTACCAGGCTCCTCCGTCCATGGGGTTTTCCAGGCAAGAGTACTGGAGTGGGGTGCCATCACCTTCTCCGAACAGTTATGTTAAGCCACTACTAATTCATGTTGATGATAGATTAGCCTGTTTTTCCAACTTTACATGTATTCACCGCACTTTATATCAAGCAGAGAGAAAACAAAGCCAGCGACAGCAGCTGAGGCAGGTACTACCACATGGCAGCCAGTGACAGTTACTTGCACCCTTGTAACAAGTTCTTCCTTGAAGGCGAGCCTGACTGGACCTCTTCCATAGCTATCACAGTCTCACCTTGTGCCACTTCTCCCCATATTTGGGGGAGTAGCTCCTTAACGGTCTTTGTGGGCCTCTCTTCCTGAGAGAAGGAGGAGGCAATGGCACCCCACTCCAGTATTCTTGCCTGGAAAATCCCATGGATGAAGGAGCCCGGTAGGCTGCAGTCCATGGGGTCACTGAGGGTTGGACATGACTGAGCGACTTCACTTTCACACATTGGAGAAGGAAATAGCAACCCACTCCAGTGTTCTTGCCTGGAGAACCCCAGGGATGGGGGAGCCTGTTGGGCTGCCGTCTATGGGGTCGCACAGAGTCGGACACAACTGAAGTGACTTTGCAGCTTCCTGAGAGAAAAATTAAAACGAGGCTAATGGAAGGACTGCAACTCCCATCACCACAGTTGCTCTTGGGGCAGCAGTGGATACTTATCCAGTCTCTCCTTCACCATCCATTCCAGATTCTAGCAGTTCTAGGTATCTTACCTGATGGCTTGAGCTAAACCTTCATTCCTACTGGATCGGAGCCCTGGGCAACCATTCTTAGCAGGATTTGTTGCTCCTATCCAACCATAACCAGAGTGGAACAAGGGAGTGTAAGAAAGCCCCCAAGTTCCACACATGCTCCTCTTCCTACCACTGAGGGTCAATTTCTAATGTATGACGGCAGCTGTTTTTCTTGACACAAGGAATCCTAAGTGCCCTGGTAATACAGCAGTGTGTAGTTCATTACTACTCTTGCTGTTTCCCTAATAAATGTGCATCCTTAAGGCAGGCTTTCTCAACTTCAGCACTTTCAACATTTGGGGCTGGATAAAACTCTGTAGTAGAAGGATTGTCCTTCACCTTTTAGGATGTTTAGCAGCATCACTGGCTTCTGCACAGAGGATGCCAGTATTCCCCTTCCCAACTGTGATGGTAAGTGGAACCGCCCTTGTTTCCATCCCTTGGATTTCATATCCCATACAGTCTTCCTCTTTGGGACACAAAGCAGTATACAGACCTCTGATTTCAGGTCTATACCACATTATGAAGGGTGGCACGCCTTTCTTTCAGATTGCTTATGCTGAGCCAGTACGTCAACTGGTCTTCAGAAGCATTTTCCAGCTCTCTGCTCCTAGTTACTTTAAGATCTTGTCATATAGGATGCAGTCCATTGCTGCACCTTCTTTGTGGTAAAGTAGGCTCGTTGGTTGGGTGTTTATTGTTTGGGATTTAGTGTTTGTGGGTCAGGCATTCCTGGCAGTTGAACTGACAGTTGGACAGTTGAACTGACTGAAGCACAAAAGGTAATCAATACGTGTAATGGGCAACTATCCCTATCAAAATCAGCCATTAAAAAGGTGTGATGTAGTCAACTTGCAACTAGCAGATAGGTTAGAGGATTGAAGAGCCAGATCCTGTGCTCAGAGTTGGTCTCTGCTGGCCACAGAAAGGCAGCAGTCGGTAGAATGGGCTTCGTAGGTTGAAGCCCATGCCTTTGGTACCAGGTATAGGCTGCATCTCTCCCACCATGTTCGTTGCATTCTTTTGTCCATCATGCCAGTTCCAGGGAAGCCAGTGATGAAGGCCGTCTAATGCCAATGGCTGAATCACCATGGGTACATGGTATTCAGTGCCTTTTCCATGCTGGATGTTTTCTAGTAGCCATTGCCATACGATACAAAATTCTTCACATTGAGTTTCCACTCCAGTATGTCCAGCCACTTGCCTCTGTGCCAGACGTTCTTGATTTCAATCTTCGAACCCCCTTCCTACCAGGACTTTGACCAGATGGCTAGGTAACTGGTCGCTGCACAAATCTCTCTCTATTTATCTCCCTCTTCCTAAATATAGTGTTGTCACCATAACCCTAATGGGTCTATCAGACACTGTGCTATGTTCTTTGCTGTAGGAGATGCAAAATTCAGCAATATGTCTTTCAATTTTGAGGTAATATCCCAGCACACCCATGACCAATAACCCCCTAAATCAATACTTAAGTAGCAGATTCAAGATTCTTCTTAGGTTTTATCTCCTATTCTATGACGTGCACATTGTCTTGCCAAGATTTCTGGTATGGTAGCCACATCTCTCTTCCTGTCCCAATGTCCCTATGGTTTAGAGCTCTTCACCCTATACTATGTCATGGTAGGGAGTGTGGTTAATACAGCCCTGATGCAAAACTGTGAATGAATACTGTTGCATGTGAAAGCAAACTGTTCCTGATCCTTGTTTCCAATGCGAATATAAAACAACACATTTGACAAATCAGTGACTTTAGGCCATAAACCTGAGGCCTTATTAATTTGCTCTAGCAACGATCCCACATTACACACACCAGCTGTGATCAGTACTAGTAATTGGTTGAGTTTGGGTATCTCTAGCATCCGTCTTATTTCTGCTGGGACCAGACACCAGCAGAAAAGGAAATATGATAGTGATCATAAGCTTTCTGTGTCTTATCATGACGTGTTTCTTTAACAAAAGTGCCAATTTCTGTTCGATAAAGCTTAGACAATTATAATGCCTTTTACAAGATTTCCATAAAATGATAACAAATGAAAAACAGTTTGGGTATTGAAGACATATCATCATGTTCTGTCTGAGAAATAAAAGATTACATGATATTTATGTATTTATCTCTGCTTTTCCCTGTGAAAATATCATATAAGCTTGGGGGAAATCTGTTTTGAAAGCCATGTACTTTATGACTTCAGTATCTTTTTAGTTCTTCAGATTCACTGGCAAGTGGTAATCTCCAGCTAATGCTTCCTTTAGGTCATTAGTTAACTAGAATAGATCTTGGAAGTTGCTCAGCCGTGAATCCTTGGCAATTGTTAGGAATTTAAACTGGTCACCACGGTTAGAGAAAGACTCTGGCACACTGACTAGAGTTCCCATAATAGCAAGTTACTGTCCCTAATGACAGGGACACAAAGATTGATAAAACAAGGTCAGTCTCCAGGATTTCCCCTTTGACCCAAAAAGCATTTCAGCAAATACGTTTCATCCAAAGTTATAACTTTTTACCAATGGCACTAATCTTCACTACCTTATCCTTATTCCACAATGTGATTTGGTTTTTAATTTCCTATCTGGACCAGTGGAGTCAGTTTCAGAAGTTTCCAATTGGTTTTTACCATAATAATAGCTTTACCCTATCAGTCAAGAACCCAGTATGGCAGTTACTCTAATCCCCACTGTCTCAGTTCCACTTCTATACTCAGAATCTGAGGAAATGATGATGATGTTGATCCACAGGCCCAGTGGTCCACTGTGAGCTGAGCTTTAGTCAGGACTTATCATCTGGCTTCCACAAGATCCTCTGCTAACAGAAGGGCCGTGAGAATGGTTAGAATCTCTGGCTATCAGCATCAGCTCACACCCTGTGTCCAGTACTTCTTGATTATCTTTCCCACTTGTGTAGGTGGTCATGAGTCCTTTTAGGAGAGGACTAAGGGGACCATTACATTATTTAGTTGTTTTAATGTTGCAGAGTCCTTCATACTAGAGACCTAATTATGTTTTCAGTCAGTAGATTCTAGATCTGAAAATCAGTTTAGCAACTAAACAGGGAATTGTGAATTTTTATCTGGAAGACTATTGTCAACTTCCTAGTTCTCCATTCCTGACTGTTTCTGGTTGTAGATATTAATCAGTCATCTTTTGGCTGCCTGTGTATTCTGCTTTTAGGGATACCATGCTCAGTTAACTATACCCATTACCCCCTAGAGGTCACACCCCCTTCACTGCCCTTCTGACCTTGCTGGTATTAATGATGATTGTGGTCCCCAGGCTTCTGGTGGTTAAGAGCTGTTGTTTGACCTCTATTTCTTTGCAGTCCCATTGTTCCCAATGACATTATGTGCTCAGAGCTGGTCTGCAGAGAAGAACCTATACTGACCTCATAAGTCTCGCTGGAGCTAAAATCACCAGTACATTGCTGACAATCACGGCACATGGTATTCTCTGGGACCTCCCATAAAATATAATCTTCTGGCTAGCCTTCTGACCTCACAGCAGGCCTACTTTCCTCAGTCTCTTTATCCCTTCCTCTACTCTCTGTGAAGACATCAAGAAATCCACTTTGCTCGGTGCTGGCCATCATTTTCCATGTTTCTTACCTCAGGATTCATTGGCAAGGTTTCACACTGTTTGTCCTAAAGAGAGTATCTACATCAATGAATTCTTGCCCTCCTTGGTCAAACATCCTCAAAATGCAAAGTAAAGTCCAAGCCCAGATGGTTTCACTATGATTTCTACCAAACACTTAGGGGAAAAAAAAATGATAAATCTTAATTCTACATAAAATCTTCAGGACAATTGAAGAGGAAGGAATACTTAATAACACATTACTGTGACGAAGTAATTCTAAAATCCATAGAGAAATGAAAAAAAAAATTAAATCATTTAAAAGAACCTTATAAAATAGTAATAAGATAGAAAAATGTATACTGTATGACTTTAAGACTTATAGATTTGTAGTTATTGAAACAGTGTGAGATTTACAAAAAGGTAGATGGAGAAGGCAATGGCACCCCATTCCAGTACTCTTGCCTGGAAAATCCCATGGATGGAGGAGGCTGGTGGGCTGCAGTCCGTGGGGTCACTAAGAGTCTGACATGACTGAGCTACTTCACTTTCACTTTTCACTTTCCTGCATTGGAGAAGGAAATGGCAACCCACTCCAGTGTTCTTGCCTGGAGAATCCCAGGGATGGCGGAGCCTAGTGAGCTGCCTTCTATGGGGTCACACAGAGTCGGACACGACTGAAGCTACTTAGCAGCAGCAGCAGCGGCAGACACATAGATCAATATAATAATAGAAAAGAATCTAGAAATGGATCTACACGCAAATTCTCAATTAATTTTTAACCGAAGTTCAAAAGCAATTCAGTGAAGAAAGGATAATCTTTTCAACAAATGGTGCTGGGACAATGAATATCCATGGGCATAGTAAGAATCGTATATACCTTGCAACTTACACAAAAATTAACACAAAATAAACCATAGACCTAAGTATAAAATCTAAAACCAAAAAAGTTCTATTAGGTAAAGGATACAATGTGTGATTAATTTAAACAAACCATATTTTGGACTTTATACCAAAATTTAAAAAAAATAAGTAAACATGTTTTGCTCTGTGAAAGTCACAGAAGTGAGCTTTTTCCATGGAGAGGATACCCAAGGAATTGATGTCCAGTCTCTTAAGAAAATGAAAAGACAAACTATGCCCTGGAAGAAAGTACTTGTGAATCACATACTTAATAAAGTACTTGTATCCATAATATATAAAGAACTTTCAAAATTCAAGGATTAGAGAACAATTTGGTTTTTTTAAAACAAAAGGTTTGAACAGACTCTTCTCTGAAGATAGATGGTAGACAAATAAGCAGAAGAAGAAAATTATAATGATGATAAAGATAAAATAATGAACTTAGAAAACAAAGACTGTAAGGAAATTCTTACTAAGTAAGGATTATTTAACTTGGCAATTTGAATGGGCTCTTCTAACCTGGAATAGAATTAAACTGTGGGCCTCTGTCAAATTAATATAGGGAGCCCTTTCTGCTACCATCTTTGGTTGTCTTTATTCATGGTTTTGTGTTGGTGGTAGCAAAATGAAAAGTCAGGAATTATTTGGTTTAGCTAAGCCTTAAGACTGACTTAATATTTGCTCTGGGAAGTTATAAATTTTCTCTGCTGCTATTGCAGGGTTTGTTTATAATGTTTCTAAGTTGTAAAACTTCAAAGGCCATTCCCATGGTAGAGATGGAGGCGATGGGATGGAGAGGAGTGTTTCTTGAATAACAGATTAGAGGGAGAGTCGAGAAATTATGTTGAGCTGTTAAACGCAAATGGAAATGGTCTGATTATATGTTGAGACCATTTACCTTGGAAGTATCAAGCAGCCCAAGGCTTAAAAGGAACTGACCAAGGATTAGATCCAGAGAGAAACCTGTGAATTGGTTTCCACGATATTCTGAAAGCCCCATCAGTAAAAGCAAAGGAGCCAACTGGCATCCAGCTGAGTTGAAATCTTAATACCTTGATTAGGCATAAAATTCAACCAGAAAAGGGCCAGGGTCCATTTATTCATTCAAAGCCTACTCTGTCCTTGGCATCAGCAGACAGGGGAGTACAGTCCTCTACAGAACAGACATGGTCTGTGAACTCTGAATTTATATTCTGTAGTCAGCATTTGGACTGACTGATAGAAAGCTAAGCCTTGTATCCTAAGACACTTTTTTACTCTAAATCAGGTCAGCTTGCTGGATCTTAAGTTCACATAAACCACTATTAACATTAGGCCATGTCATAAAAATTGAAACTGATCCTGCAAGTGATCCAGATTCACTGAGGAATCATCCTGATCTTCAGGGACAAAAACTTTGTACGCAGATAATAAGGCCTAATTCTTTCCCACAGTTCTTCTCTAGGCCCAAAACAAGACCCCTTGGTATCAAGTAAATTACCATTTTGTTGTTGTTGTTTAGTCGCTAGGTTGTGTCCATCTCTTTGGATCCCATGGACTATAGCCCACCAGGCTCCTCTGTTCATGGGATTTCCCAGGCAAGAATACTGGAGTGGGTTGCCATTTCCTTCTCCAGAGGATCTTCCTGACCCAGGGATCAAACTGTGTCTCCTGTTTTGGCAGGGAATTCTTTACCACTGAGTCATCTGGGAAGCCAAGTAACTGTGTTACCAAGCAAGAATTGACTGTTTAGGGTGAGCAGACTAACTCATCCACAAACCCTATATGTATCTTTTAAATGGCCTCTACTCCAAAACATTTTAAACAAAGTGTGTGTGCCATGACTTTCAAGCTTTTAAAGTTTCTCATGTACATCTTCACATAGAAAAATCAAGAGATAAAAAGATATTCAAAGGGTTCCAGGACTTTGGGGAATTGTCTTCTCATTTCCTTTCACTCCATGCAATAAGGTAGAAACAACTTTATTCCATTTGGCTGACCTTAATGCTATTTAATTATTATTTTATTGTTACCAAATGGGCCCTAGCAATCTAACATATATTTATTTGAGCAAATTTATAGTAAGTGACGTATTTTTAATAACTTGCCTATAACATAATTTGATATATTTTGGTAGAATATTAAAAGCAAGAGTTCACTTTTTGCCAAATTATTTTGTGTTAATAAGTGTAATATTCTGGAAATGTATGTTATACTGATAATGGTTAATAACAATTTACTAAGCATTTACTGTATGCAAAGCAATGTGTCAGTGCTGACATAAATTAATTTGATCTTTAAAACAACTCCATAACAAAGGTATTATTGATACTTTGAACAGATTAGGAAGTTGAAGTTCAGAAGAGTTAGATAAACTCTACAAAGCCCCACTGTCAATATGACCCCAAAAGTCCTTCATCTTAAACTCTGCTCTGTATCACCTCACCATATTTAAAATTCCTTTGTTCTCAAGAAGCCAACATTCCAAACAAATGTTATTACTTTTTCTTGCTATTTCCACTCATTGTTTGGCTTAATTTTGGGGTCATCTCTAGCTTCAGTTACATTCAAAATTGGCCAAAGAATAACACAAATAAATGGAAGAAATTCTGATGAAATTTCCACTGACCTTATTGATCATCTCAAGGCTTTAATAGAAGTTTATTCCATATTTCAAAGGGAAGGCAAGTTCACTGTGAATAGATTTTATGAAGCAGTGTTCTAGACAGCAGTCAAACTAGGAGGGCCAACATAATTGCACATGTTCCCAACTAAAGCACATTAGTCACATTCTATTTTAGAAAAGAGCCAGGTTTGGGGTAGGCGAGAAAAACAGGAGTAGTTAAACCACTAACTTGTTCTATGTGATATACCCAAAGCAAAGGTGCAAAGTGCAACCTATTAAAAAAAAGAAAGAAAGAAGTGAATGAATGTGTTTTCAAAGGAACATGTCTTCTGGTTTTTGCATTTTTCATGACCAGCCATATATATGATAGCCACTTACTTAGTTCAAAATTGATTGTTCATTTGCATTCTGGAACATCAGCAATTTTAGTTGTGTTGTTATCTTCTTCTTAGAAAGGATGAATGACTGATATCTACTGCATATTTTGGCAACATAGACCCAGCTTATATTTTTAGTATATAAATTTCAGAGTATTTAGCTCAATGTTTGGCATAAATAACTAAACAAATATATAAGTACAAAAATGAATGCATTTCATGATTTGGAGTCATTGCATGTTTGAATAAGAATATTATTTTGTTAGGAAGCAAGTTGGGGTCCCTAAAATAGCATCATCCACCTATAAGTATTTTTGGGGTATTCATTTAAAACTTTTAAAAGCCTACACACTTGGAATTACTTTCTCAAAGTGTTTAACAACTTCTGATTAAGTGTGTCTCAGAATGTTATGATATGGTCATTGAATTTTGTATTTTGAGATGAGATATAGAGTTAAGGCTGTAGAAAAGATAAATTTCACCCAGAAAAAAATTATTTATCACTAAAGAGAAGCAGGAAGCCAGTTAGTAATATGGATAAGAAAACTTTTCCTAATTAGGCAAGAGACTAGCTTTCATGAAGATCAACATCCTCACGTCCTAGCAAATTAATCTCTCTGAGCAGGAAGTGGAAAAAGGATACTGTCTTTATCTTCCACAAAGGGCAATGTTATTTTTATGATATGAGAGATGGAGGGAAGCAAAGATAGCATAATTCTACCCTTTGATTAGCTAACCGTGGGCTTCTTGGAGTAAGATACCAAGTAAGAAATTTCTTTTATTTCCTATAATTCAATGTTCTGTAGAAGTTAGAGGTGTGTGTGTATATGTGCTAAGCCTTCTTTTCATATTGGTTAGGTTTTGCTCCTTAGAAAGATGAACAAAAAGCAGAGATTTTACATAAAACCAGTATCACAGCTATGAGAAGAAAAGGAATATAATGACAGGTTTTACTTCAAGGAAATATAAAGATGGAAGGCACATTTTTGTCACAACAGGGGATAAAACGAGGAGGATATTAAGAGACAATGAGTAGAGGAAAAGTGAAAAAAGTAGCAAATAGTGTGAAGGAGTTTATTGCAAAACAGGTATTCATGGTTTTCTTTAATCTTGTACTTTTTGAAGCTATTTTGTGTTGTGGTGAATGTTTTAGCTGTTTGAATAAATTGTTGAAATGACTCTGTGTTAGTCAGAAGTCTTCAAGGCAGCCATGGAGATATGATGCACAGACTTCCTTCCCCTCTCCCCCACCCCCCAAAAAAAATCTGACAGAAGAAGTACAGTCAATTCCCAGCTTCCCGGTCCAGGTGCCTTCAGGCTATCCCGACCCCAAACAGGAGCCGAGGCCTCATGTTTCCAACACAATGCTCAGCCCTTGAAAATGGCAGTGGAAGAGAACCTCAACTTGGAGGCAGAACAGGACTCCCCCAAAAGCAGCCTTTCCAAAGAAGCTTCCCCTGAGGTCAGCTGAGATGTTCTGAGCTGCGCTGCTGTGTGAGGCTCACCCTACCCAATCCTCTGGCTTTCCTTTCTCTCTGTGACCAGAGCCAGAAATTTATCATCGTTTAAAGGCTTTCGTTGGATGTTCTTACCCCCTTTGCCTTTTTATGCTTTGTGGATTTTTTTCCCAATGCATTTTTTGGGCATTTGGTTTTGTTATGCAATTTTAATGGCTTCTGCTTTCCAAAAGAACTAAACTGGTGTGGCTGACACTGGAAGCAGTTTATGGTTTCAGTGAATAAGGTAAAGTTTGGCAACTGGATCATTTGCCACCTACCAGAAAATGAGGATCCCTCCCCAAGAGGTATATGGATCACGAATAGTTTCTGGCTCAGAGCAGCAGTTCAGTTGATAAAGATTTCACAGTGGTGACTTTGGAGAATGTCTCATTGAATGTGAATTCCCTAGCTAGGACTATATTCAGGCATTTGAAAAGACGTGGTGCAAAGAACCAGTATAAAGACAGTGGAATGGCTGATTATTAGTAAGTTATATTGTAGATCTATAGAGAGTTAATGAGAAAATGAACATGGTGAAGAAATAGCTCAAATGTCAGTGTGAAAGCATGAAGGCTTCTTGGGTAGCTTATAAACAATTTCTTATCTTTTGCAAAAGGAGAGTACACGCAGCTGGAGAGAAAATTCAGAATCTGATATTTAGGGTCACTGAGCTGCAAAGATGATCCAATGTGTTCTGTCGAGGAACATTCTTATGATAAGGCCAGAGGTCTGCTTAGGAAAAGCTGGAGCATGGACACATATGATGAGTGCCTCTAGGTGAATTCCCCCAAAGGGCTACAACCCAAGTACCTGCAGAGTTGGTCCAAACACTTCTGAGAAGAGCTAGACAGTTTCCCTTGCAGGAGGATAGTTCAGAGGTGGTTGTTCCTACAAAGGTATGTCCCTCAGGATTTGCCTGCCTTCTCTTCTGGCTTCTAGGCTGAAAAGTATGGTGAAATTCCAGTATTACCAAGCAGTGAGATGGAAATGTACTGGGACTACTAAACAAGAAAAGAGATAATTACCCTGTGAATCCTCAAGAATTAGCCTGTCAGGAAAGGATCCTTGGGATTCGATTTTCAGAGTATGTGGTCAACAGCTCAGGAAGTTCATGACTAAAAAAGAATTTATTGATGTGGAGCCATTCCCTTGAAAAATGGGATTTAATGTTCTGGTAAAAATCTCAGAAAGTCTTGATAATATTAGAATTCCTGAATTGCCAAGCAAAATGTCAGAGGCGTGAAAAGGAGTAAAAGACTCTGGGAATGATCTGCTGAAAGCTGAAGCTGAAGCTGAAGCTGAAGCTGAAGCACCAACTTGGAGACAATGCTCTGCAAAGAATGTGTGCAGGCTAAATGGACCACCAGGGCTGCAGAGAAAGTCCAGAGACAGAAAGGCTGAGGGCCACATGTCTAGTGAGTCAGAAGTGGGCTTTGAGAAACAGAAATATATATATGTATATATATATTAGTCTCTGCCCTCAGTTCCTGCCACAATTCTTTTAATTTCCTAAGTAATAAGAATGCACACAGGAACATCTTTTGTTTTAATATTTGGCCCTTGACCATAATATAGAGCTCCTAAATCCCTTGAAATTTCCCAGGTGATATTTGCATCTTTTGTTCTAAAGTGAGAGTGCTAGTTGCTAAGTCGTGTCTGATTCTTTGCAACCCCATGGACTGTAGCCTGAAGGGCTCCTCTGTCCATGGCATTCTCCAGGAAAGAATACTGGAGTGGGCTGCCATTCTTCTCCAGGGCATCTTCCCAACCCAGGGATTGCCCACATTGCGGGCAGATTCTTTACCCTCTGAGCCACCAGCGAAGCCCGTGTTTTAACAGATGACTCTTAGGAGGTTCCTGAATGGGAGCTGGTCACCAGAAAGGCCAAATCATAATTAGAAGCTTGAAATCTTTAGACTCATTCCTCATTCTCTACAGAAGAGAGAGGGCTTAGAAATGGAGTTAATGATCAATCATGCCTATGTGATGAAGCCACCATAAAAATCCCCAAAATACTGTACAGGGTCTCGAGAGCTTCAGAGAGGTTCAGGGAGCTCACTGCCTCTCTTTCCACACCTCGCCTTATGTATCTTTTCCATCTGGGTGTTCATCTGCATGTTTTGCCAAGTACTTATATAATAAACGCAAACAGTAACTGTTTTCCTGAGTTCTGTGAGCAGCTCTAGCAAATTAACTGAATGTGAGGAGGGAGTGGTGGGAACCTGATTTAGTGCCTAAAGTTAGAAGCGCAGGTGACAACCAGGACTTGCAATCATCTGAAGGGGTGGGGGCAGTCTTGTGAGATGGAGCCCTTAAGCTGTCGACTCTATCTAAAGGTAGGTACTGTCAGAACTGAGTTAAATTGTAGAACACCCAACTGGTGGCTCAGAATTGCTTGGTGGGTGAAACCCCCCCCACCCATCTGTTGTCAAAAATGTTGTGAGTGTGGCAATAATGTGAGAATAAAGAATAAACCCAGGAGTTGTGTTTTTTCTTTTTTTTTTAACATAGGTTAGGGTGATATAATATGTGACCCCAGGTGTTTGCATCAAACTCAGTTCACACTTGGGTTCCTCCCGTCTGCCATGAAAATAGCAAGTCCCAGAGAGCAGCTGCTTTTTTAGTCTCGAATGATAAGATGTGCAGTAACAAGACCCAGTTGGGCCCTAGTACTCATGTAACATAAACAGAAACTAAATGTTTATGTCATGTCACTGGTATTTTAGAATTGTTTGTTATTTCACCCAAAATTGACTGATATATTAACCAAGGTTTGAGTTGAGGGTATTGTATAGATTTTTTTTTAAAAATCTTATTCTGTTTTTTCTTTTTAGTGACAAAAGGGAGAAAATAATAGAAGGCTCACCTTTGTTATTCAAAATGTTATAGAATTTTCATTATAAAAATCTTGAATAGCGAGCATTTCACATTTCTGTTTAACTAGACACACTGCATTACTATGCCATGATATTTCCAACTTAAAAAGTATTTCATGAAGAGTAGTCTAGGAAGTTTATCTATCTGAAACCTGCAAACGCAAAAAAAATTTCTAATATGGGCCTTTGAACAATCAATAAAGCATTTCAAAGGTTATTATTTTTGCAGACTTGGGAATTTTTCTTATTGTAAACCTCTTCAAAATTCATTTTCATGAAAGATAGCCCTCATTTAAGTCAAAAATGGTAAACAATTTTCATTCATTTAATAATATTTTAAAATACTAAAAAATAAACTCTCAACGAATTATATTTTTAAACAGATAAGGACAGTAATTCAAGTGATAGCTAATAAATGAGTACTTTAAGGTAAACCAGAACATAGTAGATAGCATAGAATTTTACAGTTTCTTAATAAGATATAACTTAATAATCATCACAGAAACTATTTATGTATGCAACTTAAGTGAATAGCAATGTTGCTTATTCCCTCAATCACTAAATAAGAAAAACAACAAAAACATGCCATGAGTAATCTGAATATTTCTTTCCTGTAGGGACAAGAAACTTTTAACAGAGTTGTTTTTCCAGTTGCTTTCATCAGATTAAAGTTGGTTCCCACTCTGCCCTATCCTCTTTTAAACCCTTGTGACCTAGATTGAAGCCAAATTTAACATGTCTAAATACTTTTGCTTAATGTTCCCAATGCGCTTTGAGTTCAAAACTTGAAACTCAACTGCTTAAAGTTCAGCTCATAGCAATTTCCCATGGTCACTCCAGGAGCATTCTTTTTGGTCGTTCTTTCGTTCCTCCTTGTCTCTCTGTAGAGTCTTCTTCCCATCATACACACACTAGTCCTAGTTTGCCAGGGAATTTCCTGGTTTCAGACTAAAAATCTGGTGTCTTCAGAAATTGCTGTGGCATGGGCACACCAAAACAGGGGGTCAGCCTTATCCATCCAAATCCAATTCTGCCTTTAATAGTAGGTAGAATCTGCAGCAGTGTAAGAACGAAAGGAAGGAAAAAATAAGGAAGGATCAGCTCAGTTCAGTTCAGTCGCTCAGTCGTGTCCGACTCTTTGCGATCCCATGGACTGCAGCATGCCAGGCCTCCCTGTCCATCACCAACTCCCGGAGTTCACTCAGACACTCTCCATCAAGCCATCTCATCCTCTGTCGTCCCCTTCTCCTCCTGCCCCCAATCCCTCCCAGCATCAGAGTCTTTTCCAATGAGTCAACTCTTCGCATGAAGTGGCCAAAGTACTGGAGTTTCAGCTTTAGCATCATTCCTTCCAAAGAAATCCCAGGGCTGATCTCCTCCAGAATGGACTGCTTGAATTTCCTTGCAGTCCAGGGGACTCTCAAGAGTCCTCTCCAACACCACAGTTCAAAAGCATCAATTCTTCGGCACTCAGCCTTCTTCACAGTCCAACTCTCACACCCATACATGACCACAGGAAAAACCGTAGCCTTGACTAGACGGACCTTAGTTGGCAAAGTAATGTCTCTGCTTTTGAATATGCTATCTAGGTTGGTCAGAACTTTCCTTCCAAGGAGTAAGTGTCTTTTAATTTCACGGCTACAGTCACCATCTGCAGTGATTTTGGAGCCCAGAAAAATAAAGTCTGACACTGTTTCTACTGTTTCCCCATCTATTTCCCACGAAGTGATGAGACCAGATGCCATGATCTTCGTTTTCTGAATGTTGAGCTTTAAGCCAACTTTTTCACTCTCCACTTTCATTTCATCAAGAGACTTTTTAGTTCCTCTTCACTTTCTGCCATAAGGGTGGTGTCATCTGCATATCTAAGGTTATTGATATTTCTCCCGGCAATCTTGATTCCAGCTTGTGCTTCTTCCAGTCCAGCGTTTCTCATGATGTGCTCTGCATATTAGGAATAGGAAAAAAGAATGAGGGAAAACTTCTACCCTGTTAAAAAATGAATACCCTTCCCTAGGCAGCTGCTGCTGCTGCTGCTGTCACTTCAGTCGTGTCCGACTCTGTGCAGCCCACCAGGCTCCCCTATCCCTGGGATTCTCCAGGCAAGAATACTGGAGCGGGTTGCCATTTCCTTCTCCAATGCATGAAAGTGAAAAGTGAAATTGAAGCTGCTCAGTCATGTCCAACTCTTAGCAACCCCATGGACTGCAGCTTACCAGGCTCCTCCATCCATGGGATTTTCTAGGCAAGAGTACTGGAGTGGGGTGCATTGCCTTCTCCACCCTAGGCAGCTAAGCTGTTCTCAACTCATCGTCCCCATTGTCTTCTCCTCTCATTTACACATTTGGTCTAGTTGCTTCTTCTGCCCATCCTACCCATCTCCCAACCCTTTCTGGAAGAAGTGGTTGAGAACATTAGCCCTGAAGCCAGAATACTTGGGTCTAAATTCTGCCTCTATCAACTGAGTCTATGTGTAGGTGACTAGATTGCTTTGTTCTCATAAACTCGGCATGAAAGTAAAACCTATCTCTGAGTTGTTGCGAAAGGAGGTAATACATGTAGAGTTGAATAATCCACTACCTTATTACTCTTCTCCAACTCAGAGATCAAGGCAGAAGGTAATCAGAAGCTTTTGCACTCACTCCATGCCGGGCTCTGATGCTAGGTACCTCACCACCCTGTAGCGCTGTTTCAATGAGGACCTGATTCTGAGTTCTAAGCAACTTACACATGAACTCTTGGGAAAGAACCTCATAAGCATGAGATTGCCTATGGATCAGAAACAATTTATACTGCACTTGTCATTCTCATGCTTTGTTGCTGAAGCTGATTATATCTGAGAGTAAAAATCTGGCATAAGCCATTTGCTCATGCATTTTTAATTTATGGACTCAAGAGTTTGGAATAACATTCAAAGTCACAGATGCTTATCTGAACCAAACCCAAAATATTTTGAGGTTTTCATATCAGTCATAACCATCAGAGCACTATAAAAAAGAAAAAAAAATCTTCTACAAAAAAAAAAACGGACTATAATTTACTTTTAATATTTATGTTGAGAAAAACTACCTTTAAATCTACAAACTATACTGTATCACATGTACAGATAGGTTTATAAATTACTGTGCTTTGATGAAACTTGGGGAGAATAATGAATCGTCCCCTTAAAGGGGTTCACTCAATTATTTCAGGATATTTATAATCTACAAAATTTTAAAAATTTCTTAAGAGGACATAATCTTTAGGTAACAAAGACAAAACCCCAGGATACTTGGGATGGAACTGAGGATATTGGAAATAAACAGAGGTTTTCCAGGTGTTCTAGAAGATAATTTTGAGTAATTCTGGTGGTAGACCAGAGTAATGGGTAGCATAGAACCCAAAGCTAGCTGTATAAGATAGGTAGATACACATTATGACAAATATGGATTAAAATTAGTGACAATGCAGTCCACAAAGCTAAATAAATTTTACTGGATAAAGCAAGCAAGAGAGTCCAAAGAATGGGGCTTGATTAAGTACTCTGAAGATTGGTCTGGAAGGCCTGTGGGCTTACCGACAGGTTGTTTTTGTTATTTAGTCACTAAGTCAAGTCCTTCGATCCCCACTGACTGTAGCCTGCCAGGTTACATCTCCAATAATATTTGAAGGTTGCTGCTGCTGCTAAGTCACTTCAGTCGTGTCTGACTCTGTGCGACCCCATAGACGGCAGCCCATCAGGCTCCACCATCCCTGGGATTCTCCAGGCAAGAACACTGGAGCGGGTTGCCATTTCCTTCTCCAATGCATGAAAGTGAAAAGTGAAAGTGAAGTTGCTCAGTCGTGTCCGACTCTTAGCG
>NW_011495084.1:12797417-12817235 GCF_000754665.1 Bison bison bison | reverse complement strand
GTCCGACTCTTAGCGACCCCATGGACTGTAGCCCACCAGGCTCCTCCATCCATGGGATTTTCCAGGCAAGAGTACTGGAGTGGGGTGCCATTGCCTTCTCTGATTTGAAGGTTAGGAATCATTAACTGAAACTTCCACATATTAAAATAAAATACCATCATGATTTTTCACTTGGTCTTCAGCAAATACATGTTTTAGATTTAAATGTAGATATCATAGCTAAAGTTGACTTGATCTTAGGTGGAAAAACATAAACGACAAACAAACATTAAGACCTGACTAATGTATTAAGGAAGACAGTGCTATCTGTTCTTCACTTAAGATGGGAATTTCAGGAGAAAGAAGCAAAAGACCAAACAAGAAATGATGGAATTTGTATCTGTGGCTACATTAAGCCAAAGTGGTAGTGATGGTGGGAGAGAGCAGTTGATTTAATAAATTCTTTATTGTTTAGTTCATTATAAAAAGATTCCATCAAAATAGATTCTTGTGTAGGCAGAACTATCAATTAACTGGTGAATCTTTAAATTCCTAGTGAGTTGTTTTCAACATGGACAATTCAATGTGCTCTAATTTGTATTTTGCACTAAACCCTCAAAACCAAATCTTTCTGTATCAGCATGCCAACCTCTCCCTCACCGCCTCCATGTCCCACCTCATCCTATTCCCTCTCATCCTGGTCTACAAAGACTTTGCACATGCTGTTTCTTCTGCTTTGAAATTCCTTCCCTCTTCTTAGTCTAATTATTCCTACGTACTCTAATTTTCAATTTAAGTAACTTCTAACTGCAAAGCTTTCCCTGGACTTTCCTCTGACTTTCATCAGAGTTTCATCTATAATTCTTCTAGACTTTATACATAGGTCCATCATCAGTAGACAATGATGTGATTGGTATCTGTTGTACAGGCAACCCTGAGTCCTCCTACCACTGCAATAAATGGTCTAGTTGCTTCCTTCCTTCAATATACGAGGAACCTCCAAGCAATGGCAATTACTAATGTTTCCTGACATGGTGTCTGACATATAGTAGGCCAGGGATGAACAGAAAGTTAGCTTTAGCTCTAATGTCAATTCTGTTTTCCTGGTGTGGCTGCCAGGAGCTCTTGTAGAAGAGGATCCTGATGTTGAACTTGTTCTAAGAGGAAAAGAATTCCATGATCGACTGGTGAGGTCTGCCATGGGAGCAGGAAACTGGAAATGGCAGGACATGTGCCTCTTTAGGCATCCTGTAACTATTCAGAGAAGGAACACAGAAGCTAAACAAATTGTAATAACACCTGGAATTTATCCAGTGACATTATTTAATAGATGAAATATCATTTACCAGCCCTCAGAGCCTCTGGTCTAAATGATACAAAACCCACCGAGTACCTCTTATGTCACTACTTACTCCATTTTAGTTTTGGATACAGGTATTAATTTCCTTTAGAAGGGAATCTGAGTCTGTACAGACAGGATAGGCTTGCATAAGACAATTGCTGTCTCCATAGTATCAAATACTCAGGGAGTCTGCTTTCTTCACTGATTTAGTTTTACACAAGCTGAAGATTACATGATCAGTCAGAAGTAGGATTTAGATGCTTTGATATTCGCCCAATAGAGGGACCATATAATTTGTAGTTCATACTGGAACACTTTTGAGAATGAATGAAATGATAATAATTACACTGTAATAAGAGATATAAACCAGAACCATTCTGTGAAATCCAGGATGTATAGTTACCCTACCCTATAGAACCATGATTCTCATTCTCTGGTAGGATATACTGACTTATTTGCTTTATATAGACCTAAAATTGTCATTTCCAATGGATTACCTGTGGTTTCATGGGGCACTGTTGAGAAGCCTTCTCAGGCTGCTTCTTGGCTTCACAGAAAAGGATGCTCAGATGCACCAGTAACCAAGATGTGTCCTGCTAACCATGTAGCCACCCCTGTGACTCTCTGGACTTCAGATCTGTTACCTACTGCTTCCAGTTCTTAGAGGAGGAAATGGCAACCCATTCCAGTATTCTTGCCTGGAAAAATCCAATGGACAGAGGAGCCTGGCGGGCTATAGTCCATGGGGTTGCATAGAGTTGGACATGACCAAGTGACAGAGAACACACACACACACTTCCAGTTCTAGCTGTGCTTCTTAGTATCTAGATTCTTTGTCTAGCCATAATGTCATAATTGTGGACTTCTCTGTTGAGTTACTTACGTGATTTTGTAGCAGCAATTCTGCTAATTGTGGAGAAGGAACTTGGTTAACTATAGAGTGGCTAGGCTTTTGGCCTTGGCGACCATGCCTTGCATAGCCGTGGTTTCTTGTCTTTTATATCCTTTGGCCTTCACCCCTAGTGTCCCAGCTGTGACCACTTTCTCCCTGACACCTTTAACTGATGACATCCTAAGAACTTATGTAACAGTTAATCTCAAAATCCAAATTCCAAGTTGGTACTCCTTCTAGAGCCTGTGGTTCTGTTTCCAAAAAGAACAATAAAACGTAAGTGCTACAGGTAATTCAGAAAAGAGGAGAACTTGAAAATAAAAAAAAACCCAGAAATATATCTCAAGTATCAATTCTGTTCTGGCATAGAAGAGAGAGCCTGAATGATCACCAAATGCCTCAACTTAGTGTTTATAAACCTTTTAAAATGTTTATTGAATGGAGATTATAACAATGAAAAATCCTTGTGAATGTTTTGAAGAATAACACAAAAAGGAAAATGACTCACTTTATTAACGCTAAATGATAAACACCTAACTCCTTTATAGGACTGCACTGAAGATCAGATGAAGTAACCAGTAATATCGTTAGAAAATATGAAGTGTGGTTTCTGTATGATTTAAATCTCAGGTATGCAAGAAAGGACTTTTGTGTTATTTTTCTTCAATTAACCCACTTTTAACTCCAAGACCCAATTCCATCATAATGTCGAGGATTTTTGTAGCCTTCTCAAAGTAGTATCAGAAACTGGGGAAGTTTAAATCTCCCTGAACACAAGGAAGAGACTGTCACATCCCAGCTAACATGGTCCCTTTTGATTTTTCTTACTACCCAAGAGATCCCCGTGAGGTCTGGTGGCTCTCACACGCTGTCTAATGTTCTCCAGTGGGACTCTCTAAAGAGGCGGGACCCTGGGTGTAGTCACAATTCCCTGTATCCTCCTTACTCTTGGGGGCTTCCAAGAGTTGAACTCTGGAGTCATCCTGCCTCTCCAACATTCCTCCAGGACCAGGGCTCTGGTTCCACTGCCCTGAGGCCCATCATCAATAAGAGTCTCTTCTTAATTATTGGAATAGGCCTGGGAACCAAAGCCAGAGAGGCTTTCCATCTTCTGCTTCTTGCCTTACCACCCTCCTCTCTGAAGAGACGAACCTGAGCCACAGAATCTGTTACTCCTTAGAATGGAAGGCAGGGGTGCAAAACAGAAGGGAAACAAGGGAGGGAAGTAACATTTTTAAAACACATTTTATGCAGACGTTCATATAAGGCTTCATATTGATGATAAGTTGAGGAAAGAAAGTGGCTTTACTTTCTGTGAGGGATACTTCTGGCCTGTAAGAAGAGGCGGGAAGGCGCTTACTCTGTGCATTTGACCCCAGTGAAAGAATTGCACTGGCAGACAGGGGAGGATTTTTTGCTTTCCTTCTTTTCTCTTCTCTTACAGAGCACCCTGACACAGGGACAGCTCCCAGGGCTGGGGCTTGAGCAACTCAACAGCTGATAGGCACAGGGAGACGAGGCACAGACTGCTCTCCCAGCCTCTTCCACTGCAACCACCCATTCGAAACTACGTGCTGGACACTCCCTCTTGGGTAGTGTAACTACACTGTTGGGGCTGAATTTCTTTAACAGGCTCTGAGCCCACATGATAAAACCAAGACTATAAACCTCACAAAAGTACTGCAAGAGAACAGTACTTTCTAGACACAGAATGCTAAAAACTACATATACACAGTTCTCTGGGGATTTAGTTGTTCAGGAATATAATTTCTAGGTTGATCTTCCCCCATAGGAGACTATTTTAAAGTGAGTACAAAAGTGGTATATTACCTCTCTAGTTTTTGCTTTGTTAGGAGAAGAGGATACACCTCTCTGCAAACCTCCTTTCTCCCATCCAGGTTTTATGGCAAAATATTTATTTAGGCTCCTAAACGCAGTTGGAACCAACAATTAGCAAATGCAATCTTTTAAGACTATGCATTTCCTTAAACAGGTAACTTTTAAAGAAATAATGCTCTCTGATTACACCTGATCACATAATAAAAGTGTAATTCCATTTTACTACGATGTTTGATTTATTTAGGTCTTTTGTGTCACACCAAGAATAAAGGTTAAGGCTTCATTCAATAATCATTTATCAGAAAAGCTATATTGAAGACAAAAATGCATTGAACCTGTAGTTTCTTGGAAAGAGAACAAATGCACAAATAATGTGTTTGCAATCTGTGTTTCCTTGTCAACAATGTTCTGGGCTTAGTAAATAGTACAGGTTTTCTATTCAAGAAGTTAAAGCGTGCATTCTTGTGTATTTCCTACAGCTTGGAGCATCACGCTTTCTTTGAATTATCTGCTCAATAAAGCCAGTTTAGAACCTTGAAATGGCTTATGGGTTCCTATATGTTATGTAACATTTCCAGTGGTTACTGTAGCAACACTTTGTCCTGTACATTTCAGTTCCATGTGAAGCAATCTGTATTGCTACAGGATACATGTCCCATGCTGATGATCATAAACCATCCTTAAGGGTTTCAAACACTGACTCCCCACTCCCTTTTGTCCGACCTGAAAGGCACTTACGAAGCCCATTTTTTCCTTTCATTTAGGATTAAACAGAGGGGACGCTAAAGAGGTTCGTCAGCTGTGCAACAGCGACCCCTAGAGGCGAAATGCCTTGCCAGTGGCCAAAACCTCTCAAAGATCAAAGCTTCTGCCTCAAATCGAGTCTCGCTTTATTGTGTTTATCCCAAGAGCTATCACAGTATTAATCCAGAACTGCCTTTATTTTGAGAACAAGAGGTATTTTTGCTGCCTAGAAGTCCAAGTCCAAAGTTTCGAGAGCTTTACTACCTATTCTACATGGCACATAAAATTTTATCTTCTCTTTGTGCGATCTAAAGGTATCATGAATGAATTACTTTCTATTTATCAGAAAAATCAGCGTAATGACACATTTGTGCATAGTCAGAACACAACGCCTTTGATTCGCTTTTTCCTTGGGCAGAAAAAAAGCTTGGAAAATAATGTAAAATATCAGAAAGAAAGAAAGAAAAAAAAAAGAATCCTAGTACTCTTGCTTTTCTGGGTTTACTGTAGCTCATGCTCCGGGATGATTCATCTCCTGAAAGCCTGAGCGCTCCATTTGTTTTGTAGATTTCACTACCCGCTTTGTTCTGCTTCAAACCTTTCAGAGAGCTGCAATGCATTATTACCTTGTTAAATCTCAACCAAAATCATTTCTGCAGCCTGAAGCTGTTTTGACGTGGGTTGAGCATCTCACACACAAAAGAATTGCTTTTGTTCCCAGAAGCTCTCATTGGCTGGGTGGCCTTTTCACCTAGCCAATCAGAAGCTAGTTGTTAGGCTTGACTGGCTATTTTTAGCCTCACTCTCAAAAATACTTGGTCTTGGAGAGGGTAGGCTGCAGAATGAAAGTAGCATAGTTAAAGCAAACAGCTAAGTACATTTTGCCTGTCGGAACGTGTTTGGCATTTTCCCTTTAATTACTCATACGCTGTTATATTAGCATGTGTTTTGGTAAACAATAAATTTAGGAATAGAACTACATTTTCTAGTTCCAAATTATCCTTTTAATAAAGAGGCATGAAGTCAAATAAATAGTCACTACTCCTTTTTTTTTTTTTTTTAATCCAAAGCATCTATTTCACAAATACACAAAAATGCCAGTTATCATACACAGAACACTAACACTTTTTTTTTCCTTTGAAGAATTTCTATAAATTATCATTTCAAGTTAATAGAAAATTTAAAGGGCTTGCTCATCATGAGTTTAAAAAGGCATAAAGTCACCCTTTTCCTCTGACCTTTAGAGATGTATATGACTGTCCAGACGAGTATGCACATGGTGTGTAGGATTTAAAATAATAAATATTCAGTGTGTTTTATGCGTGGCAATTAAGCATTCTTTTGATCGTGTTCTTTCATTTGAGCTATTACTCAGTAGGCACAAGAGTATTTTTTCCCAAATGCACTTGAAGTGTTGAAGCGTTACAACACAGATCTTCCTGACCCAGGAATTGAACTGGGGTCTCCTGCATTGCAGGCAGATTCTTTACCAACTGAGTTGTCAGGGAAGCCCAAACAAGTCGTTAATTATGTAATATTATCAGGAAATGAAAATTGTCAAATGAGAAAATTCAGGTTTGAAACCAGTTTTCCATCAGCCATCTATCTAATTAGGCAAGAAGGAGGCAGGGCTAGACTGAACCAAAATTTCATAGCATAAAGCAATTTTATTAACAGGAAAGGAGACTTCCTGAGGGGGGAGGGAGAGCAAATCTATGTCTAATTCTTAAAAATCTGCTGAGGTTGTAGATTTCCCGATATTTATTACTCAGGCTTGGACTGTGAACTCATTTGCTGTTGCTTGCTTGTTTTAAGAAAAATCCCTTTTTACTTCTGGTTGCAAGAGATCAGAATGCCATTAAGACATATAATAACAGGGAATCTGTGATACGAGTATATATATCCGGAAAACTGGAAGACTTCAAGAAGGAGAAAAGATTTAAGATCCAACCCTGGGATTGCATAAGTGATTTATGATGGTCTTCTCTGAGCAAGGATGGCCAAGTATGCAGCAGGTATAGGCCAAGTGATGCAAAAAAAAATATATATATATAT
Organism: Bison bison bison; assembly: GCF_000754665.1. Taxonomy (NCBI): domain Eukaryota; kingdom Metazoa; phylum Chordata; class Mammalia; order Artiodactyla; family Bovidae; genus Bison; species Bison bison. Next base: position 12,810,384 of record NW_011495084.1, on the reverse strand, counting down.
ATACCAGAATGAATGGAACACAAGACAGTTTTAAAAGTAAACTTTCCTTACTTTAAGTGGTACAGAATACAGTATTGAGGGGATATGTCCCCTGGGTTTATGAAGATGAAACTCAAAAAAGGCACTTTGGGAAGGGTTATCTTCTTTTTTCAACATCAATTTGATGCACACTGGGACAGATTTTAAGAAGGCAGCTATACAATGGCTCCCAGGAGTTTAGCTAGGTTTTTGTAGACAACCAGCTGCTAATAGTTTAATATGCAGTCTTAGTAAATTAAAGCAATCTGATAAATTGAGACTCAGTGAGATTCTTGTGTGTCATGGCATAGCATGTTGAAGCCTAGCAGAAATTAAACCATTGTATTGAGAGTTGGACCATAAATAAAGCTGAGTGCCGAAGAGCTGATGCTTTTGAACTGTGGAGATGGAAAATACTCTTGGGAGTCCCTTGGAGAGCAAGGAGATCAAACCAGTCAATCCAAAAGGAAATCAGTTCTGAATATTCATTGGAAGGACTGATTGCTAAAGCTGAAGCTCCAATACCTTGGCCACCTGATGTGAAGAACTGACTCCTTGGAAAAGACCCTGATGCTGGGAATGATTGAAGGCAGGAGGAGAAAGGTACAACAGAGGATGAGATGGTTGGGTGGCATCACTGACTCGACAGACATGAGGTTGAGCAAGCCCTGGGAGTTGTTAATGGACAGGGAAGCCTAGCGTGCTGCAGTCCATGGGGTCGCAGAGTCAGACACAACTGAGCGACTAAACTGAACTGATTTTTCCATTAAGACCTACATTTTATTTTCTCACTTTCTTGTGCCAGGTGTTTTGGCTCCAGACTTGGTCATCTGGGCAATTCCTTAGTTTTATACTTGTCTGCTTAAAAAATAAATACATAAATAAATGTAATAATAACATTATAATCTGTTTATTTCTAATGTTCTCTATGCATTTGTATTTAAACTCCTTTAAAGCAAATTAAATAAAACAAGAATTTGTTACTCCTTTTCTATCATAACCTTCCTACCTAGCATTTGGTTAGTCTTAAACTTGGATGGTATGCATTTTGTTTTCTGTGGGAACTGAGGCACTTGTGGGACTTCCCTCGTAGCTGTTTGTAAAGAATCTGCCTGCAATTCAGAAGACCCAGGTTCGATTCCTGGGTCAGGAAGATCCCCTGGAGAAGGAAATGGCAACCCACTCTAGTATTTTTGCCTAGAGAATCCCAGGGACAGAAGAGTCTGGCAGACTACAGTCCATGGGGTCGCAAGAGACAGACATGACTTAGCAACTAAACCACCATTGTTCCTTGTGGGAGGAGAAACATGCAAGTTTGCATTTAACTGCTTCTCCAGAGGAGTTGTGAGCAGAAAAGGGAAAGGGTCTTGAAAGATACCTAAAGGGCAGAGGAACTATGGACTGACTGAAGGTGAAGTCCCTAAGCCGTGTCCGACTCTTTGCGACCCCATGGATTGTAGCCTACTAGGTTCCTCTGTCCATGGGATTTTTCAGGCAAGAATACTGGAGTGGGTTACCAAAATGTAATATTGCTTATTTTACTTTTCTGTACCTACATGTGATCCTGTTACCTGTGACCATAGTGAATGATTACTCTGTGTGTGTGTGTGTGTGTGTGTGTGTGTACACGCTCAGTTGTGTTTGACTCTTTGTGACCCCATAGACTCCTCTGTCCATGAAATTTTCCAGGCAAGAATATTGGAGTAGGTTGCTATTTCCTACTCTAGGGCATCTTCCAGACCCAGGGATTGAAACTGTATCTCTAGCAATGCAGTGTGTTCTGCATTGGCAGGAGGATTTTTTACCACCGCGCTAGAGGATTCTTTACCACAGTGCTACTAATTGATAGATAATTGTTGCAATGTTAATTGTGAAAAGCTGAAATAACTGGATTTTACAACTCATGGCTACAAATGTATAGATCCCATAAGCCAAGCACACACAACTATAACAGGTCAAATTCTAGGTTCACCTACAATGAAGTAGATATTTTCTTAGAGTACAGAGTTTCCTGTGTTTTGGTGAAACAGTGAAGTAAGCCAAGTTCCTCACGGGTACTTCTGGCATCTCCTGCTTTCTTCTCACCTCATGAATGCAGTGCTTTCAAGTCTTAATTCTCCCTTCTGTGTAGCCTTACCACAGGCCAAGACTACCCCAGGGCCCCAAACACTCCTTCCCCATCTTCCAAGTTTGCAGGTAGAAGTGAATGGAAAAGCCTTCTTTTTCTCTCATTTAGATTCAATTGAAAATATGGTAGCTGTTTCTAAAATTGTTCTTTTTCAGTTTTGTATGTGTGTCTGTGTATGTTACTGTGCCATTGAACACAAGTTTGTGGAACACAAATGTGTGTGTGTGTGCGTGCACACACGCATGCCACAGAACACATTCCTTGTGCTCCTGGGTTGTCATCCTTTCAATCTGGTTAATTTGTGGTCTCACAGAAAATCTGTGTGAATTATGTTGGCTGTGTCGAGTCCATTGTGCAGGAAGCTAGTTTATATAAATATACTTTCAGGCTTAACAGTTTCACCATAATAGGCTTAATAGTTGCCTGTCACTTGGCTCTTGATCTTGAAAAAAAATCTTGTGAATGGTTCACTGTTGGGCAGACAATTTGTGCAATATTAATATGAAACCATAAAAGATGAGAAGAAAATTAGAATCATATGTGTGATTTAGTGGATTAGTTGTGAGTGAGGTAACTTTCCACAAAATTTTGAGTATGTTATAGGAAATAGGGATCTTCAGTGACATGAGGGTATCCTAGGTTGGCATCTGGGGAAGTTTGGGGAAATGGTTTAAGTTAAAGTGCAAGGCTGTGCAAGGATGACTGGCATTTGAAAATTTTAGAGGCTGACAGTGCAACAAAGCCTACAAATTGAAACAACAACAATTTTGAAACAAACTGTCTAAATCAACCCTTTAACTTGAATGAGGTAAAATTCTATGGGGAAAATGAAGATTTTATTGTGACAAGTGATATAGGAGCAAATAGATGTCATTAAAATTTTTACAACTCTGAACTGAAGAAAAAGAAAAAAACACTAATCATGGAAACAAGCAAAATATCAAGTTTAAAGTAAAAATAGGACATGTAATTGGAATTTGCTTTGTCTTAATCTTCTGGATTTTATAAAATGATACATTGTATATTGCTAGCATTTACTCAAAATTATATTTCCCAAATGAAAAAATAATTGTATTTACATTACATTGCATATTAGATTTCAAAGGTGGATGTTGAAGAGTGGAAAAACAGACCTCAGAGCAACAGAAAAAAAATCCCAATATTCCTTGTATTTTTAATAAAAACAGAGCTTATCTTTATGGCTTTTACACTAAGGAAAAATACTGGAAGAACGTAAATAAAGAAGGTGAGGAGAAACTTAGGTGGGGCAAAATCATGTAAACAATTTTGAAGTAATAATTTGAATGAATCTGTAAATAGCAGTTAAACATTCTTTTTCAACAACATCTAAGATCCTTAATCATGTCAAGATTTATCATAGAATTAGATGTGATCGATTCAGAAGGTATGTGACTCGGTGTTGGTCACCCATAAGTATGAATTTGATGAGCCTCAGAGATTATAGAGCTCCTAGGTGAGGTCCTCCTGCCCCTTTGGAAATTGTTCAGAATGAAAGCAGCAGCGTGAATCGACACCGTGAATGGTCTTCATGCTAGCTGTATGCCTAAGAGTCTTATTTACAGCTGACCCTTCCAATGGCAGTTCTTTCCTTTCTTGCATTTTGAAAGGCTTTGTAATTTCTAAGTGGGGTTTGTTGGTAGCTACTGACAGAAGTAACAAAAGAATGCTTTTAAAAGACTGTGCCAAGCACAGACTGTTGGGAAAATGCTGTGAAAGTCACTTAAACTTTTTTTTTCTTTTGTTTTTTGTTTTGACTGGAACACCTCTGTCCTTCTGTGGAGTCCCTAAAAGCAGAACAACTGTAGCTTGTCTTGACACATAATGACTTAGGTTTGTTTAGAAAAGGGCTTCTGTTAATCTGTTTTCCATTTGGGTGTGAGTACTAACGTCCATGTCAAGGTCCTGCTTTGTTCCTGTGTTTATTTACTGGAATGTCAATGGTCTGCTTCCTTTGATTAAAATAATAAAATGCATGATTGAATATTTTATAGGACCCATCACACTAGGACCGGTGCTTGTGGTGCCAGAATGTAGGCTTCAGATGAGCGCATGAGCTATTCAGCAAATTATTCCTGGAAAGAGACGTATGCCCAGGCTTCTCGAAAATGTCACAGCTGTAGTGCCCAGATGTTGGCTGACATATGCCCCTGGGGTCAGCTTGGGAAAAGGAGTCATGATGCTTTGTGATGGACTCTATATTAAACTTTACATCAGTAGCAAAACACAATTCAAATTGATGATGGATGAGGTGGCTTGAAAGCTGCTGAGAATCACTTTCGTCACCATTGAAAGGAGTTACTCTTTACACAATGGAGAACCCCCACTAACCTTTGGGACTAAATCTCCTTCATTAAAATCATCCCAGACTTTGTGTAAATTTTGCTTTAAAGGTACCCAATTGGTATCAAAAGGCAATGAGACAGCATAGGAAACTGGACACTGAAGTACTTAATCCTGCCTGGCAGAAAATATACAAGGTGTGGTCACTCCACATTCTAAAGGCTGAGAAATGCAAGAAATTAATCTCTAACCTTTCACCTTATGCTAGAATTTGCTGAGCACGCTTAGAACTAAGGAAGCTGAAAGAAAAATCATAAGCTTCTAATCCAATCTATTTTAGAATTCTCCTCTTGCCAGTTTATTTTTCTTCATTTAATATAATTTCTCAGGACTCTCAGGAGTCAGGTAGTATGTTCACAATTTGGATTTCATATATTATACTCTCACCAAATAGTATAGTCATAACCCAAGGCTAGCACAGTCCATACAACTTGAAGAACAAGCGAGGAAGGCTGCTCAGAGAGTTATCCTAATACTTAGAACGAATTTGTTTGGCAGGGTGGGTTGGTGGTTTCTAGGAGCAAGTAAAAGGTAAGTCCATCAGACCACCGGTGTGGCTCCTGATAAGGTTAAGTTAGCTAACTTGGGCGGTAAGAAAGATGGCGAATTACCAAGACCGTGTAAGGAAATGATAACAGAGCTTTCCCTGCTTAGGAAGGATATCCAATTTCTTGCAAGAGATGGACATATGAGGATGTTTCTAAACAGAGCCCATGGCGTATGTGTTGCTCCAGATGGGTTTAAGCGCTTGAACTAAAAGGGGGACTCGGAGAACACTCAGAACTAAATATTCCTTCCAGACTATTTCTGACTTCCCTTAGCTTATTTTCAGAACATTCTTTATATGCACTCATTCATTCAACATTGAGGTATCATGTAAAGATGAAAAGGCATAACTGCTATCCTTGAGAATTACCTACGGTTGGGATATAGATTATTGTGGAAATATTTAGAAAATAAAATATCCCATACCTTAATAAACATATGTTTGCTATACACTATGGGCATTAAACAGGAATACTTACATGAGAGAAGATATCGTGAAGCCTTTAAACTAAAACCAGGAAGACAAGTGGATATTTCATAGGGGATAGTTCAGTTGAGTGAGGACAGAAAGGACATCCTGGCAAAGGGAACTCCTTGGGCAAAGGCATTGGTGAAGTATATTCAGAGAAAATACTGTATTAGGAATAGCTGGTGACCTAGACTTGAAAGCGGCTCCACATCCTAAAAAGTCCACTGTGTCGTGCTATGTTTAGGGTGACCAGGTAACTTATAATCTAAACTAGGATGCTTTTGTGAGATATAGAGGGGTGCTATTACTGTTTCCCCTGATGAGAATGTAAACCGGGAATGTCTTTGTTGAACTGAGACCCATGGTTACCCTAGCTTTAGGCAAAGGGTACCACTGAAGGATTCCGAAGAGGAAAATGTTGATATGAGTTGTAATTTTTAGATTGATAACACTCTGATACCAGTGTGAAGGCTGGATTAAATTTCTGGACATTGAGAACTAGCATTTAGAAGGAACTTTTTGCTAGTGACGTGAACCCAAGGGCCCCCTTTTTCCTGGATTGCTAAAGAAACACTCAATCGGGTTAGTGAATCCATGAGCCCAGACTTTTCACCCCTTCAGATGCTCAAGAAGTGATATGGCTTTGCTCTTTTACATCCCTCAAAATATAATTTGCTGGTGAGCTAGCTAGTCAGCAGAACAAGGCTTCTTGTCTTGACATTTTACTCAAAGAAAAATATTGGGGAAAGGGCTGAGGAGCTGGCAAATCACTGCTCCTTTTTCTCATTGGTCTCAGACCACTAATATTTGCATAGCTCAGCTGATTCAGCGATGTGAGGCCTGCTGAAGCCCTGCACTACGCTCTCTGCCTTAGTGGGCTGGTGGGGCCACAAAAGGAGGTTGAAAGGGAAGAAGGCGGGCTGCAGGGCACATTAAAATGTCCAGAAAATCACTCTTGTAAAAGTGACTGGGCCTCAAGCAACTGCAGCTGTTTATGCTTTAGCATACAATGTTTTCACAGTCAAACTTTTGGCTTTATTTCCTTTATCTTCTGGACTCTTGATTTGCGATTTGAAATTTTACCAGTGGAGGAATCCTGGGTCATGGAGGCTCGTCCATTTTGTATTAGCTTTTGAGCTCCATTCCCTGTTCCTTAGATAATGACCTGTTTTCCTAATGACTCATTTTCACATCATCTTTCACATTTCTTTTTTTGAGCTATACATTTTACATTTCCCTGAGGCAAAATAACCCTAGTCAAAGTTCTTATAAAACAGTTTTGTGTACATACCAGACCAGTATAAATAACATTAAGCTTTTAGACCCTTAGTCCTTTCTAAATGAGTACTGATTTTCTTGTTTGTGTATTTTAAATTAGCCTTGGTACAACAAGAATTTTTGAGCAAGCTGTTACTCTAAAACATGTGAAGAATTCTCATTTCCATTCATTCATGTATTAAACAGTTATTTGTTGAATATTTATCATGCCCTTGGAACTGTGCAAAATCCTGGGCTCATAGCTATTTGAAAGACAAAATCCTTACTCTTAAAGGGTGTACAATTTATCATAGGTAAATGGGGGAGGTTAATGGAAGGAACCATAAACACAGGCTATTTATCTGTAGCAGTCATTCTCAGAGGGTGGTCTTAGTTCCAGAAGCATCTGTATCACCAGGGAACTTACTAAAAAATGCAGATTATTGAGCCTGTCCCAAATCTGTAAAGCCAGAAACTCTGGGTTGGGGCCCAATGGTCCTTGCTTTAACAAGCCTATGCTTGACTCTGAGGCCCACTCATTTGAGAATCACCAAACTACAATATAATAAGGTATAAGTGTTGGGTGGTATGGGAGAACATGTGCAAAGTGGCTAACTCAATTGTGGAGTCATGGGAAGTTTCCCAAAGAAGTTATTTCTAAATGAAGAATTGATGGATTAGTAGAAAGTGGGCAAGCAAGGGGAAGGTGGGAGAGGGCCAAAATCAAGTCCAAGGAGATAAATCCTGAAACAGGCTAGAAGTGAAAAATATCAGAGCTTATTCAGAATTCAGGAGGAATTCAGAGAGGCGGGCACTTCACATAGTAATGGGTTAGGACTATTTACATCTCTTATCCAAGGGCAGGCAATGCCTACCATCACATCCACAAGCAACAGTATAATGAAAATCACAGCTGCTATCAGAGGTAATGGGTTAGCTTTACACATCAGGAAGGTAAGTCAAAATAAAACCAATGAGGAAAGAGGCACAGCCGGGAGCATCGAGTTAGGGAGCCTTTGGGATCTCTCTAGTCAGACAGGAAGAAGGTCAGAAGGAAGGATGATCCAGAAAATATTTGTGAGCTCCAATTAGGACTCCTCAAGTGGATGGCATCTTAGTCCCCAGTGGCTCAGTGGTAAAGAATATGGCTGCAATGCAAGAGCCACAGGAGACATGGGTTCAATCCCTGGGTTGGGAATATTCCCTGGAGGAGGAAATGGCAACGTACTCCAGTATTCTTGCCTGGAGAATCCTATGGACAGAGGAGCCTGGTGGATTATAGTCCATAGCGTTGCAGAGTCCCACACAACTGAAGCAACTAAGCACGCACGCACAGCGTAGCAAAACCCACAAGGCGGCTTAACTAACAGAAATAATGTTCCACAGCTCCACGGGCCAGAAGTCCACGAGCATGGCATCGGCAGGGCTGATTGCTTTGAGGTCTCCCTCCTCAGCTTGCAGACGGCCGCCTCCTTTCTGTGTCCTCACAAGATCATGCCTTGGCACAGACATCCAAGTGTCCTTTTATGCGTCCTCATCACCTCTTCTTATAAGGACACTAGTCATGTTGGAAGCCCTAATGGCCTCATTTCAACTGCATTATGTCTTTAAAGACCAGTATCTAAATATAGTCACATTCTGACATACTAGAGGTCAGGGCTGCAACATAAGCATCTTGGAAGGACACAGTTCAGCCTATAAGAGAGGTCAATAACAAGCAAGACTCAATGTTCAGAAGAAGTGGAGTCCTTTGGAAGTTAATTAAGACATGGATCCAAGAAGGCAGTGTTTGCCAAGAGATGTCACGAGCCTTGTGCCTAGAGTAAACGGGTCCATGTAAGAATATATCCTGGTTTGTCACAACACATCAAGTCCCTATATGGGACTCCTCAAAGTTCCTGCGACTGAAAGGGATTTATTCTGTACCTGGGGCATCATGAACTCACAGGTGTGGAAAATGAAAATGTGATAATATGACGTAATAAGTGTGCAGAGAGATGCAAACTGGTTGCCACAGAGGGAAACTGTATAGTAAAATGTCACCACATTTGGAAATCAGAATAGCTGGATTTGAATATGAGATTTGCTGCTTTTCTCTTATGTGATCTTGTTTGAGAAGATCAGGTAACCACTCAATCTTAATTTTCTCAATAGTGAAGGAGGTCTGCTAATACCTACTTCATGGGAGTCAATGAGATAATATGTATTAAAACAACAAAAAATGCAACAGTTTTACAAATGTAAGCTACTGTTATCAACTCCAAATATAACCATAGTTACTTTTTTATTGAGAGTTCTCTATAAATCATATATTTAGATTAATGTCTTCTTATACATGATTTCATTTTGGGAGATTCCCTGGAGCAGGAAATGGCAACCTACTCCAGTATTCTTGCCTGGGAAATCCCATGGACAGAGGAGCCTGATGGGCTACAGTCCATGGGATTGCAAGAGTCGGGCATGACTTAGCAACTAAACTACCAACATATAACTATTATCTGTAAATAAAATCATTCAAACATACCTAAATTCGTAACTTCAAGAGAATTCACAAAAACAAGTATATTCATCCAAAATAATCCTTTCTAAGAAATAGTTTTATCAGTATTAGTTAGCAGGGTGCTTTCTAAGTTCAACATAAGTGATCAGAATTATCCACAGGAACTGTGACTGAAGATGCAGTATTTAAATGGAAAGGAAGCAATATTCCCTTTACAGAAAAATTGTCTTATTTCAAATAATGCAGTGACATAGAGATTAAGTTCTAATGACAATTAGAACAAAGATGGTGGGCCAGAGGTGAAGAAAGGGTTGTAATCATTTGATATGGTTATTGGACTTTCTCTGGCTAACCCGCCTACACAGTGGAGGTGACGATATCAGGATGTCAGAGCTGGGAGCATTGGCCAGGAAGGTTGTTCTACAAGGTCCGTCTAGTTTTCTGCACTCCCAAACCACAGTATGTGACTTCTCAGGTGGGCATTTCAACAAAGGGAGAGAGAACAAACCAGCAATAAATGCTGTCTTTTTGTCAATGAAAACCAAACGGCAGTCTAATCTATTAGACCCCTCTCCTCAATTAAATTCAACCACAAACCTGAAGGACATGTTGACATAGATTATTCAAAATATGAGAGATTCAAAAATAATTTAAGTATGGGCCTAAAATGTAATGTGAGAAGAGCAATTGTAAAAGTTGGTTCTTAGACTTGCTACTGCCTGTGTAGGCTAGAGGCAAAGACATTACAGAACAGAAGACATCTGAGTTGAGTTACAGAGCTAAACAGGAAGCATTTGTATGAATAAAATAAGAAACATTTAAAGAAGATTCAGATCAAATTATATAAGTTAGAAACCACTGGGGAAGAGTGAGGTCTTCAGGCAGGTTAATCACGTTTGTCCTGAAGCATCCCTATATATCTTGCTTTGTGTCCCACCACCCTCCCCGCTCACCAAGGGGACTGGCATGAAGTAGGCATTGCCGCATCCTAGTCTTCCATCTCCTGTTTGGCATCAGTCTATAGGAAACAGTGGACATCAAGAGCACACTGGGAGAAGGGAGGCAATTAAGCCAGGACTGCAGTCCCCTGAGCCTCTCGCTGCTACTTTTACTACAGGCTGGCTTTATCCCTCTACTAAAGGCCACGACCCCATGGACTGCAGCCTACCAGGCTCCTTCGAGCATGGGATTTTCCAGGCAAGAGTACTGGAGTGGGGTGCCATCGCCTTCTCCGACACTTCTTACCAGACAACCTCAAATCTCTAGATGCTGGTAATGGTTCGTTCTCCATGCTTTACAGAGCCATCGATTTGGGGGTTCCCTTCCCACTGCCCACATTTGAGTAGAGAGTCCCTTTGTAAAACTTCCCTCAATTATCCCACTTAAGCACAACTATATTCTGATGATACCCTGATTGATACACTTATATAACAACATAACTGAGGAAAAATTAGAAGTTCATTGTGCCCAGAGTTGCCAGGCTTAATTGATTTTATTTTCCCCTTGTTTTCTTGTCTCTCCATTCTCATTGAGATGAGTGGCTATTTAATATTACCAAGGATATGCAGAATGACTCTGAAGTTGCCATTTGAAGAATTGGCAACCTTGAAGTGAGGAAATTATTTTACATCAGAATTTTCTTTTATCATAGAATATATTTAATATTCATAAGTCTATGAAAGTCCTCAGAGCTTATCTAATATTGTCCAGTGGTGCCTGAAACTAGTTCATGATCAAAGTCATCAAGGCAGCTCTCTATATTTTTATTTCTCTCTATAAATATTTACTTCTATTTATTTTCCAAGCTGATCAGGGTCTCCTACATCAGAATCTCTAGGGGCAGCATCTGGATTTCTATTTTATTTTTATCTTTTTTACTATGAGCTTTCTGGGGCCTATGATTTCCATGTAAGGAGTGGTAAAATTAAGGACTATTGGCATCTTATAACTTTCTCAAGCTCAGATAACAAGACAGAGACACAACCAGAATGAGACCCACTATTCTTCATTCTTAGTTATTGAGAGCAAGGGAATTAAGAAATGGGGAAAATCAACAGGAACTTCAGAGAGAAAATTAATGCCCTAATTTGGACAAAAGTATAACAACATAAATTAAAGGAAAAAAGCTTGTTCCCCAAGCTCCAAGATTTTAGATTCACTAAGCATTCGGTTGAACCTCATGTGGCTTTTAGGATTCCCACCATTTCGGTATGGACCTTTCAGGAGTGGTGTTTCTTACAACGACTGTGATAACCAGAAGTTCCCCCATCCTATTTACATGCTAGGATTATAGTTCCACAGGAAGGACTCAGTGTTCTGATAAGTGATGGAAATAGTCATTTCATAAATCAGAAGATAACCCTGAGCCTTCCTTTGAAGTCTCACTGTTGTTTCCTGACTCATTTCCTAAGGATAGAAAACCTGCCAAAGTCTTCCACGAAGATAAACAATATTTAGCCAGCAGAAATACGGAGGCTGAAGACAACTGATCAGATATTTTCTACCAAGAAATCATACAAAAATCCTTCAGTTTATAAAAGAGTTTCTCCTCCCACAACTCTTTTCAGCAATAATCCAGTCTCTTCACTGAAGAAGTAAGAACAGACTGGAAAAAGAGAAGCAAACCATTCATTTCACTTTGGATGAACTTCTTTGCCCTCTGATGTCTTACAAAAGATATTTGTTGAATTCTTCAGCTATCAAAAACCAGAGAAGGAAGAAGATTTTCCCACAGCAAAATTAGGAACTAGCCAATTTATCTTATCTTCGGCTGCTTTTCTCTTCATCAGTTTAGGCTGTCTGAGCGTGGCTGACAATGTTGAAGACACATTCCAGGGACTTTCCAGAGCACACAGGGCGGTATGATGACTTTGCCTTTGGCGAGTGTCTTAAGACCTGAGGTGTCCTTCATCAGTATTGACCAACCTCGCTGTGACCAGTTAGGGCTAATGCTGTTATTCACACTCACACTGTTTTATGAGTTTTGGGTATTGGTTTCTTCTTAGACATGATTTTCAGGTTCACTGGCAACTTCACAACTTATTTGTACAAATGTCTGTCTGGATTTGTCGAAGAACCGTGACAACAGATCTTATGAGAACATTAGTTGCAATTGCAAAATACTTTGGTTAAAAGAACATAGAAAAATAGAGCATTTTAGGTCAGTATTTAGCAATGAGCTATTCTGAATATTTGGTTATAGGGTAGCATTTTTTTAAACTTATTTTTACCTACTTATGAAAGAACATAGAAGTTGGAAATCATGTACATTAGTAAACTAAGACCTTAATTTCCTCTTATTTAATTTTCTCAATTTTTACAATTTTGAAATCCCATACCTTTTTGGAATTATCTCAGATACTCATTCTCAAAGACTTTGAGTGGCTTTCTAAGCAATTTTTAATTTTAGTCTTTTAATAAAAAGATATTTGAGTGCTGAAGTCTTATACAGTATATCAGCAGAGGCTGACACAGTGTATAAACCACGTATACTCCCCAAAAAAGAAAATCTGTATACATTAGGATAGCAGATATATCTGTCATTTTTATTTAAGAGTTTGATCAAAAGTTCCCTTGCTGGCCACTTAGAGTCACTAATGTTTTCTCAAAACTTGGGAAATTTGAGGCTTCAATCTTCGGGATTGATAGGGAGGAGATATAGAAAGTATTTTCCCTAAACCATAAAAAC
>NW_011495084.1:12782900-12797317 GCF_000754665.1 Bison bison bison | reverse complement strand
ACACTGAGAAATTTAATGGGCTATTTTAGATGGCAAATTCCAATTCTATGCCATTATGGATCTGGGATAAATGTAATGGGAATGCTTTAACGTTTTGCATTCATAGTTTTTCTACAATTTGTCTATTCAAATGACAAGAAGATTTTAAAGTTGTTCTAGGATTCCAAGTTTTAAATGCTTTTCCTCTGGCATTGAAACTGAATCCTAATTTTTATTCTTTGAATCCATTTCTTTCAAATATAAAATTAATCATTAATAATCTCCTTTCTTCAGTGTTTTAGACTGGGTTTCCTGGGAGCAGAACTGGAGACAGGAATTCAGATGGGGGTATTTAATCAACAAACAGCCTTCAAGAGAAGGGAGTTGAGAGAAGCAGGACAGGCCGGAGGAGGAGCTAAACACGGGACACTCGGCTGCAGATACTCCAGCCAGCTCCTACTGGATCTCCGAAGCCTAAATCGTACCTCACATTGAGGCAAGCACTCTATCATTTTTATCCCTGGTTGGCCTCAGACACAGGTTTGATCCCTGAGTCAGGAAATTCCCCTGGAGAAGGAGATGGCAACCCACTCCAGTAGTTTTGCCTGGGAAACCCCATAGGCAGAGGAGCCTGGCGGGCTACAGTCCACAGGGTCACAAAGAGTCAGACACGACTTGGCGACAAAATAACAGCAGTCTGTCATTGGCTATGGGTTGCAAAAGGGTAGAGTGGGGTGGGCATAGCCTCTCAGGCTAGGCAGTATGGGATTAAAGAGAAAAATTCTCCAGAGAAGGGGACAACTGTGAGCAGCTACCATCTCAGGACATGAGGCTGAGATAGAGGTGCCACTGCTGGTGAGTGGATCAGAATGTGGTAACACACCACTCAGACACACAGAACTCTTACTTGTTCTGGGCTAAATGAAAAAGTAACTATTTTATCAGTTTAATAGAGTACTGATGGCAAAGCTATTTTTCTCTTTAGTTAATTATTACTCAAATTAAAAGAAGAGCTCCTTTTTGCCTGACAGTATGGGGCTGAATTTGACTCCTAGCTCTTTCTACAATGCCCCCAAATCAGTAACTTGACTCTCCTAGGTTTCATTCTTCTAATATATAAGTTAAATGATACCAATTTTCAAAAGTATAAGAATTAGTGGTTTGTTTCTGATGTGCAACATGGTGATTTGATGTTGGTATATATTGCAAAATGGTCACCACAGTAAGTCTAATTACCATCCAATTAGCTTACAAAGGGGGCTTCCCTGATAGCTCAGTTGGTAAAGAATCTGCCTGCAATGAAGAAGACCCCAGTTCAATTCCTGGGTCAGGAAGATCCCCTGGAGAAGGGCTAGGTTACCCACTCCAGTATTCTTGGACTTTCCTTGTGGCTCAGATGGTGAAGAATACACCTGCAATGTGGGAGACCTGGGTTTGATCCCTGTGTTGGGAAGATCCTTTGGAGAAGGGAAAGGCTACAGATTCCAGTATTCTGGCCTAGAGCATCCCATGGACTGGAGAGTCGGTGGGGTCTCAAAGAGTCGGATATGACTTTCAATTACCATATAAAGTTAATATACAATATTATTGACTGTATTTCTCAAACTGTACATTATATCTGTACACCTTATTTATTTTATAACTAGAAGTTCGAGACTTCAAAAAAAAAAAGGAATTAATTTGATCTCCTTAAATATGAAGAGATAACAACACCAGAAAAGACCCTGATGCTGGGAAAGCTTGAAGGCAAAAGGAGAAGAGGGTGGCAGAAGATGAGATGGTTAGATAGCATCACTGACTCAATGAACATAAATTTGAGCAAACTCCAGGAGATTGTGAAGGACATGGGAAGACTGGCATGGACTGGCATGGACTGGCATGCTGCAGTCCATGAGGTCGCAGAGTCAGACTTAACTTAGCAACTGAACAACAACGACAGTTAACGTTTTAGGAATTACCAGTTCTGTAAATGGTACTGAGTTAGTCTCCATTTTTTTTGTAGTACAGAAATTCAAAACTACTGGGGCAGAATTGACTGGAGCATTTGCATTTTGCAAGGTGCACTCTTGGCTCTTTACATGTGAAATCACTTTTAACACTCTCAACATATCTGCTAGGTAGAGATTGTGATCCCACGTTCTAAAAGGGAAATTGAGGCTCAGAAATTTTGAGTGACTCACCTGAAATTGCTCAGCTAGCAGGAAGAGCCGAGATGTGAACACAAAGCTGAAACTTCCCACTTGAATCAGGCATCTTGCTCTTTTTCAGTATTCTAATCAGTAAAGTACTTTCCTAATTTAGATAAATTGTTTACAATTAGAAGACTTTCTGGGCACATTCATCTTGGTAACAAGACAGGCATATGTCATATGCCTAAACTTACGGACTTAGAGAAAGTGTCAAAGGAGTATAATGGTAAACGTCCTTTCAGATGTTCATACTTCTGGTTAATAATTGGGTATCATTGGCCCAAATCCTAGTACTCTCTAGAAATTCAATTCCTCTGATTTTTTTTTTTTTTTCTTAAGACTGCACAGGACCCTAAAAGAATCGTACTTTTAGACACAGGGAGAAGGAACTTGCTCCTCTGCTCATGTCCTCCTTCACTGAATTTTTTTATTTGTTCATTTTTCGTCCTTTTATTCCCCAGGTGGTTGATGATCTCTTCACCTTTTCTCTGGGTTCTCAATATCAGGGGCTAAAAATGAGACCTCATTTCACTTAGCGTGTGTGCCCAGCATGAATGGAAAAAGACACAGGTACAATAGCCTAAAAAGGAAGGATTCTGCTTGAAATGCAAACACTGCCTCTCACTGCCATTTACTTTATGACTCATTAAGAACCCCAGGTCTGTTATTTTCCACATTTCATTACCAGTGTTTTTCCTACTGCTTGTCTTCTTTGTATGCATTTTTCAATTGCTATATTTTACTTCTTCATGCATTCCTCAGGCCTCTTTAATTACTCTTGCCAGGATTATGCTGAGGAAGAGGGTTCAGTTCAGTTCAGTTCAGTTCAGTCTCTCAGTCGTGTCCGACTCTTTGCGACCCCATGAATTGCAGCACGCCAGGCCTCCCTGTCCATCACCAACTCCCGGAGTTCACTCAAACTCACGTCCATAGACTCGGTGATGCCATCCAGCCATCTCATCCTCTGTTATCCCCTTCTCTTCCTGCCCCCAATCCCTCCCAGCATCAGAGTCTTTTCCAATGAGTCAACTCTTCGCATGAGGTGGCCAAAGTACTGAAATTTCAGCTTCAGCATCATTCCCTCCAAAGAAATCCCAGGGCTGATCTCCTTCAGAATGGACTGGGTGGATCTCCTTGCAGTCCAAGGGACTCTCAAGAGTCTTCTCCAACACTACAGTTCAAGAGCATCAATTCTTCGGCGCTCAGCCTTCTTCACAGTCCAACTCTCACATCCATACATGACCACAGGAAAAACCATAGCCTTGACTAGACAGACTTTTGTTGGCAAAGTAATGTCTCTGCTTTTGAATAAAACGGAGTGCAGAGAGGGTTTGGCCGTCTCTTTAAATGCCCTGTCAGTGGTATTGGGCCCCAGGTGTAGATACATAGTTACCTGATGTTTTCTTTTAGTGCGGATACATAATACCTCTTGTTCCTCAGCTTTAGGTTCTAGCAATCAACCCTAGAGCAACAGAAAACATCACAAAATTTTGTCATAAACATATTACCATATTTAACTTCCCTCAAATCTATTTTTCACTGGAAAACTGTAGCTCAGAAAGTTTAAGCAGTTTGTTTAAAGTCACACAGATGGTGCTGGTAGATTTGGTATTCAGGTTTAGGCCTGACTGACTCCAGGCAACAAACACGTTCAACAACTCTGTCTCCAGAGAGGCATACGATTTCCTGGGGCTGCATCTTGGGTAACGTTCCTGTGGATTTTAGTATAATTGGTTAGGTGAGACACCAGAATATAAAATATGCAAAGACATCCAGGTCTGCCCCTATATTTCAGGAGACAGAACTAAGATCACACAGGGACATTTAACCATGCCTTGTCCCCCTTTCCTTCCAAACTTGGCTCTTGAGGTTACACCGTAAGGGATCACTGGCCGTTTCTTAGGCCAGTGATCGTGCCCTTGTACTCATGCTCAGCTGCGTCTGACTCTTTGCAACCTCATGGACTCTACCCCCACCAGGCTCCTCTGTCCATTGAGTTTTCTAGGCAAGAATACTGTAGTGGGTTGCCATTTCCTCCTCCAGAGGATCTTCCTGACCCAGGGATCAAACGTCTCCTGCATTGGCAGGCAGATTCTTTACCACTAAGCCACCTAGGAAGCCCTTCTTAGGTCTGGGGTCCTCTCAATAGGAAGGATCTGGGAAGGGGATTTATGCAAACCCCATAAGCAATGTCAGGGAATTCCAGCAGGGAAATTCAGGGTCCTAAGTAACTGGAGAAAAGTCTAGAAAGATAGGGGATGTGGGTAACAGGTGTCCGGTACACCTTTGCTGCATAAACTCCTATCTGTAGAGAGAAGTGGAGCTAGCAGAGCAGCAGGACAAGCCAGGCCGGCAGCTCCAGGACCTGGACTCCCGGGCAGGACTGAGTCTGGCGCCACAGGACGCCTGCCTGTGGTCACAGAGCAGCACAGTTTGTGTACTTAGTGAGCCATCAAAATCACAACGCGGCCACAAATTCACTTTTATGAAGCACACCTGACTGTGTGAACGATCCTTCCTCTGTTTGCTGCTGCAAATGTGTGGCCAGGAAAGGATGGCCTCATCAGGGGGTTGGCATTCTAAGAAAGTGCATAGTTAATTAAAAAGGAAAAAAAAAGTGTTCAGAGCATTCTTTTCAGCTGCTAGCTATTACGTGTCTTTAAATGTTTACTCAGCCACTTTGTGCTAGAAACCGGAGTTACATTGGAAACAATAATAAAGAGGGTGATATTAATAGCAGTGTAAAGAAGATAATGTGCTGTGTATTGTGTTCTAGGTACCAGGTACACTTGCAGATACCAAGGTTGCCAACCTAACTGATTCCTGCCCTTATAGAAACTTTCACACATTTAGAATGACTTCTGCATGTAAAAAATTACAGTTGTGATAAGTGCAGTTGAGAAATTTTGGGGTGCTGGGAAGGTTTATGTTATGAGCTGAATTGTGTCTCTTCATTCATGTGTTGAGGTCCTTACTCTCTGTACTTCAGAATGTGATTGTATTTGGGGGTAAAGTCTTTCAAGAAGAAAATAGGTTAAACGGAGGTCATTAGCGTGGAATCTAATCCAGTATGACTGGTGTTCTTATAAGAAGAGAACATTTGGATACAGACATGTACAGAGAAAAGACAATGTGATGATACAGGAAGAAGATGACCATCTATTAGTCACGGAGAGAGGTCTGGAAAAACCATCGCTTCAGATATCTTGTTCTTGAAGTTGCATTAACAGTTTCCAGAGAGTCTGTAATCCTTTGTTATGGCTGCTGTAGCAAATTAATATAGCATGTAACTCAGAATCCTTATCTAGTGAGGGACGGCTAAAATCAGACATTGTTGAGGATGCCTTCTAAATACAGAGCCAAAGAACAGATAAGTCTTTACCCAGATGTAAATCGAAGAAAATAGAAGAAATCTGAATCATGGATGAACTGGGGGAAAACATCAAGGAAGTTGAACCACAATGAGAAAGAGGTGGAGTGACCTTTAAACAGTTACTGGAGTTGGTGCAAACTGAAGGCAGTTGAGATAGAGTGGAAAGTTCACATTCTTAGCCCAGTCTTTGGCCAGCTCTAGAGCCAGCTTCCTTGTTAATGCATGGGCATGAAGACTCTTGAGAGTCCCTTGGACTACAAGGAGAGCAAAGCAATCAATTCTAAAGGAAATCAACCCTGAATATTCATTGGAAAGGCTGATGCTGAAGCTCCAGTACTTTGGCTACCTGGTGCGAAGAGCCGACTCATTGGAAAACACCCTGATGCTGGGAAAGATTGAAGGCAAAAGGAGAAGGGGATGAGATGGTTAGATAGCATCACTGACTCAATGGACATGAGTTTGGGCAAACTCTGGAAGATAGTGGAGGGCAGGGTAGCCTGCCGTGATGAAGTCCATGGGGCTACAAAGAGTCGGATGTGACTTAGCGACTGAACAACAACAATGCCTTATAAAGTTATAGTGAGAATTCAGGTAGAAGTTTTGTTCTTTGTTTCCTGATATGAAGGAAGAAGGAGAGAGGGAGAGAGAGAGGTCGATTAGGGAGAAAAGAAAAGAAGGAAGTGAGGGAGGAAGAAAGAAAGATTGTGAATATATGATTTACTTGATAGATAAGTGTTAGATAGTTGAGAACTTTTGAATAACTGACTGAGCACATTACTTTGTTTATATAAATATTTGTCATGCCTTAATATTACTTTTACAAAAAAATTTTACATCAGTTATCAGAATCTAGGCATCTGAGGCCTTGTTTTTTCAGTGTCTATTTATTGACCCCTAGTGGCAGGATTCTGCATAGTTCTAGGAAACTTGAAAAATGAGTTGCTCACACAATAGAGATTTCAAGTCATTCTAAACATGCATTTATTCACTTGTTTATCCTATTTATTGAATCTATTTTATGTATCCAGCACTGTTTTGTGGGCAACTCAACTAAATTGAGCTCTATATCCTAATTTACACTAATTCAATCATTTCAATAGCCATGATTTCTTGAGCACTTAGTACATATTAATACTAATCACCAGCCTGGGCAGTTTTGTACATTATTTCATTTGACATTGACAAGCATTGTTCAGAGTTGTTATTCTTTCCCTCAGGTCAGTAAACTGAGGCTCAAAATTAAAAGATATTTTTCCCAAACTTAGTCAGTTAGTTGAAGAACTGCAGTTCAACTCTTACTTGCTTGGTTGAAAAGTTCATGTTTATTTTACTGTATCACACGGCATCTTAAACAAATCATTCATGAATTTATTTATTTAACATATCTTAACCTGCACTTTCCCCTTTCATGCATTGGAAAAGGAAATGGCAACCCACTGCAGTGTTCTTGCCTGGAGAATCCCAGGGATGGGGGAGCCTGGTGGGCTACCGTCTATGGGGTCACACAGAGTCGGACACGACTGAAGCGACTTAGCAGCAGCAGCAGCAAGATGTATATGCACATATGTTTGTATATAAATGTGTGTGTATTATATACATGCCAGGGACATTATTAGATAAAGATGCATCTATTCATCCATGGAATATTTATTGAGCAGCTACAGGTTTGCCATGCATTATGTAGTGTGCTGGCAATACAGTGTTTGCCAAAAAGATGTGATCCCTGTTCTCAGTGTGTTTAGGGCCAGATAGAACAGAGGGACATGAATCACACAATTGCACTAATAATAATGTATGCACAATTATAATCTAGGCTTCACTCTGTTAAGAATGACAGTTCAAGTATGTGTATACGTACATTAGAATCTAAATGCTCTTAAAAGTTAATAAAATGGTTTTCCCCAAGGATACACCTCTCAGCTGAGATCTGAAGAATAAACACCTTGAACATATATGTGTTAGAGGAGAAAGTGGCAGGGGCAAGTGGATAGGTGACAGGAGTACTCCAGACATCAGGGACAGCGTGTGTAAATGGCCTGTGACAGAAAAGGGAAATGCAGTTAGAGAAACGTAGCGCGGAGTCAGGTGAGACTGGGGAAGTAGAGGAGTCGGTAGGTAAGAGAGGTGACCACTCTGTTTATGATGCAGTGTATTTTCACCAACATCATGAAGCAGGAACTCTTCATCTGTATATGGCTATTGTAAAGGGAATCCTCCTCCAATGCTGGAGGGAAGAAGTTAGTATAGACCCAGGGCAGATTCTGTGTATGGTCCTTACTGGGGGTGAGGCTGGGTAGTTGGCCACATGCTGAATCAGTTTCCCTACAACCCCTGGGAATACAAACAATGTCCTTCATGGGTATCCCTGTGCTATGGCACTTTACATTCTGCCAGTGTGGCCCCTACACATGCAATCCCATAAACAGAACCCCAACATTATCAGTCTTTTCATCTCTGCCCTCTTTGTCTTTCCTTCTCTTCTACTATCTGGGAAAATGTTTTCTAAACAAGTGCTCTCCCAATGACAGAAAGAAATGCTTGGTATCTTGCTTACGTTAAAGACACCTCTTTTTCCCTCTAGCTTCTGCCTGATCATACTTTTCTCTAGAAACAGTGGGTTCAACTCCACATGGAGGAGAGACGAGCAGGAAAATGAATTACTAAGAAAGAAAGAAATAGTATGAGGCATTTCAAAATATTATCCCTGCGTATCTCCTGAAAAACAGCACCCCTGCAAAATAGTACAGAGTTCTCTAGATGCTCAACTTTCATTGAGAGTAGGAAAATGTCTTGAATTGGTTTCTCCCAGACAAGGGGGCTTCCCTGATGGCTCAGTTGGTAAAGAATTGCCTGCCATGCAGAAGATGTGGGTTCGATACCTGGGTTGGGAAGATTCCCTGGAAAAGGAAATGGCAACCCACTCCAGTATCCTTGCCTGGAAAATCCCATGGACAAAGGTGCCTGGCAGGCTATAGTCTATGCATTCACAGAGTTGGACACTACTTAGAGACTAAACCGCCACTCCAAGACAATAAATTCCTCTCTCAGAGAAACTTCAGACAGTGTGAGCCCTGTTTCCCCTCTGTTCTCCCAGAATCAGGTGATTGAATGTGAATTGCTCCTTTGAGGATAACTTCTTATTTCCCCAGGCACATTCCTAGGCTAAAGCACCCTCTCCCAGAGTGTTTGTTTGTTTTTTTTTTCCCCTGCCTTGTCTTCCAGATCAGCACTCTGCAGTGGGATTTGACATCTGGCCCACAGGCAGGCCTGCGTCACCTCCTTACAGATAATGCGCCCATCTTCTACTACTTCACTTGGCTTACTAATTCCTTGGTACAGAAGAGTCAAAGGTTCCCATTTTCTTTCCATCGAGCTTCCTTTCAACTCTCTTAGTGAGAACAGTTTATCGTCTAAATAATTTTATTCAGGAAAATTCACCCCCACTCCAGTGAAATTCCTTTACTTGGTCAGATCTATTTTTCTCCTGCAGTTTGACCCTTGGCTAGAAATTAGAAAGGAGGTAGGATTCCCACTGGCAGCTATTTGTCTTTAATCCGGAAGTCCTCAGTGTACAGCAATACTCTGCCCTCTCCTTGCAAAACTGGACACTTTACCCTGCCATCAGAGTGTTGACTGCTGTGGTCTGCATTGCATTAAACTGTGTTAGAGCTTAGAAAGTTCCATTTCTGTAATACATTCTTAAAGCAAACTGAACACCGAAAAGGATGCTCACATATCACTCTTCTGTCACCCACCTCGAAGCAGAAATCAAAAGCAAACCACCTGAATGGTAACATATAAGATTTTCTTGAATGGCAAAATTGAAGAAGGAAATCTTGTGGCATAATTCCTGGACTCCTTATGAAGATATGCTAAGAGAGCCAGGTGCCCAGAGGAAAATCCCATGGACAGAGGAGCCCAATGGGCTACGATCCATGGGGTCTCAAAGAGTTGGACATGACCAAAGCAACTTAGCACACACACACTCTGTCTATCATTGCCATTTGGGAAATTAAGCATTGGTATTTTTGCATGCATATGAATTGTTGTTATGCTATAATTCAAAAGCTCCACCAACATAACTTTCTGTAATGGAAAGATTTTAGGCTAGAAATATTAATCTGAGAAGAGGATAGTATGTCTGATGTTAAAAAAAAAAAAAATTTCCAGATGGTGAAGACTGTTGGCATGCCCACGCTTCTCCTCTGAACTGAAAGCTGCTGCTGCTAAGTCGCTTCAGTCGTGTCTGACTCTTTGCCACCGTAGCCTGCCAGGCTCCTCTATCCATGGGATTCTCCAGGCAAGAATACTGGAGTGGGTTGCCGTGCCCTCCTCCAGGGGATCTTCTGACCCAGGGATTGAACCTGCATCTCTAGTGTCAGCAGGCAGGTTCTTTACCTCTAGTACCACCTGGGAAGCCCGAGACTGAAAGCAACTGAAGAACACAGGATTAGTACAGAAGCTTCAGGGAGAGGGGAGAGAAGGAGAAGCGAGCTCCAGCTGTACCTCACCGTTCTTCTTCTGTGAACCCCATGCCCCCGCTTGACTCATAATTGAGAGAAGTCTGAAACCTCCTATAGGAGCCACAACCCCTCTCCCCACATGGAAAACATTTTGTTCCCTTTGATTCATGGGACCAAGCACATTGCTGGACACTGATTTTTTTTTTCCTGATGTAGTGATTTCTCCTTGTTGGAATATTAGATGTACAGTGTTCTTCACAGAGCTTTGCCTGAATTGTCAATCACCAAGGGACAATTTTAAGCCTTCAATTTCAAGGCAGCTGGCACCTTGAGTCCTTTCAGAGTTCTGCCAAGACCAATTATGTCACTAAGTAGGCTAACACGACAAAGTAATTCATATTCCCCAGTAATCTTTTCTGATAATTAATGAACACTGACAGTGGTCAAACAGCTCACTATGAGCATCCTTTTAAGACTGAGAGAATCCCACGGGGTATATATGTAAACAATTTGCTTGCTTTTGTTCTCCCCTCATTAGTCATACATATTGATAATATCCAGTTTTCAGGATCAGCCTGACAACCAGTTGGTTTGAAAGACCCTGTCCAAGGCCATTTGGCCTCAGGGTACAGTTCCTGGTCAATGTCAGTGAAATTATTCAGTGTAGGAAGATCTCAAATATGTCTGTATTTTGTCATCTTTTTTATGAACCACCATGATGGAGATGCCTGAAAGCTACTGGGTGAAGAACCCAGGCAGTGAATCAGTGTCTGCTGATCGAATCTCACAAATCCTTGATTCCACGCAATACAGTCTTTCTGAGATCCAGCTGGGAACTGGCAAATTATTCCTCTGCATCTACTGGCCGGAGAAAGTCACAAAGCTAATCCAGATTCAAAGGATGGGGAAATAGACTCAATGGAAAGTGGTCCAAAGTTTCATTTTAAAGAACATGAAAGAGGGTGGCATGAACAACTGGGGCCATGCTTGCAATCAATCCGCCGCAGTGAGACCGTACAAGGTGCCGAGGGAGTGAAAAGAATGTGAATATATTTAGGGAAAAGAAGTCAGGGGATATTTCCCAGAGGATGTGAGTTCCAGGGCTCATCTGGAATGAGAGTTGTCACTGAAAAAGTGAAAAGTCAGGGGAGAGGATGGCACTTCAAGGCAGAAAGATTGACCTAAGAGAGCATGAAATCAGGACACAGCACCTTGTTGGAAATGATGCTGTTTGTGGTGTGCAAATGAAGAAGAGAGGTTCAAAACCAGATTTTAAAACACAGTTTTTTTGTGTGCAGTTTGGAAATGTCCTATTTCCTTGTATGTGTGTGTGTGTGCTCAGTCACATCCAACTCTTTGCGACCCCCTGACTGTAGCCCTCCAGGATCCTCTGTCCATGGGATTTTCCAGGCAAGAGTACTGGAGTGGGTCACCATTTCCTAATCCAGGGGATCTTCCTGACTCAGGGATTGAAACCTCGTCTCTTGCGTCTCCTACACTGGCAGACAGATTCTTTACCAACTGTGCCACCTAGGAAGCCCCTATTCCCTTAATCAAAGGAAATTGCTTTCTTTCTCTTTTGATAATTTTGTGACATTGATGTTTATTTAATAAAAAAAAATGTTGTTGTTTTTTTTAATGGTTCTCTTTGACATGCAGAAGTGTAGGAAAACCCACCTCTGAAGAATGTAATTGTAGACTTTCACTGTACATGGAAATGTCTTTTTGACAGACTTGTCCTTATTGATAAGTTTTGAAGGACTAATCAACACTTCTTACCCTGAAAGGGCCCAGAAGGGAGGCATTTGGAATGAATGATGTGTGGATAGATGACTGTCAATCAATCTGTCTAGATAGCAATTCTCTGAATGTGAGGAGATGGTGAGGAAGACTAGGAGAGATTTGAAAAGAGAAAGTATGACTCCTAGGCCATTAAGATTTTTTTTTCAAATATTCAGCATGATGAGAGAGAGGGAGGAAAAAAATCCCAACAGCCATGAACACATAGAACTGAAGGACAGATATACAATATAGAAACCAATGAATGATTAGTCTAGATGAACTTTCATGAAATCATGCAGTTCTCATAATTTTCTATTGGCTCTTTAGATTATATTCTATTTCACAATTAAAAATAATCTTTGTTTTCATAACTGCAAACAATGTATCAAATTTTGTTATGTTATGAAACATTGGCTCCAAACCAGATTAATTTGTCATTTGTTTGGATCCCACCTAAGAGTTATGAAGACATATGTACCAGAATTGGAATGTTTTCATGGCTGTAGGATGATACTGTTCTTTTAAAAATTTTTTTCAGGGTGTTCATATTCCACATCTAGGATTTCTACCTCTCACCTATCCCCATCTATTTCTCTGGAATACCTCTAGTGTTTCTCTTAAACTTAATCCTACTTTATTTTTTCCTATATAAAATGTTTTCTGTCTCTGCAACCGCTCTCTACCCCAACTTAGCTGGAGTGAGTATTCTCATTTTATGAGCAAGCACTGAAGTTAGTACCAGTCTCTACTCTAATATCTGTATGACAACACATTGCATGTATTGATGTCTGTCTTCATTATTAGACTGTGGTTTCCCTCAAGGGAAAAGTCTGTGTTTTCTTGGTCCTGTGTCTTCTTTCCCTATGATGATGCCATAGCAGCCACCCAACATGTACTTGTGGAAGCAAGCTATGAGTACATGAGTGAGTGACTCTCAACTGCAAGAGCAGCTTTGAATGAGATACATCTGTTTCCATACCAAAAAAATTAAAAATATATATTAATTTATATTTATTTTAAATAATGCATTATTTATAAAGCCCTTTTATGTGGGCTTCCCTGATGGCTCAGACACTAAAGAATCTGCCTGCAATGCAGGAGACCCAGGCTCGATCCCTGGATCCGAAAGATCCCTTGAAGGAAAACATGGCAACCCACTCCAGTATTCTTGCCTGGAGAATTCCATGGACAGAGGAGCCTGGCGGGCTACAGGCCTTAGGGCTGCAAACAGTTGGATACGACTGAGCGACTAACACTTTATATATCCTATTATTAGATTGATACTTAGAACAACCACATCATCCGCATCTTAAAAAAACACTCAGGTTCACAGGAGGTTATATAGCTGCATGAAAGAAAATGCAAATACGCACCCACAGTGCCGCAACCTCTATTCCACACCATTGAGGGAAATAGCAGCTAAGTGGGATAGCATTTCTGCAGACCATTCTCTGTAACATAAAATTTGGGTCATTCCTTTGTTTCAGATTCATTTTTCTTATGTTTAATAAGGAAAGTAGTCAAGAGTTCCCTTCAACTCTACCTGACTTAGGAAACCTACTCACTCACATACTTGTTGAGAACTCTCGACCTGGGCACCACATAATCCAACCACTAGATGGCGATGCAGCTCAACTCAGTGCCTGGGTCTGCACTCCTACTTAATGAAGAAAGCTGTGACCAAGGTAGTTTCCCACAGGCCGAAGTTTTTGAAAGATAGATATGAATTATAGTTGAGAATCCACCACATCCTCTGCCAAGAGAAAGTGTTTTAGGTTGCTAGCCATCCATAAGCAAAAGGCTACTATTATTTATTCATTGCAAGGGACTGTGCCCAGCCCTCTAATAATTAACTACTTAAATCCTTATGGAAACACTACATATTAAGGATTATTATCTTTATTTTACAAAGAATGAAAGGGAGACACAGAGAGATTAAGGAAATTTGCTAAGGTCACTACCAAGATCACCAATTCCAGTTTTTACAATAATAAGACTAGGAGCATATTGATGAACGAGAAGCACGTGCCAACAAATCTAACAGATATGACTTCAGAGAGTAACTAGATGTGCCCGTTCAGACCACAATATTTGTTCTTGAAAACCATTTCCTTTGGTTCAGAATAGGGAAAAAGTAGAATTTCTGATTTGTCTCACCATAGCTGTTGTCTACCAAGTTCTTCATAGCTGGATGGTCTTTAGTTTAGTTCAGTTCAGTCTCTCAGTCGTGTCCGACTCTTTGCGACCCCATGAATCGCAGCACACCAGGCCTCCCTGTCCATCACCAACTCCCGGAGTTCACTCAGACTCACGTCCATCGAGTCAGTGATGCCATCCAGCCATCTCATCCTCTGTGGTCCCCTCTCCTCCTGCCTCCAATCCCTCCCAGGATCAGAGTCTTTTCCAATGAGTCAACTCTTCGCATGAGGTAGCCAAAGTACTGGAGTTTCAGCTTTAGCATCATTCCTTCCAAAGAAATCCCAGGGCTGATCTCCTTCAGAATGCACTGGTTGGATCTCTTTGCGGTCTTCTTCGGCTCTCAGCTTTCTTCACAGTCCAACTCTCACATCCATACATGACCACTGGAAAAACCATAGCCTTGACTAGACGAACCTTTGTTGGCAAAGTAAT
>NW_011495084.1:12703311-12782800 GCF_000754665.1 Bison bison bison | reverse complement strand
TTTCAATATGCTATCTAGGTTGGTCATAACTTTTTTTCCAAGGAGTAAGCGTCTTTTAATTTCTTGGCTGCAGTCACAATCTGCAGTGATTTTGGACCCCCCAAAAATAAAGTCTGACACTGTTTCCACTGTTTCCCCATCTATTTCCCATGAAGTGATGGGACCACATGCCATGATCTTCGTTTTCTGAATGTTGAGTTTTAAGCCAACTTTTTCACTCTCCTCTTTCACCTTCATCAAGAGGCTTTTGAGTTCCTCTTCACTTTCTGCCATAAGGGTGGTGTCATCTGCATGTCTGAGGTTATTGATATTTCTCCCAGCAATCTTGATTCCAGCTTGTGCTTCTTCCAACCCAGCATTTCTCATGATGTACTCTGCATAGAAGTTAAATAAACAGGGTGACAATATACAGCCTTGACGAACTCCTTTTCCTATTTGGAACCAGTCTGTTGCCCCATGTCCAGTTCTAACTGTTGCTTCCTGACCTGCATACAAATTTCTCAAGAGGCAGGTCAGGTGGTCTGGTATTCCCATCTCTTTCAGAATTTTCCACAGTTTATTGTGATCCACACAGTCAAAGGCTTTGGCATAGTCAATAAAGCAGAAATAGATGCTTTTCTGGAACTCTCTTGCTTTTTCCATGATCCAGCGAATGTTGGCAATTTGGTCTTTGGTTCCTCTGCCTTTTCTAAAACCAGCTTGAACATCTGGAAGTTCATGGTTCACATATTGCTGAAACCTGGCTTGGAGAATTTTGAGCATTACTTTACTAACGTGTGAGATGAGTGCAATTGTGCGGTAGTTTGAGCATTCTTTGGCATTGCCTTTCTTTGGGATTGTGTCTTAGGCTGGCTCATTTGGTGATCCTAAACCTAGAAAATTGTAATGCCTTAGTTGCAGTGCTTGCTATTGTGCTTGTACCCTGGGAGATATTATTTCCTTGGGAAGGCTTATCTAACCTATGCAGAGGCTAGAGAAAAGCCAAAGAGACAAATTCTCAAGGTGATATGATGAGATACCCTTATCTCAGGCTTGAGTTGAATCAGTATTTAAACATAGTGATTTTTTAAAGTTTATATTTCTGGTATTTCTCTAATGGTCCAATGGCTAGGACTTTACGCTTCCAGTGCAGGGGAACTGGGCTCAGTCTTTGATCAGGGAACTAGATCCCATGTGCTGCAGCTAAGTGTTCACACACCGTAGCCAAAGATCCTGCATGCTGCCAAGTAAGACCCTATGCCACCAAAGAAATAAATAAAACAGTATTTTAAAAAGTTTATATTCCTTCTACCAAGTTGCTAGATTACTTATAAGTTTGGCCTCAATTTGATTGCTTTCTTTTGTTTACATACACACATACACACACACACACACACACACACACACACACACGGCTTCCCTGATGGCTCAGCAGTTAAAGCTTGCAAGTCAGGATACCTGGGTTCGATCCATGGGTTGGGAAGATCCCCTGGAGAAGGGAATGGCTACCCACTGCAGTATTCTAGCCTGGAGAATTCCATGGACTGTATAGTCCATGGGGTTGCAAATAGTTGGACATGACTAAGCAACTTTCACCTTCTTGGGTGTAGCATCACATCTCAAATACATATATATATCAACATATATATGGAGATATATATATATATATATATATTCACATATACATACATTTTTTTCCCTATGTTCCTAGACTGGAGGAAACATTTCTGGAAACAAAGAGGAAGAAAAAAAGAGAGGTCTTTTGCCCATG
This sequence comes from Bison bison bison, assembly GCF_000754665.1. Taxonomy (NCBI): domain Eukaryota; kingdom Metazoa; phylum Chordata; class Mammalia; order Artiodactyla; family Bovidae; genus Bison; species Bison bison. The sequence continues at coordinate 12,781,050 of NW_011495084.1, read as the reverse complement.
TCTTGTAATCTAATATTAACAGAGTACTATAACATGAAACATTGAAGAACTGAAAACACAGCTTTTTGTTGTTGTTTTAGAAAGCTAAAAAGATAGTAGGAATAAATCCAATAAAACAGCCTTGACTCAACAAAGTGGCACTTTTTATGCACACATGGGTAGCAGAGATTGTTCATTAGAATTGTGCCTCTATCTCGCAGGCTAATTCTTTCAAATGACTTCAAAGTAGGGAACACGGACTGAGGGACAGAGGTTGGGGAGAGCACTCGGCCTGTATCTAGGAGATACAGTATCTAGGAGACAAATACTCTCAAAGATTGTAAATACACAATTTTAGCTTTACTTTTGACTTAAAGCCCACTGTGGAAGAGATTGCCAATGATCTTTCAGTATTTCTTCTTTTTTATTTCCTTTTAGTAATGAAATGAAGAAGTGAAAATCGCTCAGTCGTGTCGGACTCTTTGTGACCCCATGGACTATACAGTCCATGGAATTCTCCAGGCCAGGATACTGAAGTGGGTAACCTTTCCCTTCTCCAGGGGATCTTCCCAACCCAGGGATCAAATCCAGGTCTCCCGCATTGCAGGCAGATTCTTTACCAGCTGAGCCACAAGGGAAGCCCCAAATAAAAGCCATTAATTTTAAGTGAAGCCTTACGACTGAATTCCCAGACCCCCAGTGGAACATGAGTGCAAGTAACATGCCCAGCTTCCATGCACCCTCTTTCTTTGGATGCAAGGACTAGAAAACAAGCGTTAATAGCAGCTGCCCCTAGCCCTCCAGAGCTCATCACTGGTTATGAGAGTGACTTATAGGTTATTGTCTTATAACATCTACTGCATTTAAAAGTACTTTGTTACACAACTAGCTACTATAGAAATAAGTGTCTGGATGTTCCTCATTTTTATAACAAAAAACACATAGCTGTTGATCAGCGGTCAAGCAATGAATGGTAAACAAATAACTATTCCAGCCCAGAGACCTGATGATGCCTGAAGTACTGTGGCAAAGCATCTGGTAAAAACATTGCCTGTGATATTTGAGGCAGAGCTTTTGCAACCAAAACATGTAGCTAACTCCAAACGAACAGCTGAAGAAAAAAAGAAGAGACTTCTCCAAATTCACATGCTTGGACTAGAACTTAAGTCTTGGGTTTATTGTTTCTTTAGTTAGAATACATAAAGGAAGTGCTCCTGATGCCCCATGACAAGAAGTATCTCTCATTTATGCTCTTCTGATGGGTGTTCAGCTCCCCTTAAAATATGAAAATATTACATCATAGTCTGTTAGATGAACACTGTCTCATTTCATTTGCATCATAAAGATACATTTCTCTAGGGATGTTAATAGATAAAATTAAACTTAACAAGTACCTACTCATTAATGACATCTTGTTAGTTGTTCACTATTCATGATTTGAAAGAGAGCTGGAAAATAAGCATTTTAAGTGCCTTTGCTCCCCTACCCTCCACCAAGGCTTCTCCAATCCCTCTTCCCCTTGTCTTTGCCATCAGTCAACAGACATGACTATTTTATCATAGCAGTATTTCACACTAAGCCTTCTTTTATTCTCAAAACCATCCTCAAGCATCCTCTAGGCACTTTTACTTACTAACAGAGTCAGCATAGGATAGGAGATTAAACCTATTTAACTTGTGGTGGGGCCAGGGGAATTTATATTGAATAGGTACACTACTTAAGGTCGAATTTCCAGCATATAAGAAGGCAGGTGTGAACGCAACAATTCCATCATCTTCCCAAAGCCAGCCAAGGACATCCACTTCTTTGTACTGACAAGGGTAGATCTGTTTGATTTCCTGTGAGTACCATTTATTTGAGTTCCAAGAGTCTGAGATCTCATAGCCATTTTCTAGGACCAGAAAAGACTCATTTTAGCAACTAACAGCCGTGTCCTCACTCTGAATTTAAGTAATAAGATTTGAGAGCAAACATTCAAGAATAACTGCTACTTAGGATTTTGTAATTGTTCTTCTCAGCAAGCTTTACATATGGCTAGGTATGCATTCTACCCACACAACGCACTTCCATACTTATTCCCAGGAGCACTGGTCAGCTCATCTTTGGAAAGGAGGGAACCATTATTATTCTTTTCATTTCACCTTGGCATTTGGCATTCACCTTGGAATTTCTTCCCACTGTCTTCTTATTCCAGTTTTTCACTGTAACTGTGGACTGTTAATGCCATTATTTTGCTATTTCAAAGGAAAAATGTTCTGTTGCTTTTGGGGGAGTATTCAGCAATCTAAGCCTATCATTAATATCTCTAAGCATATGCCAGTTTCTATTTTCCCTTTTAATTTTAAATTGGAAGACCCTAAACAGTATTCCAAAATCACTTTTTGTTTTTTCAAGGTTATTTTGACAGTTATGTCAAAATGATTTCAATAAATAATCATAAAAAATATTTTCCTCTAAATAAATCAAAATAGCTAACTTTTGAGATCAAATTTATACTAGCAAATATGTGAAAACTTACAAAGGCTAGAATTATGTAGTTTGAAGAAATATTTTTAAAAACTATAGAATTTTGCATTTTTGGATGGATTTAGATGGTATCTAAATAGATAGAGTATTTAGATAGAGTATTTAGATAGAGTATTTGAAAAACAATTTTAAATGTCTTTTACTGTAATACTATAGTTTTAGAAACAGGGAAGAAGAAAAGCAAATTTGATTTAGTTTAATTCTGTGATTTTGATTAATTCAAGAATTATAAATAATTACCTACATTTTATGGCACCTAAAATGAAAAAAGAAATGCAAGATATGTACATAAATTGCAACCCTCTGAAACTGATACCCCAGGTGCTAAGGTACTCAGCTACTAAGATAAGGGATACCAGGAGCCAAGATCCTCTGCCAAGTTCTCCAGGACTGAGCTCCACAGAGCTTTTTAGAAGAGCAGCTACAGGCCACCCTCACGATAAGACATTTGGAGGCAAGGGCTCTGTAGGAGAAACTCGTTTGTCTTTTACTAACACAGCTAGCAGTTTTATTAAGAATGCTAAATCTGTATATCTGATATACATTTTAGATTCGTCTTCCACTAATAAGCCAATGGCTAGCTTTGGTATACTACAAAAAGGGCCAGAAAAGGATTTAAAGTATCTGGATGCATAACTACTTGCAGTCTTCTGGCATCAGTGGAATTTTCTCTCATTGCTTGCATGCGTGCTCAATTTGCGTTGAACACTCTGTGACCCTATGGACTGAGCCAGTCAGGCTTCTCTGTCCATGGGATTTTCCAGGCAAGAATACTGGAGTGGGTTGCCATTTCCTATCCCAGGGGATCATCCCAACCCAGGGATCAATCCCACGTCTCCTGTGTCTCCGGCACTGGCAGGCAGATTCTTTACCACCATGCCACCTGGCAAACCCTTTATTGCTCATGTGCAAAATGCAGAAGCTGGGTTATTTCGATGGTCTGAGAGTGGTTTAGTGAAAATCGCAGGGAGCATTGAATTCAGATAGACATATGTTAGAATTTCAGCTTTGCTGCCTTTGTACATGATGCTTCTGTCTTTAGTTTTTGACAAATAAGTTGGAAGTAGAAATATCTACCTCCAAGAATTTGGAGAATTACTCAAGTTCGCAGTGATAAAGCTGCTAGCACACAGGGAGATAGTGGCAGCTAATATCAGTAATTTTGAACCTCTCTCTGTAGATATATTCTCTCAGCTCTGTTCTACTACAATCATCATAAGTCTAATTTTTCTGCAGTTGAACATTTCTTCAGTCTATGTAGAACTAGATGAGACCCATAGATCCATAAGCTAGAGAAAAGCAGAGATTAAAAAAAAAAAAAAAAAAAAAACAGTTGAGGAATAAATTGTCGAATGGCACAGAATTATATCTGTACTGGGGGGAAGTACCTCCTATTCTTTATTCACCATGTCTGTGACAATAATCCCATCCATATGCTCATTCATATATCCAGTGAACATCAGTTAAACTTTGACTGTGAGCCAAGTCCTTGTCCATGGTTTGACCTACCTCTTTCTCAAGCTGGTGTAGGCTAAATCTGTTTTATGAGTTATAGAGGTGAATATTTTGATGCCAACTGGTATTTATTTATGACTTTCTCATTTCTAAACACCAAAGCAGCTTTTCTTTATTTATCTCCAGACTATTACATGGCATATGGTTTGGTTTTTGGATATTGTCTTCACACTTTCCTAATGAGATCAACTTTATCTTCAGACTCCTTATTTAGAATATCTCCCAAGACTGTGTTCTGGGTTACTTGTATTCTTAAACATGAAAAGAAATCAATTCAAGTTTCTGTGATTATTTCCACAAGTCAGATTTTATCTCATTTTACATTTGCTTTGGAAGGTGCTAAAACATAACAGGGGGAGAAGGCAATGGCACCCCACTCCAGTACTCTTGCCTGGCAAATCCCATGGACGGAGGAGCCTGGTAGGCTGCAGACCATGGGGTTGCGAAGAGTTGGACACGACTGAACGACTTCATTTTCACTTCTCACTTTCATGCATTGGAGAAGGAAATGGCAACCCACTCCAGTGTTCTTGCCTGGAGAATCCCAGGGACAGGGGAGCCTGGTGGGCTGCCGTCTATGCGGTCACACAGAGTCGGACACAACTGAAGCGACTTAGCATAGCAGCAGCAGCAGCAGCAGAACATAACAGGAATTGAAAAGTTTCCAACACTGGGAGAATTGCCACTTAAAAGCAGGGATCTGTGTAGAAATACTCTATAGATCATATTTATAAAGTCATGTGCATAAGACAGGCTAGCAGTGAAGATGGAAACTTCTGGCTCCTAAGTCATCCGTGAGGTGTTATGAAAAAAGATGTGACAGCTCTGGCCCTCAGTTTCCACATCTTGATAATTGGGGAAAAAATAGTATCTCAGCTCTCAATGACAGCTTTGAACAATAAAATTAGATAGATATTAGAGCTTGATAATTATAAAGTACTTTGTAACAGTTGTCAGGAGTCCTGACATCCTACCTGAACTAGGCTGGAGCACTAAAGGTGGTCTGAATTTGAGCATCAGAGAGAATGATGACTTGGAATACAATTGGGTCACTGGTGAATCAGCAAAAACAAAGCATAGAGAAAACACATGGTCAAGGATGCCACTGAGCAGACCTGGTCCAGGGTCCCTCTGTTTACCCTCACAGATGAATGCCCTGTGCAAAAAAATCAGATCCAGCAACCCACGTAGAGGGGGGAGTCTACCAAAACAGAGTACCCCAGGATTCCTGTCTTTGATATGCTGTTTTCCCTGGAGGGCTGGGGAGGGGAGGTTATTGACATCAGCATGCGGTGTGTCAGTTGCTCAGTCGTGTCAGACTCCTTGCGACCCCATAGACTATACGCCACTGGGCTCCTCTGTCCACGGGATTTTCCAGGCAAGGATACCGGAATGGGTTGCCATTTCTTCCTCCAGGGCATCTTCCTGAGCCAGGGATCAAACCCCTGTCTCCTGGTCTCCTGTGTCTCCTGCACTGCAAGTGGAGTCATTACCACTGAGCCACCAGGGTCAGCGTGTGGTGGTAAGCCCTACTTCCATGGAAGGAAATTCTTGTTGTGCCACTAAGATGCACACTCGCAAAACATTTCTTTCTGTGCCATCGGGCCTTCTGGAAGTTTTAGTCATCTGGCCGGCTTTATCTGACCACTGTACTCTCCCTCCAGGAACTTCAAAGAAAAAGGAAGGCTTTGGCTTTGACTGAGATAGATTAAAGAATATAATCAATGGAGGGAGAGAAGACAACTACCCCATAAATAAAAGGCATGGCGGAGACAGACACATACAAAACCAGGCCTGACTCTGGAATAAATCAGACTCTAGGAGAGTTGTTATTTATTTATTTATCTCTCTTAGATTCCCCCACCTCTTCAGTCTTTCTCTGATCTGAGCAGACTCTCCGTATCCCAATTTTCCACTCTGCCCTAGAAGTGCCATGGCTGCTTCAGGGACCATATCAGCACCCACTGTCCACAGTTCACACTGCAGGAAACCACCTATTCTCTTCCTGCCTCCCTTTGGAATGTTAATTAGTCTTTCCTATCTCATAGGCACCCTGATCCTTGAAATCAGTCTTCAAAGGTACTGAATACCTGCCTATGAAATGCAAAACAATAGGATTTAAGGGAAAAGGCTGACCTCAGAATCACGTAGACCTGAGCATGAATCTTGGTTCCATCACTTGCTTGCTGGAGGATTTGAGGCAAGGGTTCTAATCTCTCTGTAAACTGTTGTCTCCTTATCCTTGATCAGGCACGGTGAATCCCAGCTCAGAGGCGGGTATGAGCTCTACATGTACATTTTATGTGAAATGCACATGGCAGAGTGTCAACAATTTACATCTTCCCATTTGTCCCAATCTGCAAAGTTGGCAATTTCAGAAACAGGACTATGAGGAATACTTTTGATCTAACAAACGAAACTCACTTACTGGTTGCCTGGGTTTTTGACAGCCCCTTGCCTAGCCAACTTCAATTCTCAGCAAATTATGGTCCAGATTCTAAGGAATCAGATTGGAGGGTAAAGTATCTATATGCCACATTTTCCAGACTGTGTTTTAAAAACAACTCAATTGCTATTTATTTCTTATAAAATATATCTCAGATATATTCACCATTTGCCTCTGAGTAGAACAATGGCACCCCACTCCAGTACTCTTGCCTGGAAAATCCCATGGACGGAGGAGCCTGGTGGGCTGCAGTCCATGGGGTCGCTAAAAGTCGGAGATGACTGAGCGACTTCACTTTCACTTTTCACTTTCACCAATTGGAGAAGGAAATGGCAACCCACTCCAGTGTTCTTGCCTGGAGAACCCCAGGGACAGGGGAGCCTGGTCGGCTGCCATCTATGGGGTCACACAGAGTCAGACACGACTGAAGTGACTTAGCAGCAGCAGCAGCAGAACATAGACTATACCTTTTACTTATTTTTTAGTTTAAATCTTGGAGTTTCGATTTATGTTAGATCTTTTAGTTTATATTGGATCTTTCTCAAATACGATTCTTTTCTTTCTTTTTTTGTTTTTGAGTGTTCCATGTAGGTAGGAATGCATTCATGTTGATAAAAAATATTTAGAGTCACATACTTTGAAAGATGATGCCGTGAAAGTGCTTTGCTCAATATGCCAGAAAATTTGGAAAACTCAGCCATGGACACAGGACTCGAAAAGGTCAGTTTTCATTCCAATCCCAAAGAGGAGCAATGCCAAAGAATGCTCAAACTACCACACAATTGCACTCATCTCACACGCTAGTAAAGTAATGCTCAAAAATCCTCCAATCTGGGCTTCAACAGTACATGAACTGTGAACTTCCAGATGTCCAAGCTAGATTTAGAAAAGGCAGAGGAATCAGAGATCAAATTGCCAACATCTGTTGGATCATCGAAAAAGCAAGAAAGTTCAAGAAGAATATCTATTTCTGCGTTATTGACTATGCCAAAGCCTTTGACTGTGTGGATCACAATCAACTGTGGAAAATTCTGAGAGATGGGAATACCAGACCACCTGACCTGCTCCTGAGAAATCTGTGTGCAGGTCAGGAAGCAACAGTTAGAACTGGACATGGAACAACAGACTGGCTCCAAATAGGAAAAGGAGTACATCAAGGCTATATATTGTCACCCTGTTTATTTAAGTTGTATGTAGAGTATATCATAAGAAACACTGGGCTGGATGAAGCACAAGCTAGAATTAAGATTGCCAGGAGAAATATCAATAGACTCAGATATGCAGGTGACACCACCCTTATGGCAGAAAGCAAAGCAGAACTAAAGAACCTCTTGATGAAAGTGAAAGGGGAGAGTGAAAAAGTTGGCTTAAAACTCAACATCCAGAAAACGAAGATCATGGCATCTGGTCCCATCACTTCATAGCAAATAGATGGGGAAACAGTGTCAGACTTTATTTTTGGGGGCTCCAAAGTCACTGCAGATGGTGACTGAAGCCATGAAATTAAAAGATGCTTGCTCCTTGGAAGAAAAGTTATGACCAGCCTAGACAGAATATTAAAAAGCAGAGACATTCTTTACTAACAAAGGTCCATCTAGTCAAAGCTATGGTTTTTCTAGTAGTCCTGTATAGATGTGAGAGTTGGACTATAAAGAAAGCTGATGCCAAAGAATTGATGCTTTTGAACTGTGGTGTTGGAGAAGACTCTTGAGAGTCCCTTGGACTGCAAGGAGATCCAACCAGTCCATCCTAAAGGAAATCAGTACTGAATTTTCATTGGAAGGACTGACGCTGAAGCTGAAACTCCAATACTTTGGCCACCTGATGGGAAGAACTGACTCATTGGAAAAGACCCTGATGCTGGGGAAGACTGAAGGTGGGAGGAGAAGGGGAAGACAGAGGATGAAATGGTTGGATAGCATCATCGACTCATTGGACATGAGTTTGAGTAAAGTCCGGGAGCTGGTGATGGACAGGGTGGTCTGGTGTGTTGCAGTCCATGGGATCGAAAGAGTCGGACGCAACTAAGCGACTGAACTGAACTGACTTTCTCTTTCTTTTTTAACATTTCTATTTTATATACTCACTTTGGTCTTTCAGCTGTATTCTGGTCAGCATCAAGCATGATTTATAGTTGCCAACAATTTTTTGGAAAAAATTGAAATTGTTCCTTTACTTAGAAAATGTGTGTATGTTCTTTAAGATAGATAAAAAGAGAAGCACCTTTAATGTGTGTACATTCAGATTCTCTTCCGGAAACTGAAAGTCTTGTAGTTTATTATTATAAATATTATATAAATTATCTTTCACTTTATACCTTACAGGGGGATGTTTCCACTTCTGGGAAATACATAATATTAAGGATCCCACAGGACTTAGAGGGATGGGAAGAGCAAATCGCCCTCCAGAAACCACTCAGGATCTGTGATGACTGATTTCCTGTAGGTTTGTTACTGTTCCCCAAACTCTTCTAGGCCATTTCTGATGAGCTAATTTATTATTAAATTGAAGGTCTTTTAAAAAATATTTATTAGTTAATAGTAAAGCGTTGCTCAGGCACTGAATACACTATAGTACTCAAGACTGTCTACAGAGCTCAGTTATGTGATGCAAGTCTAATAGGACCTGGGAAGTTGATGCACTGGAACATGCCCTGAAATGGGATTTAAAAGGCACATGTGAAAGGAAGAAGTAACATGTAGATTTAAAATAACGCTATTGGAGCAATAAGAAAAACTATTTAGCAAAACTGTGAACAAGGGAAAACAGTCATGACAACAAAAGGATTATAGAAAACTCATTGCAGTATTATATGCCTCGATGTGAAGGAAAAATTTTGATTGAACATAAATGATTTATGTTTAAGTAGTTGCTAAAACAGGAAGAAAAATTTTTTATTTATACTCATGCCAGAAAAACACAGCTAAAGTTCATTCCAATTCTGTGAAACATTAGTATCTTTGACACAATTTCAACACTGTGATTTTTGCCAACTAAACATCAGAAATATCTCAAAAAATCTACAAATGTTCCCAACTCTAGTGTGTATTGGGCCTTTTGTAATATAGATGGATGATGCAGAAACTAGCATTAAGTTATACACAATGATAGAAATATTATATAATATGGAAGGAATGTAATAGTTTTCTTAATTCATGAATTTCCTAAAAGACCTGAATTATCTGCAATGAGAAAGCAGAGAAAATGCTGGGGCATGCAGAATCCCAAAGAACTGTTTTTCTTAAGGAAATATGTATCCTTGCAACTTGAGAGATGAGAAGACAATTCTAGGTAAGCTTTTTTTTTTTTTTTTGGTTATATTCAGAAAACTGAATTCTAACTGAATTGTATTTACTTAAAGATCATGTTGAAATGACTTTGTTTTCAATTTTGTGAGTTAAGCCACATGATTCAATATCCCAAGCTATACCTTCTAAGTGAAGCTAATATAAACATTCAACCCTTTTTAAAGTAGAATGGTAAGTGCCGCGTTGACAGGTAGGCCATGTATTAGAGCTTTTTTACTGTCTGGGTTAGGAATCCCCAGTGTTTTTTAATGTGTTTATCCCCCAAATGTACTTTGAATCCACTGGTTATTATGAGTGTTTTAAACAGAAAGTGTCCTAGAGCACGTTTTCTTCATGAAGAAAGACTCATCCATGTAATTAATCTTATTTACTCCTTTATGTTGCTGGCTTTATCTTTAAATGGAAATTTGCCTTACTTCCCTTAACCTTTTCTATCATTTCTTTTTATAGCTAAAGAGTTTCCTTTTTAAAAAAATTATTAAAGTATAGATGATTTATAGTGTTGTTTTAGCTTCTATAGACAGCAAAGTGACTCAGTTATGTACAGGTATTATATATATACCTTTTCATATTCTTTTCCATATTCTTTTCCATTATGGTTTGTCACAAGATTTTGAATAGAGTTCCCTGTGCTATAGAGTAGGACATTATTATTTATCCATACATATAATAGTTTGCTTCAGTTAATCCCACACTCCCAATCCTTCTCACCTGTACCACCCCTTGGAAGCCACAGATCTGTTCTCTATATCTGTGAGTTTATATTTGTTTTGCAGTTATGTTCATTTGTGTCATATTTTAAATCACAGATGTAAGTGATATCATATGGTATTTGTCTTCCTCTTTCTGACTTAACTTTAGTTGGTATGATCATCTCAAGTTCCATCCATGTTGCAGCAAACGGCGTTATTTCATTCTTTTTTATGGTTGAGTAATGTTCCATTTTAGTTGTATCCAACTCTTTGCAACCCCATGGACTGTAGCCCACCAGGCTCCTTTGTCCATGAAATTCACCGGGCAAGAATACTGGAGTGGGTTGCCATTTCCCTTCTCCAGGAAATCTTCCAACCCAGGGATTGAACCCAGGTTGCCTGCATTGGAGGCAGATTCTTTACCATCTGAGTCACCAAGGAAGCCATATATATATATATATATAAAACCATAAACCATATATATATATTATAAAACCATAATTCAGAAAGATACATGCATGTATCTTTCTGAATTATGGTTTTGCCTGAGTATACGCCAGGAGTGGGATTGTTGGATCATATGGCAATGCTATTAGCTTTTTGAGGAACCTCCATACTGTTTTCCATGGTGGCTACACCAATTTACATTTCCACCAGCAGTAATAAGAGTTTGCTTTTCTTGACAACTTCTCCAGCATTTGCCCCTAACCCCTTCTTGATCTTTTCTTTTTGTCTGAAAACGTGTGACCAAGGAGAAAGAAATATCATAAAAAAATAAGTCCATGTTACTTATCATGAAATTGATTGGATTAAATTACAAGCATTCCTTTACAATTGGAGATACGAAATCACCATGGGTTAAAGGCCGGCCCAGAGCCCGTGAACTATTTGATATGTAGCAAAAACAGAGTAGAGGAAGTTTAGTTTTTCAGTGTAGTCGAAACCTAATGTTATCAAAATGTTTATAAACTGTCATATCATCTTTGTGCTTGCTGATTGTTTACACACACAAAGATCTCCCTTGCTTAGCCAATGTAAGTAATTTGTATGATGTGTTTGTTTTTTTTTTCCTCTCTTCCTTGAAAAACACCAAGAACAAAATATTGCAAGAGCTCTTATAAACAGAAGAAAGCAAAAAGTGTATTGTAGAGGACAACTTTATATGAGGGAAATTCTTCGCTATGTTTTTTACCATTTAGGTTTCACAGTAAGTTAACAGAAGTAGTTATGGACAGATTTTATTTTTCTATTTATTCTTTCAATAACAAGCTTTGCCAGCAATTCTAAACTGACTCTCAAGAAAAGTTTTCCAAAATAAAGCTATTATCTATCTTTCTTATGTTGAAATCCAGCTCTTTCCTTTTATCTTCTATTTTTCGGTGGATGATGCAAAGTTGAAATATAAGCCCTTGAAATTTTATGGATTGAATCTGAACATATCAGAGCTCATTTCTATCAGCTGCACCTGTCTTTGCCTTTCCTAGATGGACATGTCCACATAGACATCAAAAAACAGGAAGAAAAAAAGCCTGTGGCAAATACAAAGGGATTTTTCCTACGGTATTAAGTATACCCAAAGATTAAAGACATGTCGAAATTCATAAAATACATGTGAAAAGCCACTGATGACAGGAACTTGAAAGAATCAGAATTTTTGAAATAATTTATCCTGCAAGGTGGTTATTGAATTTAAAGAGAGAGAAGGTAAATTCAATGGGAAGTAGAGGGTTGAAGGACACCTCCAGTCTAAGTTGAGTTTTTGGCATGCTCTACTCCAGCTCACACTGATCAGTGTATTATTCCTTGAATATGCCCAAACATGTCACCGCTTTGGATTTTTTGTCATTTGCTATTCTCCACATCTGGAAAATTCTCCCCCTAAATAGTCACAGAGTCCACTCCGTCAGTTTACTTAGATGTTTGTTCAAATGCTACCTTATTAGATATAAATTTTCTACCCTTTTATTTAAACAGCACATCCCTATCAACCTCTAACTTTCTTCTTTGCTTTTCTTTTCTGTATCACATTTATCTCCACCTAACACATAATCTGTTCTCTGCTGTATCCCCAGTGCCTACAACAGTGCCTGGAACTACAGGGCCCAATGCATATGTGTTGAATAGAAAAATAATTTAAACAATCTTTTCTATCATTCAGGGAAATCTTGTCAATGAACCTCAAATATTATGATACCTGCTGAGTATGTCATTAGATTAAATGGAAGAGGGTGGTTTTGCAGGATTTTTGACCCAGGTTTTAAAAAACTCTCCCTGCCCCAATTTTTTTGAAGATTTCTCTCTTCAAAATGGCAGTGGTATCTTTCTGCTATTTATATAGTTCATTCTTACTGCATAATCCAAAAAGATTAGAGAATTCTGATGAATTGTCTATAGTGTATTTCATTAGGTGCTAATGATGTGTCCTGATACTCTTATTACAAATTTCACTTTGTTCCAGAGCATATTGTTTGGGGATTTAATGTGCTTTATAACCAATGAGCATCTCAAAGCAGCTGTGCTATCCAGGAGCCCTTCTGCCTGATGCAGGTTTTGACAGATGAACTTTATATTGGTATTCTGATCTTCCTGACGCATTTGGTTGTAGGTGACACCAATTGCCATTTGCAGGGCCTCCCAGTGGTTATGGAGTCATCTACGTAGCATAATGAAGACTAACAAACAGTGACCAATCTAGAGAGTAAGTCTTAGCAGCTTTATTGACCTCTTGCTGTGTATTCATATCAAGGGGATATGTTCTGGGTCCTAGAGTACAACTTATGGTAGAAAGTTTTCACAAACTTTTAAAGGAACTGGATCTTTCCTCACTTTTTAGCCCTTTCATAAGTCCTAATCCACACCTATTCCAGCATCATGATAAAATAAAAACACGGTTTACAGAAAAATAAACTGATAGGTTGAATTTCATTAAAATTAAAAACATCTACTCTGGCCTTGTCTAGTGGTCCCGTAGTTAAGAATCTGCTTGCCGATGCAAGGGACACGGGTTCAAGTCCTGGTCCAGGAAGATTCCACATGGCATTGGGCAACAATGCCTGTGCGCCACAACTGCTGAGGCCTCCGCACCCGAGAATCTGTGCTCAGTAATGAGAGAAGCCACCGAATGAGCAGGCTTCATACTGCAACTGCAGAGGAGCCCCCACCATAGACAAAGCCCACGGTCAGCAATGAAGACACGCACAGCCAATAAATAAGTAATTATATAATTAAAAATGTTTTTTCTCTTCATGAGACATTGTTAAAGGGACGAAAATGCAAGTCACATTCTGGGAGAAAATGCTTGCACAGCATATATATATATATATATATGCATGTTTTATATATATATATTTCCATGTAATATATACAATTTATGATATTTGATAAAGGCTATGTCTTCAGAATATAAAGGGTACTTACAACAGAATAATAATGAAAATGAACAATACAACTAAAAATTTGAATAAATAGTTCAGTAAAGGATATATGCTGATGACGAATTTTGGAAGTACAAATTAATGAGATAATACAATGAGCTAACACTGTGTTTCCATGAGGATGGTTAAATAAAACAGACCTACCGTACAGAGTGTTGGCAACATTGCTGGGGATTTAGAACTGTCATGTATTCCTGGGAAGAATGTGAAATGGTACAAACAGTTTGGAAAATAGTTCGGCTGTTCTTAAACAATTAAACATAAATTCAGCTATTTTCCTCCTATTCATTTATTCAAGAGAAATAAAAGCATATGTTTTTACAAAAACTTTTATGTAAATGTTAATTATTAGCCCAATTCGTAATAGGTAAAAAACTGGAAACAATTCAAATGTTCATCAGTAACTGAGTGGATAAATAATCTGTACATTTGTAAAATAAAGTATTAGTCATTAATAAAAAGGAATCTATCCTACAACATGGATGTAAATGTTAGCAAAATAATTATGTTGAGTAAAAGAAGCTATATAAAATAGGACCTAGTGTAGGGTTCTATCCATAGCAAATGAAAATTAATGTATAGTAGTAGAAAGCTGGCAAGTGGCTGCCTTCTATGGCAGGAAGGTGAGGAGGAGCGAGAGTGAGGAATTACAAAGGGGCAACAGGAAACTTTTAGAAGTGACAGTTTCATTCAACATCTCTGTTGTGGCAATGGCCTCCTGGAGATGGATACAGATATAGATATTAATATAGAAATATGTGCAGTTGTTTTATGTCAGTTATGTCTCAATGATTCTTTTAAACACACACACATACACAAAGCAATATAAAGGCCATCATCCGTCTTTTGCTCCCGACCACTGCATAGGTGTCACTGACTATATGGATAGGTTGGCATTGGGTAGAGGGCTCACTGTGAATTTACCAGCTGTGGGTAAGGTGTGGAGATGTAGTATCCATATGTTGTCATCTTGAAGACTTCTCTTTAAGAAAGTTGCCTTACGTTGAAGGGTTGCAGGCTTTCTCAGACTTGGTCTGTTTTTTCTAATGTAAAAGAAAATGCAAATGTCACCAAGAATAGACAGAAAATTAGTGAGTTAGGCTTGAAACATTTCTTACCACTCATTGCCCCTCGGGCTGGTTTGCAGGTCCAGTCTGGCTGTGACCTCGTTAAACTTTTTTAGCGTTTCCATTTATCCTGGTAATTTCAAATTTCACATTCCACATTCCAAAGAAGTAGATATTGCTGAGACTTTGAACTTTGTTTGAAATGTAATCCTACACTCTACCAGCCATCTTATTTTACCACAACACTTGACAGCTGTTTAAGGCTATTATATTGAATTAATGCTCAAGGAAGTTTACAATTACTCACTAGGAATAAAATACAAACCTTCTTGTTAGTGTTGGTCAGCAAAGAGATGCCAGTGTTTTGTTGCTAATGAGTTCTTAGATTTCATCTTTCTCTGTCTCACACATTTTGATTTTCCTTTCTTAAAAAGGCTACTCAAGCGAATAATTATATACTTAATATCCCTAGACAGTTGGTGGACAGATTTTAAGAAGGCATTAAGATTATTTCAAAATAGGAGCATAAGAGTTGAGCAAATCACAAAGCAGGTATTGTACATTATTCCTTTCATACATATTCATCAAACATTTCCTGTGTGTTGGGCATCATATTGGAGCTTGATGAACAAGAGTGAGGAAAAAATTGATTGGCTTTTTGCCCTTAAATAGCTTATAGTACAGGAAATGCATTCAATTAGATGTGCAGTTTACTCCAAACTCAAGCTTCTAGTTCTTCATTCCTCATTTCCATCCAAATTATCTTAATTCAGTAAATTCACACTTACATTACTGAGGTTATGGAACAGCTCAGAGAGAGAGGATTTCGGTATAGATCTTCTGAGAAGGTAAGCCTTTCTCCTCATCTCCCTCCTCTTCTTTCCTCCTCATCTTCCACTTTTTTCTCTTTGCTTTTCTCTCCCACTTCTTTTACCATTTCAGTGTTTAATTTTGAAATAATTTCAGATGTCTCCCAAATTTTCAAAATTAGTACAAAGAATTCCCATATGCCCCAACCCAGAGTTCTTTTTATCAGCATTGCTTGTACTCACTCGGTCTGTCTCCCCAGCACACCATGGACATGGCTATGAATATAGACGTTGTTCTTGTTTAGTTGCTGA
This sequence comes from Bison bison bison, assembly GCF_000754665.1. NCBI lineage: Eukaryota > Metazoa > Chordata > Mammalia > Artiodactyla > Bovidae > Bison > Bison bison. The sequence continues at coordinate 12,764,962 of NW_011495084.1, read as the reverse complement.
GTCATATCTGACTCTTCTGCAACCCCACCGACTGTAGCCCGCCAGACTCCTCTGTCCATGGGATTTCCCAGGCAAGAATATTGGAGTGAGTTGCCATTTCCTTCTCCAGGGGATCTTCCCGACCCAGGGATCAAGCTGACACCTCCTGCATTGGCAAGTGAATTCCTTACCACTGAGCCACGAGGGAAGCCCTGGATAAAGATATAAGTGTTGGTGACAATATACCTGTATCTAAAAATTTTTTCTGAAATATTTCAAGTAAGTCGTACACATGATACCCTGTACATCTAAGTTTATTAGTATATATTTTCTGCTATGTAATCACATCTCATGAAGATAGTCAAGAAACTAACAATTCCATCATATATATATATATGTATGAATATTATTTACCCATAAAACTGAGGAAATCCTACTGTTTGCAATAACACAGATGGACTTAAAGGCATTATGCTAAGGGAAATGTCAGAAAAAGACAAATACTCTATCATCTCACTTGTATATGGAATCTAATTAAAACATAGAAAAAGAGATTAGATTTGTGGGTATCAGAGGAGAGGGGAACAAGGCCTTAGAGAAAGAGAATTAAAAGGTACAAACTTCCAGTTTTAAGATAAATAAGTACTAGAGATGTAACAAACAACATGATGCCTATCATTAGCGCTGCTGAGTGATATTTATGTGTGAAAGTTCGTAGGAGAGTAGATACCGAAAGTTCTGGTCACAAGGAGAATTTTTTATTTTTTTCATTGTATCTATATGAGATGATAGATGTTACCTAAATCTATGGTGATAATTATTTCACAATACGTGTAAATCAAACCATCATGCTATTTACCTTAAATATATACAGTCATTTATGTCAATTATTTCTCAGTAAAACTTAGAAAATTTTTAAAGAAACTGAAATACTAGTGTCTAACCTGTAAAACATATTCAGATTCAGCGATCTGTACTACTACTGTTTTTAACTAATCCAGGATCACATGTAGTATATCGTCACGTTTCTTTTTCTTCCTTTAATCTGGAACAGATCCTCGTTTTATTAAATTTTGTATATGAATGGTTTTGTTGGTTTGCTTTTTGACTTTCATGACAAATATTTTTGAGGAATACAGGGCAGGTACTTTGTAAAGTGTTTCTCTGTTTGAGTTTGTCTGATGTTTCCTTAATTAGATTCAGGTCGTGCATTTTGGGAAAGAATGCCATTGGGATGATGTGTCTTTCTCAATGCATCATGATATACCATCACTATGATAGTAATCCTGGGTGCACAGCGATAAGGAATCCACCTGCCTGTTCAGGAGACACAGGAGACGCAAGAGATGTGGGTTCCATTCCTGGATCCGGAAGATCCCTTGGAGGGAAATGGCAACCCGCTCCAGTATTCTTGCCCAGAGAATCCCATGGACAGAGGAGCCTGGTAGGCTAGACTTCATGCAGTTGCAAAGAGTTGGACACAACTGAGCACCCACACACACCACACACAATTTAACTTTGTCCACTTGATAAATGTGGTACCTGCAATTTTCTCCAATGTAAAGTTACCACTTTCCCTTTTGTCATTAATAACTATCTTGTTGAGAGTTACTTTGAGATTATATCATCATCCTGCTTCTCACCATACTTTTATCTACAAATCCATTGATGCTTTTCATTTGATTTGATTATTGTTGGGGTACTAAGGTGGTTTCCAAACAGTGATTTATGTATTTTTGTAGTTCCTTTCACCTTGATTAGTAGGAATTCTACTGTAAGGAAGAGCTATCCTTTCTCCCCTGGTAAACTTCTTTTCTGAGCTCTCCTCATCTGTTAATCCATATATTAATCCACCCATCTCTTTAGTCATTTTTAATCCATCCATGGCATCATTCCATGTAGTACCAAAAAGCTCCATGCACGCGTGCTCTGTCACTTCAGTCATGTCTGACTCTTTGTGACCCTACGGGCTGCAGCCCGCCAGGCTCCTCTGTCCATGGGATTACCAAGGCAACAAAACTGGAGTGGTTGCCATGCCCTCCTCCAGGGGATCTTCCCCACCCAGGGATCAAACCCAGGTCTCCTGCATCTTCTGCATCACAGGTAGATTCTTTACCACTGAGCCACTGGGGAAGGCCAAAAAGCCCTATGGTATAGACCTATTTCATTTTTCTCACCTAGTTGAATTTTCACAGAAAACTCACAGTGATGATCATACTCAAAATATCATTTCCCTAAGGATAACTAAATATTCATGCTGCTAAGTCTCTTCAGTCGTGTCCGACTCTGTGTGACCCCATAGACGGCAGCCCACCAGGCTCCCCCGTCCCTGGGATTCTCCAGGCAAGAACACTGGAGTGGGTTGCCATTTCCTTCTCCAATGCATGAAAGTGAAAAGTGAAAGTGAAGTCGCTCAGTCGTGTCCAACTCTTCACGACCCCATGGACTGCTGCCCACCAGGCTCCTCAGTCCATGGGATTTTCTTTTTTTTTTTTTTTCCATGGGATTTTCCAGGCAAGAGTACTGGAGTGAGGTGCCATCGCCTTCTCCGAGGTTTTAAAAAATTACTATTTTTTCATGGGATTACATCAGAAAACAGGATAAAGTCCATTCTTAAAACTCTGTTGGAGGCTCGTCCATAAGTGAGAGATTCGTACTTTCCAAAATGACCTCACGTCATCAGATGAATCCACATCTATTAAGGAACATGAATTTAGATTGTCTGTAATCCTCGCCTAGTCTCCTTGTCAAAAATAATCGCTGATTGGATTTTAGGCTGAAACTGTAAGTCCTGACTATTGTAAATTTGCTATTTTTCTTAGATTGAGCGTCTGATTAGTCCTATGCTTTACACTTGCTCAAATGATTAAGATGTCTTACATCCTCTCATGACATTTGTGACATCTGTCCATTAAACTTCCCGAATTTGGGATATTAGTGAGGTGCTCCATCATATTGCCAAGGTACAGGTTGGAACTCAAGTGATTACATATGAAACCAACTGAGTCAATTTAACCTAAGTGCATGGCCATACATTTCAAAAATTGAAGTGCTAATAAGCTTTTATTTGAAACTACAGAAGATGTATAGTTTTTCATATTTTTAAATACAAAAATTGTGGGGAAATAAAGCCAGAGATATCATTTATACAGTGCCTAAAATGTAGCCCCAGTACCTTACATATAACATTTGAAAGTCTAATAAAACTCTACAAAGTCCATGTTGACGTCTCAATTTTTAAAATCTGCAGCAGGGGTTTTGAAAAGGCTACATAATTGAACTGAATTCAAAGCTAAGAAGCAGAAGCTCTGGAATACATATCCAAGTTTGTCCTAACTGAAAAGGCCATGTTGTCTCTCGGCACTACAATGATAATATACCTGCTACCAGTAATAAATATATAGAGGAATAAACTTGTATAGTCTGTGAGATCAGTAAAAGCTGATGAGATTGCGTGGCAGAAAAATCAAATTCTCTCTTATTTTTAGAGTGCACCACAGTACTCAAGTTGTGCTTATTTAGTTCACTTGGCTTTACTCGTTTCATTCCACTGATCTCTTTACTTCTTCATAATATCAGTATATTTAAAGATCTTCACATATGCTCAAACAATACATTAGTTAAAAATCTTAAAATCTGAGAGATAATCATAATGATGGTACTAAGCCAAGCTTTGAGCTCTCCTTTCTGTAAATTGAACTCATTAAGTTGTATTTTCTATTTTAAACAGCAGGTGGCGGTACTGGGTCATTCTATTAAATTGAAATCCTTAATTACAAATCTGGCTGTTGATGAAAAATATGTAATATATATTTTGGTTTCTGAACCAGTTACATCATCCTGTTAAAATTTACTTTATAAAATAATATACTTTATGAAGTCTTATATTACTTGAAAAATATTGCATATATATAAATCCTTCAGAAGAAAGAAAATGACTTTATATATATATAAAACACATATTTTTACATCACTCTATGTAGTTTGGTATGTTATACAATTATTTAAATGACTTTAACATTTTTGGTAATAAATATCATTTAATATTTGGGATTATTATCTAAAATATACTCCAAATTTGTAATAATTATAAAAACCATAATGTTAAAGGGTCCTTTTCACGTGGTAAAAGAATGGATGGAAAAATAAAGCTTTGTCTCACTCTTTCAATTAATTCTTAATTGAGTACAGTTATTGCTTTTAATAAACTTTCAATCAACCTTATAATGCACCATATACTTTATGTTACTCATTAATCTATATTCCTGTTCCACTCTATTTAATGTCTTTAAATAATTTATTTTGAGTTTTGGCTATATTTCTGCTCTTTATTGGTTTTTAGTGAAGCTTAAAAGTGTTGGTGTTTTTCCAGTTTTCATTCCAGCTGTGTATTTGGTTGGAGTGGGAAGGAGATAAGGAAAAAAGAGAGTATTGTACTTTTTAAAAAGCCATTGCTATTTTTGGTGAAATGATATTTGAATGTTGTAGTTTATCAGGCCATTGATGATAACTATGATGTCAAATTATTTGAGCCAGTCTTTCAAAGGTCCCAGGTCTACAATGCAAAGGTAATATTTATAATCTTGAATGATTCATAAGCAATTATTAGGTAGCAGATGGCATCTCTCAGATTTTAATGACTGTTTCACTGCAGTGACTGCTTCATGGCAGATGGGATGGAACTGTGGAGTGGCTGAGGCTGGGAACTGTTGGAATGAGGTAGAGAACCAGGTTGTTGGCAGAAATTAGGGATCTTGTGGAAGGAACAAGGGTTAACATAAAGACAGCAGTTAAAGCGAAATAAGGTGAATAGGACTAAAACTGCTGTTAAGCAGAGTCTGCAAAGTGGAGATGTGGCAACTATTTACATTTTATTTTTAGGTCAATCTATACTATTTCAGCACCCACTCCAGTGTTCTTGCCTGGAGAATCCCAGGGACGGGGGAGCCTGGTGGGCTGCCATCTATGGGGTCGAAGAGTCGGACACAACTGAAATGACTTAGCATAGCATAGCATAGCATACTACTTCAGCATTTTTATTGTGATTGCTGTGAAATTGCAGCTGGAGTTTTAATGGTGTTCTGAATGATCAGGTGCGTCTGTGACAGAGTTCAAATGAGTAGAATCAATACCCCCAAATTAGCGCTCAAGGGCTACTTTTGGAAAGAGTGCTTACAAATTGAACCTTCTGCCCCCTCCCTAGCACCTTACAGTTGTCGTCATTTCCAGATAAGGAAGTCACCCAACAGAGCAGCAAAAACTTCAGCTTATTTTTAAATGAAAAATGTCAGTAGAAGACAAATTCTGGGGCTCCTTTCAGGTTTAAAAGTCTTAGCTTATATTTGATTCTTAACATGTGATCCAAAGATAATCAGGCTTAGCTGGGGTGCAGATATTTAGGTATCATAAATATACACACACAAATATATTGCATATAGTATGATACATATGATCCTATGTTATACACACAAATATATTGCATATACATCTTATAGGCAATGTCCAACTCTTTGTGACCTCATGGACTGCAGCATGCCACACTTCCCTGTCCTTACTATCTCCTGGAGTTTGCTCAGACTCATGTCAATTGAATCAGTGATGCCATCTAACCATCTCATCTTCTGCCATCTCTTTCTCCTTTTGCCTTCAATCTTTACCAGTATCACGGTCTTTTCCAGTGAGTGAGCTCTTTACATCAGGTGGCCATAGTACTGGAACTTTAGCATCAGTCCTCCCAATGAATATGTGGGGTTGATTTCCTTTAGGATTGGTCAGTTGGATCTCGTCACTGTCCAAGGGGCTCTCAGGAGTCTTCTCCAGCCCACAGTTCAAAAGCATCAGTATTTTGGTGCTCAGCCTTCTTTATGGTTAAGCTCTCACATCCATACATGACTACTGGAAAACCATAGCTTTGACTAGACATATATTGCATATATAGCACATCTAATATTCAACGTATAGAAGGCAGTGGCACCCCATTCCAGTACTCTTACCTGGAAAATCCCATGGATGGAGGAGCCTGGTGGGCTGCAATCCATGGGGTCGCTAAGAGTCAGACACGACTGAGCAACTTCACTTTCACTCTTCACTTCCCTGCATTGGAGAAGGAAATGGCAACCCACTCCAGTGTTCTTGCCTGGAGAATCCCAGGGACGGGGGAGCCTGGTGGGCTGCCGTCTATGGGGTCGCACAGAGTCGGACACGACTGAAGTGACTTAGCAGCAGCAGCAGCAGATGGTTTTCAACTTATGATGGTTCAACTTAATGATTTTTCAACTTTATGATTGTACAAAGGTGATTTGCATTTAGTAGAAATTGTACTTCAAATTTTGAATTTTGATCCTTTCCTGCCGGGAGTCGGCATATTGCATATTGAGTGCAGCACTTTCCACAGCATCATCTTTCAGGATCTGGAATAGCTCAACTGGAATTCTATCACTGCCGGTAGCCAGTGTGAGGAACTCCGCCCATGACAAAGGTCATGAGGAAGGAGGCTCGGCATACGCAAAGGCGGGATCGAGCTTCAGGAGTCCCCCTGGAAATTCTCGAGCATATACCCCCAAAACCAGAGTCTGCCTACTTTCTGCTTTGAGCTTTCACCTACACCTCTGACTTTACGGGGGCCTGTCCCCCACTACCTCTCTCTGAAAAAAGAGTTAGCTTACAGCTCCAGTTAATAATTCCTGGGTGTGACAGTGTTTAACCTACAAACTCCTTTGGAAATCCTCTAGCCTGCCTGAATAGGTTTTTCCGGCCACATGTGATTGTTCAGAGCCTCCCAACTGTGAGAGGCAGGAGATGTTCTAAACTGTCTAAACACAGATTCTTTTGAGTAGTTAAAAGATTGATTAGAAATTGTATTGGTGAAGGGATTTTCACTTGTTGGGCCAATGTTTGCTGCTAAGTTTCCATATCCCTTACCTGCTGTGTCTCTGGCAATGTATTGATTAATATAATTGGTGTAAGTGGTAGCTTTAATGTTTGTAACCTGGGACCCTTGAGTTAATTCTTTTTCTTGTTATAGCCCACCACACCTTTGCGCTGTAGGAATGCAACTTTATCTAATGCTTTTGGAGGGTGGCTCCTGACCAATCACCTTTAGAGAAAAATAAGTTTTCTGAAGAAAAGGTCTTAAAATGTTAACAGGCCTCCGGGCCAGAAGATGATGCAAATCACCTAAGCTTTTGCATATGATAAGTTTGCAGGAAGAAAGCCTGGCTTGCTGCCTGACTCTACCCCTTCCCCCATTATCCTCTATGCATAACTTAAGGTATAAAAACTTCTTTGGAAAATAAAGTGCGGGCCTTGTTCACCGAAACCTGGTCTCACCGTGTCGTTCTTTCTCTTACCTTCTGGCTGAATTATTCAGCCTCTTTTCTCCACTGAATTTCCTCACTGAGCTATCTTCATTCTATTACTCTTTATATCCTTAATTAACGTTTAATTAAGCAGTTGTTTCTTGATCTTCACCTACGCCGTCTCTCCTTCGAATACCCTGGATCAGCCGGGGCTGGTCCCTGGCACTTTCCCAAGATAAGATACTCTTGTGATGTTGGGTAGAGGCAGTGAGCCACAGTTCCCAGTCAGCTACATGATCACGAGGGTGAGCAAACAATACACTTACAACCGTTAGTTCTCATTTTCAGTGCAAAATGCAATGGGCTTTCCAGGTGGCTCAGTGGTAAAGAATCTGCCTGCCAATGCACGAGACACAGGAGGTACAGGTTCAATTCCTGGTTTGGGAAGATCCCCTGGAGTAGGAAATGGCACTCATTCTAGTACTCTTGCCTGGAAAATTCCATGGGCAGAGAAGCCTGATGGGCTACAGTCAATGGGGTCTCAAAGAGTCAGTATGCAATAAATTTCATGAGATATTCAACACCTTATTCTAAAATAGACTCTGTGTTAGATCATTTTGCCCAACTGTAAGCTAAAGTAACCTTTCTGAGCAAGTTTAAGGTAAGCTAGGCTGAGCTTTAATGTTTGATAGGTTAGGCATATTAAGTGCATTTTCAACTTAGGATATTTTCAGCTGGGAACCTGTCATAAGTTGAGGAAGATCTGTATTCTTAAAATTGCAAACCAGACTACTGAAATATAAGCTCTTTAAGGTAGGAACTTTGGAATCATATTTGAACCAATTCTCCAGATAAATATTATGCACAGTATAGCTGAGAACCACTGGTTTGGATATTTTAAATACAGTTGCTAAAAGCATTATCTTCATAACATTAGTGAAAACAAAACAAAAAAGAAGCAGCACAGGTCTAGCAGAGGCTGATCAGGTTTACATGGCTTGAGACCCACACATATTGGGATCTTTATGGGATAGAAAATTAGAAAACTTGTTATAGTGTCTTCAGAGTAAATCAACTTCTGAGGCTTAAGCACTGAGGCCAGCTTCACTTACTGTCATCCTGGGGATGTTTCTGGGCCTTTTTGAGTTGAGAATAATGGTCTCATGGGGTTGTCAAGATCAAATAAACCAACATGCATGCTCAGTTACTCGGTCATGTACAACTCTTTGCAATTCCATGGACTGCAGCCCACCAGTCTTCTCCGTTTGTGGAATTTTCCAGGCAAGAATTCTGGAGTGGGTTGCTATTTCCTACTCCAGGGGATCTTCCTGACCCTGAATCAAACCTGAGTCTCCTGCACTGGCAGACGAATTCTTTACCACTGAGCCACTTGGGAAGCCCCAAATAAGCCAACAGCCCTTCATAAACAGTGAAATACCCTACAGTTATGGAGGTATCATCCTCTTCACATATGATTACTTCATACACAGGGGTGTGAAATGAACAGAGGGAAGCTCAGAAGACTTGTGTCCCTGCTCTTCTTTATCTTTTCTAGAGAAATCCAATGCTTCTACACACCCAGATCTTAGTATTTAATGTTTAAATGGCTGATTGAATGATGAAGAAATGAGTGGAAGGATGAGGGGAAAAAATAAAGGACCTATGGTCCCCCTGTTGCTCGTCAGATATGATTGGGCAGAATCTCAGAAGTGATTTATTCTTTTGAAGATTTTAAATTAATTAACTTTATGCTGGGATGAATGAGACTAATTGAATTGGGTGGAGATTATCTATACGGATCGCCTGGAGGAAGAGCCTTTTTGCAAAGCTTTGGAAGAAAGGAGTCTGGGTTTGCAAAATCCAACAAGAAAGCCTTTCTAAAGGGCTTTTTTTCTCATTTCCATTTCAACATTAGCAAACCAATGATGCTCATTTACCTTATATATCAGGGTGGTTTCACTGAAAAGTATTTAGACTTTTAAAGTAAGCAGAGTTAATATTTACTAAGTATCCCTTGTGGAAAAGGCACAGGAAATTGCACTAAATCCTCCCCATAATCCACAAAGTCAGAATTTTCTTACTTGAAAACTGGGGCTTCAGGAGCTTAATAACTGCCCAAGATCACAAGATCTTGACTATTACACAAGATATTGCAAATAAGTTTCAAACCCCAGACTTTATGGTTTAATACCCACGTTCTCCTATTATATAATTTTAAGTAACAAAATATTGCATTTTGCATTTTATAGAAGTATGAGTAGCCAAAGAGCCTCTATTTTAATAATTTTCCTGTTGAGAATGTGAATAATTTTTAATTTTGTGTATTCATTTTATAACATTTTCTACTTGGGTCATAAAAGGCTCTACATTTTCCCCGAACTGTCTATACCCCACCCTTCCTACATACAACATTGTAAAATATGAGGAACTCATATAACATAAACACACTCCATACACACCACACACACACATACATACATACAAATATATACACATCTATTTCTATATATATGTGAATATGTGCTCTGCTTGGTTGCTCAGTCCTGTCTGACTCTTTGCAACCCCAAGGACTGCAGCCCACCAGGCTCCTCAGTCCATGGGGATTCTCCAGGCAGTAATACTGGAGTGGGTTGCCATGCCCTCCTCCAGGGGATCTTCCCCACCCAGGGATCAAACCCAGGTCTCCTGTATTGCAGGCAGATTCTTTACTGTCTGAGGCTCCAGGGAAGCCCATATGTAAATATATCTCTCTCTACATGTGTGTGTGTGTGTATATGTGTGTGTACATTTTATTTTTTAACTGAGTTTTAAAACGAAATATTAAACATGATTTTTGACTGCTTATTTACTCAAGTACTGAAACATATGGGCTAAAGTACTTGAAAATTAACTACAAAATAGACCAGTTTCTAAGCTAAGGTGAAAACAATCAGAAACATTCTGAATATTTTGGTTGAAAGTGCAAATCCTTGCTTCTGCTTTATTGCCATGCCCCCTATGAATTTTAATAAAACATATATCAGAAGAAACAGGAACTTGGTGGAAGCTGCACATTATAGAGGAGAAGGCAATGGCACCCCACTCCAGTACTCTTGCCTGGAAAATTCCATGGATGGAGAAGCCTGGTAGGCTGCAGTCCATGGGGTCGAGAACAGTCGGACATGACTGCACGACTTCACTTTCACTTTTCACTTTCCTGCATTGGAGAAGGAAATGGCACCCCACTCCAGTGTTCTTGCCTGGAGAATCCCAGGGACCGGGGAGCCTGATGGGCTGCCGTCTATGGGGTCACACAGAGTCAGAAATGACTGAAGCGACTTAGCAGCAGCAGCAGCACTTTATAGAAAATGAATTTATCAAACAGTTATGAGTAGTTTTCTCTTATTTTATTCAGGACATCATCATAGTCTTGCAGTCTTAAAGAACCCTATCTTAGACTTGCTTATATAAGCAAATATGCCTCAATGTGTGTGCTTGAGTGTCTGTGTATGTCTGAAGAGGTAAAGCACAGACTTTTAAGACCCATCCCCTTTTATTGATGTCAAAAAAACAAACTTCGACCATCCTGATCTTACTCTTTAAATATTTAAATCTTCTTTTATTTCTGACAATTCTTTGGCTTTCCTGATGATGTGACAGAATCAAAGGACACCGATTTTTGATGCAAGCGCTTTGTGACTGTTTGGGATGCAAACAGCAAACCCCCGAAAGACTTCTATGTGGCCAAATTACAGAGGTTTATGTACCCAGTAATGTTGCTGCCTAGTCTCTAAGTCCTGTCTGACTCTTTTGTGACCCAGTAGACTGTAGCCCACCAAGGTCCTCTGTCCATGAGATTTCCCAGGCAAGAATACTAGAGTGGGTTGCCATTTCCTTCTCTAGGGAACTTTCCGACCCAGGGATTCAATCCATATCTCTTGCATTGGCAGGTGGATTCTTACTTCTGAGCCACCAGAGAAGCCCAGGTAGTGCAGTAGTAAAGAATCTGCCTGCCAATTCAGGAGATGCAAGAGATCCAAGTTTGATCCCTGGGTTGGGAAGATCCCCTGGAGTAGGAAATTCCAACCCACCCCAGTGTTCTCGCCTGGAAAATCCCATGGACAGAGAAGCCTGGCAGGTTACAGTCCATGGTGTTTCAAAGAGTCAGACATGACTGAGCAACTGAGCACACACACACACACACACACACACAGAAACACACGCATACACACACATATTAGGAGAGACCAGATATAAGGATTCTAATTAGGAAAATGATAAATATATATTGCTCCCAGAAGCTCATTAAAAATATTACATTTCCTTGGAAGGTCTTTATATTGACTTTTAATTTGAAATTACAAATAATTTTTGCAAAAGTCAGTTGCAGGAGATACTGTTACATGTCTTCACTTTAATTTTTCAGAGTTCAAGGCTTGTGGATGTGTACTACTGATTCAATTCCCAAATTCTGGTAGTTGTCCCAATAGAAAAAAAAATGGATTAAAAAACCCCAGATCTAAAAGTGCCCATTTGTTAGCTTCGAGCATGCCAAAGTTGTCAAGTGATATTACAGTTATGGTCTTTAAAGCATTTGAAAAAAATTGGATAACACTATGTAAAAAGCTGGATTTTATGGCTTTGTCTATGCCAAAGAGACTATCCAGCAGAAAGCACCCTGGTAAGCCTAATTATTACTCCACATATGGTACGTGGCATTATAAGCTATTTTGAGGTTTTTCGGAAAGGGAGAGATATGAATGACAACCACAACAGGGCGTGCCGAAGAATTTTAACTCCAACTCCTAACAGTCTCATATTGGCAAAGCATAAAACCCAAAATGCTGTTTTAGTAATTTGTTTAGTATTTATTTTCAGGCCTAACAATTTTGTTAAAATTTACAGGGCAGAGTGGAGAAGGAACTGATACAAAAAATATAGGACATATATTCAGTAATAAATTGCTCTTCAGAATATTATGGCGGTTTAGAAGGGCAATTTTCATTTCTTACTTTAAATTCACAGCAGATTTTGTGATACTTGATTTAGGGAATAACGTAGAATCTGATTTGGAGTATGACTTAAGGTAAACATCAAAAACTTGTATGCATATTAAATTTGTGTCAGTAGGTGGTTACACCAAGAAAATAGTTTGGGAAAATAAACTCAGAGAAACATGGAAGCCATCAGCCACGTATCAGATTTACCTCTATGCCTTCAGTAGCTTATGTCTGAAAGGTGCTTCACTGACCCCGTGTCTCTTACATCTCCTGCATTGGCACGTGGTTTCTTTACCACTAGCACCTCCTGGGAAGCCCTCAGAGAAGAAGATATAGAAGGAGGGGTGCTTTACACTGATGATTTCAATGTATCAGTAAAATGAGAATTATTGCTAAGTCAAATGTTTGGATATCTCAACATTGCTTAAAGCAAAATTCAGACATCCCTTTATCTCTGTCTTTGAGTATTTTAAAGGTCAGCCTCATCTGTTTAGTTGCAGCATCTTGAGCTAGACAGTCATTGTACCAGTGGAGAGCACGCCCCGATTGCTCAGGACGTGTGAAGGCTGTTTGCACAAATTAAACAATAAGTATGCTTACATCCTCTACAAGCTTTGTAGGATTTCAAAAGCTTTCACTATCTAAGTCCAAGAAACTTAGAAGATTCCTGGCACCAATTTTTCCTTGTTTTGGATAAAATAAATAAGAATTCTCTGCTTCTCTGGTTTTCTCTTCTAAACACTAAAAACAAGACACTACGTGAATAACGTTAAGGATTACCTAATCTAGGGCAGAGTCATTGGGTGCAAGCAATGAATATTCCCAGTAGATCTCTATCCATGATCAAGTCTAAAAAAAAAATAATAACATCAGGATTTGGGGTAGCATTTTGTTCTTTTGTGGTTATCTCAAACATTGTTTTAAAATAGAATCTGGTATGCCTCATTACCATAATTCAAAGATGAAGAAAACCAAAGCCAGAGTTTAATTTAGCTTTTACTCTTATTTTTGAATCAGATGATTTAGAAACTCTTAGATAAAACATTATTATAAGATTAAAATGATATTTACAACTTCATTTTTCCCTTTGAGAGTTCAATAGAATTAATGTTTTAAAATCTGGCATCTGCTGCTATTGCTGTTTTCTCCAAAAGATGGCGCTTGTGTAATCTTTTTCTTTCTCAGGGTGCAGAGAACCAGGGGAGCCAGAGGGACCGGAGTGAATTTTCAGAATTGTTTTTCTTTAACAAATTCCAAATAGCCACGTCAGAAACCTGGGTTTTTGCAACTGCAGCTACTCTGTGCTCTTAAAAACTCTTCAAATAAGAATGAGTCTGATTTGGAGAAAGAAAAACATGCTTCCCGTCTTAGTTTGATTTAAACTTTGGAATTTTTTATCCTAAGTTTGTTTTATAATGTTTTTCTTCTCCTCTGATCTTTGACTAAGGTTCTAATTCTTTTTTAAGATAACCTTGATCCATTTGAAGTTGTCCTTCTTAATTAGAATGCATAAGCAACACATGAGTATGTCTGGATTCTATCTAAACAAGCCTTTCTGACAGCATAAATCCAGAAGGATAAATCATTCGGACAGGAGAAGTCTTTTGAACTGTGAACAGACAAGAAAGGGTGAGAGGCATAGAGGGAAAGGAAAACATATTGGAGAGGTTCTGATGATGAGACAGAAATTAACAAATGAGACTTAAACTAGCAGATTCTTTCCAACAATTCAAGCAAGTTTGCTCCCTGTCCCTATAGATGAAAAGAATTTCAAATATGATCTAATGAAGTCCAACCACCTCATTTTACAGATGAAGAAAATGAGTCCCAGAAAGCTAAAGAGTAAGTGTTCAATGCAATGCAACTGAATTTTGTGTGTTCTTCTGGTGAAAGAATGCAATGACCTGTCAAAGAGATGTGTTAAGTCACAAGCTGTAGAAAACAAAATCTCAGATAGTTTTGAAAATTGGAATCTGTTTAACCATGGTTCTTTTTTTTTTTTTTTTCGGGCACATATAATTTTGAGTCACAATGCTATCTTAGAAGCCTTTTCCTTCTCCAAGAAGGAATCAGTTCAGTTCAGTCGCTCAGTCGTGTCCGACTTTTTGTGACCCCATGAACTGCAGTACGCCCCCTTGTCCATCACCAACTCCTGGAGTTCACCCAAACCCATGTCCATTGAGTCAATGATGCCATCCAGCCATCTCATCCTCTGTTGTCCCCTTTTCCTCCTGTCCCCTATCTTTACCAGCACCAGAGTCTTTTCCAATGAGTCAGCTCTTCGCATCAGGTGGCCAAAGTATTGGAGTTTCAGCTTCAACATCAGTCCTTCCAATGAACACCCAGGACTGATCTCATTTAGAATGGACTGGTTGGATCTCCTTGCAGTCCAAGGGGCTGTCAAGAGTCTTCTCCAACACCAAAATCAGAGTTCAAATGCATCAATTCTTCAGCACTCAGCCTTCTTTATAGTCCAACTCTCACATCCATATATGATCACTGGAAAAACCCATAGCCTTGACTAGACGGACCTTTGTTGGCAAAGTAATATCTCTGCTTTTTAATATGCTATCTAGGTTGGTCAGAACTTTCCTTCCAAGGAGTAAGCATCTTTTAATTTCATGGCTGCAGTCACCATCTGCAGTGGTTTTGGAGCCAAAGAAATAAAGTCTGACACTGTTTCCACTGTTTCCCCATCTATTTGCCATGAAGTGATGGGACCAGATGCCATGATCTTTGTCTTCTGAATGTTGAGCTTTAAGCCAACTTTTTCATTCTCCTCTTTCACTTTCATCAAGAGACTCTTTAGTTATTCTTCACTTTCTGCCATAAGGGTGGTGTCATCTGCATATCTGAGGTTATTGATATTTCTCCTGGCAATCTTGATTCCAGCTTGTGCTTTCTCATGATGTACTCTGCATAGAAGTTAAATAAGCAGGGTGACAATATACAGCCTTGACAGACTCCTTTTCCTGTTTGGAACCAGTCTGTTGTTCCAAAAAGGAATATGATCATTCATTAACCATATAACTTATTAGATCTGTCATGTCTAGTACAGTAGCCACTAGCCACATGTTACTATTTAATTGAAATTTAAAATTATGAAAATTAAGTACAGTTTAAAACTTAACTCCTCAATTATACTAGCCACATTTCAAGTGTTCAACAGCTCCAAGTGGCAAGTGGCTACTAACAAGGCAGGGTACACATAGAGTTTCATCCTTGCTGAAAGTTCTCTTGGACAACACTTGTACAGATCATTAACTGTAGCAAGTATGAAAAGAGTGCAACAGAATGTCAGGTACACAGTATCACGGGGTAATCCAGTGTGTAAAGGCTAAAGGCATTTGTTACATGGGTGTACAAGCAGATTTACAACCAATTCTTGAAAATTAGCAGGTTTATGTATTTTTAGGTCTTCCATCCCTCCCTTTTTCACTGTACTTTTGCCTTCACCAATATTCTTCACGTTAGTGTTCAAGAAAACTTTGTAAGTACTATATTCCTTTTCTGTGCATTATTCAATTACATTTCACGATGTTTATTGAGTACCTACTGTGTGACAAACTTTGCACTAGGTAACTAAAAAGGAAGACTTAGATGCTCTGTGATAATGAATCAGGCAGGAGGAAAGTACATTTCCAGACTGATTCAGATATTGAATGAGCTATTCTAACTATCTGAATTAGCAAAAGCAAGTAGTATTAGAATAATTATGTGGATTAAGAAATGGAAGCTTGGACTTGTCTGATGGTACAGTGGCTTGGAATCCACCTGCCAGTGCGGGGGACATGGGTTCAATCCTTGATCTGAGAAGATTCCACGTGCCTTGGAGCAACCAAGCCCTTGCTTCACAACTACTGAGCCCATACTTTAGAGCCTGGGAGCCACAATTACTGAGCCTGCATGTTGGAACTACTGAATCCCGTGCACCTAGAGCCTGTGCTTCTCCACAAGAGAAGCCACTGCAATGAGAAGCCTGCGCAGTGCAATAAAGAGTAACACCAGCTCACACCAACAAAGACTCAATGCAACGAAGAAGATGCCTATTGAAAACTGTTTCACAGTCCTGGGACCTCAGACTGTGCTGCTTCTAAATGTACTTGTCCTGAAGTATATTTAGTATAGCTTATAAGTTCAAACTAGGCTTCCACTAATTTATAAAAATAAATCCCATTTTCATTGGACTGATGCTGTGACCTGATTCCATGAGGACTAAGACCACATCTCCTGGACACCATTTTTAGCTCAGAACCTGGAAAATGGCCATGCATCTAGAACATATTCAGTAGTTATTTGTTGACTAAACAAGCATTGAATGTTACCTTAACATTATCAAATGTTAACACTGAATTGTTGAGGGAATATCTAAATACCTCACTGGCTCCTTTGCAGAGAGACTGTCTTCTGCCTCAGTGTTTTCAGTTTTATTTAAATTTATTCCTTTTGGTGCAATACAATTAACATGAAACAAAAGTTATATGTTCTGATAAAATCTAACAACATTATAGAATATATGGTATTACCAATGCAAAAGAAAAAAGGAAGTAAATAATTTAAAAAAAGAGAGATGGAAGCTTATTATGAAAAGTTCAGTGACTTGGCCAAAATAATACAGGTGGTAATGAAAGTTATCCTCTTACTGGAATTCATGTCTTTTTACACCAAGTCTGTGCCTTTTCAAATCTATGACCAACTCAGAGATTGATTTATGCCAGTTCAGTTCAATTCAGTCACTCAGTCATGTCCAACTCTTTGGGACCCTGTGGACTGCAGCACGCCAGGCTTCCCTGTCCATCACCAACTCCCAAAGCCTACTTAAACTCATGTCCATCACATTGGTGATGTCATCCAACCATCTCATCCTCTGTCATTCCCTTCTCCTCCCACTTTCAATCTTTCCCAGCATCAGGGTCTTTTCCAATGAGTCAGTTCTTCCCATCAGGTGGCCAAAGTATTGGAGTTTCAGCTTCAGCATCAGTCCTTCCAATGAATATTCAGAACTGATTTCCTTTAGGATGGATTGGTTGGATCTCCTTGCAGTCCAAGGGACTCTCAAGAGTCTTCTCCAACACCACAGTTCAAAAGCATCAATTCTTTGGTGCTCAGCCCTCTGTATAGTCCAACTCTCACATCCATACATGGCTACTGGGAAAACCATAGTTTTGACTAGATGGACCTTTGTTGGTCAAGTAATGAATGTCTCTGCTTTTTAATATGCTGTCCAGATTTTCTTCCAAGGAACAAGTGTCTTTTGATTTTTTGGCTGCAATCACCATCTGGAGTGATTTGGAGCCCCCACCCCCAAAAAAAGTGTCTCACTCTTTGCATTATTTCCCCATCTATGTGCAAGAAAGTGACGGGACCAGATGCCAACTTCCTAATTTTTTCTGACATCTGCCAATGAATTCTCAAATAAGTTGTGCCTTCCATACATCAACATTCTCTTAAGTCCAGTTTTTATGATTCCTTTGAATAAAGTCATAATTATATTTGTGTTTTTATATAAGCTTCTTTTGGGAACTCTCAGCTAAGTGGTTGTAGAAGGTCCTTGTGTGGAATTGACCTGTGCTTGATGTTCTATTATCAGTAATACTTAGAACTTGTAAGGGTTGAAAGAGCTTAAATATAGATTAAACAAATGTTCTTTCTTAAGGGAAAAAAGAATGTATGTAATTCTTATAAATTGGCAGAGGAAGAAAAATCACACCATTTGCAGGCAATCAGGACAATATCAGTAATATTCAACGTTTGAGTTTTGGGACTTCCCGTGCCTTTCTGCATAAATGAATGATTCAACCTAAATCCAGATGTTTTCCAAAATCTAGGTCTTACATAGACTTTGTCTTTCCAGTAGTCTTTGCTTGGAATGTGATACCACTATCCCATCGTTGTAGTGGCTTGGTAGTTGGCTGTAACAGCCCATTACTAACCATCGCCACACCATAGTATTGGCAAGGTTTTACCTACACATCATGTCACTCTGTATGAAGACTAGTATAAGACTTTCCCTCATACATTCAAGTTATCAGCCAAATCTTACTTTTTATGTTTCAATGGATCTCATGGTACCCTGTGTTACTTGCAATTATTTTAATCACAAATTGTATGACAGTGAGATAGGACTACATTTATTTATAAAAGAAACCTAGCTAGAGATTGTCCTTATCTTCATCAAATCAGATCAGATCAGATCAGATCAGTCGCTCATTCATGTCCGACTCTTTGCAACCCCATGAATCGCAGCACGCCAGGCCTCCCTGTCCATCACCAACTCCCGGAGTTCACTCAGACTCACGTCCATCGAGTCAGTGATGCCATCCAGCCATCTCATCCTCTCTCGTCCCCTTCTCCTCTTGCCCCCAATCCCTCCCAGCATCAGAGTCTTTTCCAATGAGTCAACTCTTCACATGAGGTGGCCAAAGTACTGGAGTTTCAGCTTTAGCATCATTCCTTCCAAAGAAATCCCAGGGCTGATCTCCTTCAGAATGGACTGGTTGGATCTCCTTGCAGGCCAAGGGACTCTCAAGAGTCTTCTCCAACACCACAGTTCAAAAGCATCAATTCTTTGGTGCTCAGCCCTCTGTATAGTCCAACTCTCACATCCATACATGGCTACTGGGAAAACCATAGTTTTGACTAGATGGACCTTTGTTGGTCAAGTAATGTCTCTGCTTTTTAATATGCTATCTAGGTTGGTCATAACTTTCCTTCCAAGGAGTAAGCGTCTTTTAATTTCATGGCTGCAGTCACCATCTGTAGTGATTTTGGACCCCAGAAAAATAAAGTCTGACACTGTTTCCACTGTTTCCCCATCTATTTCCCATGAAGTGATGGGACAAGATGCCATGATCTTCATTTTCTGAATGTTGAGCTTTAAGCCAACTTTTTCACTCTCCACTTTCATCTTCATCAAGAGGCTTTTGAGTTCCTCTTCACTTTCTGCCATAAGGGTGGTGTCATCTGCATGTCTGAGGTTATTGATATTTCTCCCGGCAGTCTTGATTCCAGCTTGTTTCTTCCAGTCCAGCGTTTCTCATGATGTACTCTGCATAGAAGTTAAATAAACAGGGTGATAATATACAGCCTTGACGAACTCCTTTTCCTATTTGGAACCAGTCTGTTGCCCCATGTCCAGTTCTAACTGTTGCTTCCTGACCTTCATAAAAATTTCTCAAGAGGCAGATCAGGTGGTCTGGTATTCCCATCTCTTTCAGAATTTTCCACAGTTTATTGTGATCCACATAGTCAAAGGCTTTGGCATAATCAATAAAGCAGAATTAGATGCTTTTCTGGAACTCTCTTGCTTTTTCCATGATTCAGCGGATGTTGGCAATTTGATCTCTGGTTCCTCTGCCTTTTGTAAAACTAGCTTGAACATCAGGAAGTTCACGGTTCACATATTGCTGAAGCCTGGCTTGGAGAATTTTGAGCATTATTTTACTAGCATGTGAGATGAGTGCAACTGTGTGGTAGTTTGAGCATTCTTTGCCATTGCCTTTCTTTGGGATTGGAGTGAAAACTGACCTTTTCCAGTCCTGTGGCCACTGCTGAGTTTTTCAAATTTACTGGCATATTGAGTGCAGCACTTTCACAGCATCATCTTTCAGGATTTGGAATAGCTCAACTGGAATTCTATCATCTCCACTAGCTTTGTGCGTAGTGATGCTTTCTAAGGCCCACTTGACTTCACATTCCAAGATGTCTGGCTCTAGGTCAGTGATCACACCATTGTGATTATCTGGGTCATGAAGATCTTTTTTGTACAGTTTTTCTGTGTATTCTTGCCATCTCTTCTTAATATCTTCTGCTTCTGTTAGGTCCATACCATTTCTGTCCTTTATCGAGCCCATCTTTGCATGAAATGTTCCTTTGGTATCTCTGATTTTCTTGAAGAGATCCCTAGTCTTTCCCATTCTGTTGTTTTCCTCTATATCTTTGCATTGATTGCTGAAGAAGGCTTTCTTATCTCTTCTTGCTATTCTTTGGAACTCTGCATTCAGATGTTTATATCTTTCCTTTTCTCCTTTGCTTTTCGCTTCATCAAATAGAAACTTTCAATAAACCTGCCATGTTTTCTTATCCTAGTCATCCAGTTTTCTATACAGAATTTAATTGACTGACATCTTTTCTCAGTCCTTATAGAGTACTTCCCTGATTTCATCATCTGTTTCACTTTGTCATACTCTTCTACCAAAACAAAGCAAACAAAACAAACAACCCAGCAAAAATCATCTTTAGAATGAATTTTCTACATATCAGTGTGTCATACTCTTTTCTTCCCAGCCCATCAATTGATAGAATCTTCCTTTTCTTGTCTACAATTCATTTATTTCTCTCTTTCAGTATTGTTCTCTAGAGTCTTAGAATTTAAAGGCTTTCGTAACCAACAATACTGTTCATGCATTTTCAATACACTCTCCTTGCATAACAAAAGTGTATTAATGTATCAACTAATATATATGCTGCCCCGCGTAATGAAGCGCCGTAACTTTTTCAGAGCAGATACTCCCTACCTATGTGGCTTTGGGAAAATGAATTTATTATTTTGGACTATAATGTCCTCGTGTAAAAAAAATTAATTGGAAAAAACATAATAAAAAGAAAATTTCATTTCTTATATTCTATATTTCTTTAGTTTTAATAGAATCTAAAAAAAAAGTAGCTAGTAAATCTTTTGCCTATAGACTGTTTGATAATATAACTCAAAACATTTTCTAGAATGTATTATCACTAAAGAAAATAATTTTGGAAAACAAAAGCATTTGGTCAAAGATAAAATTTGTTATTTTCCTGAGGTCTTTTATGACTCTCTGCTAGAAAACTCGGAGAAGGCAATGGCAACCCACTCCAGTACTCTTGCCTGGAAAATCCCATGGATGGAGGAGCCTGGTAGGTTCCAGTCCATGGCGTCGCTAAGAGTCGGACACGACTGAGTGACTTCACTTTCACTTTTCACTTTCATGCATTGGAGAAGGAAATGGCAACCCACTCCAGTGTTCTTGCCTGGAGAATCCCAGGGATGGGGGAGGCTGGTTGGCTACCGTCTATGGGGTCGCACAGAGTCGGACACGACTGAAGTGATGCAGCAGCAGCAGCTAGAAAACTAGAGGTGGGCATTTTGCAAAATAAATATGCTCTTATACTAGCTACAAAAAATAGGGGATAATTCATATATGTTTAGCTGGAGAGTGAATTTGTACCATTAAAATATATTCCAATTTATATTATACAGCATTAGAAAATGCTGGAAAAATATCCTTTAATAATCCACACCCAGAAATTGGATTCATACTTAAAATGGCATTGATGCCTGTCTCAGCTGGAATCATTTGTATTTATTCTGTGGTTGGGAATCTCTCCATCAACTATGAGCACAGAACTGACTATCTCCCAGTCAAGCCTCCAATACGTGTTCCTCTCTCATAGCCACAGCATATTTCAACTAGTCAACTTGGCTTTTTTTTTTAAAGTACGTACCTTGACCACATTAAAATGTGCAACTTTTCATATTAAAAGAAAAATTTTGTGTACAACAGACAGGTTCTAAATCTGAGTTGTTAATTTTAAAGTATTTTAGAAACCAAAATAGCCAGACCACCTCTTTGTAGGCTTTGCTTCCAAATAAAAGTTACTTCCGTGGGCTATCCACTCAATCTTGCTGTGACATCAGTTCAAATCTTGAAACTTGTTGAGTATTTGGGCTCCCCTTCCTTTATGAGGGGCTTCACTTGTGTCACAGCGGTAAAAGAATCCTCCTGCAATGCAGGAGATGGGGATTCTATCCTTGCATCAGGAAAGATCCCCTGGAGAAGGAAATGGCAATTCACTCCAGTATTCTAGCCTGGGAAATCCCATGGAAAGAGGAGCCTGATGGGCTACAGTCCATGGGGTCACAGGAGCCGAACTCAACTTAGACTTAGTCGGACCACCACCACCTACTCTATGAATATTTAAAGCACCTGTTGGCTGTTATCTTACTGCTCTTCCCCTCATGGCTTTTCTCTTTAATATGGCTCTGCTCTTGGCAGACAAGATGCTAGATCCTGAAGTGCATTATCTGGTTATGATGCATCTCTGACGTGAGCAAAGGTCCAACCAGAGGTCAGAAGACCATATCCTCTTCCAAAGATACAAATTTAATGGCATTAAATTGCAGAAAAAAAAATAATTTGTACAAACTACTCTTAAGCAAAATAAAAAAAAAATTGAGAAATATAGAAAAGGAACATATTAACATAAACTGTTTGCTTTTATTAATTTGATTATGTGCCTTTTTACTTAGCTGGTCTATAATAATTGCTTACTAATTTGTCATGAAAGACCTTTGCTGCTCTCTGATTCTATTTGGCAAAATGCAGCTTATAATCAGTCACCAGAATGTGATGGTGGAGTATCCACTGAAATGAAAGAACTGTGTAAGAACTGATCTTGTTTGAAAATGACAAGGTAATGTATGCCAGCTTATTATATGAAAGCAAATAGTGTCCATTACTTTCCAAAATGTCTTTTACTGGGAAGATGGTGACTTTTTGCATCTATGGGCTATGGTCTGTTCATCTCAAATGTCATAGCAAGAGAGATAGCAAACTGTTTTTCTGGTATTATTTAAACAGCCAAGATTTTTATGCTTCCCTGTCTCTAATTTAACACTGTTGAGTCATTATCTTCTGAGGTTCCTCCTCAGCAGAACTCTTTGGAAATTCAAGGGATACTGGAAACTATAATTTTGCTGTAGCTCGAACTCGCCCAGATTAAAGGAGGGACAAAGTTCTGAACAAACTCTCCTCTGGCTAAAGTCCAGTACCACTCTATGCCAAATACCTTTTCTTTTTGGCCTGTAAAATGAAAAAAAAGGGGGTTCTTTATAAAGAAAAGTTATTTTCACTGAAAAGGATTTTTCATTCATCTTGTCATGATTGTAACAAATTTCACTAATCTCACATTTTTAGGTACTTTGACCTCTGAGCGTATTTTCAAAATTTTCTTTCCTTTATATATTAAAAAAAAAAACCACTCTAAATTACCTAGAATGAGTAATGATTAAAGAATTTCCCAACACAGCCATAGACAAACATCAACAAGCAGGCAATGGATGGATGGATAAAATGACATTGGCAAATTCTTTTATTTACAAACATTGAAAAGTAGGGACATTGTCTTTTGCCTCTCTGAATATTTATATTCTCAACATAAAATGAAGTCATGGAGACATGCCCATCTGTTTACTTTTTAAAATCCATGGTGTCAACAGTTTAGGAGTTTCCAGTAAAAACCAGGAATGAAGGCATTCTTGTGGGATGTCATCAACTCAAGGAATTCTGTCCAAATCTTTGAAACAAACAAAATATTTGGCTTATGCTT
The DNA here is from genome assembly GCF_000754665.1 of Bison bison bison. NCBI lineage: Eukaryota > Metazoa > Chordata > Mammalia > Artiodactyla > Bovidae > Bison > Bison bison. Next base: position 12,741,342 of record NW_011495084.1, on the reverse strand, counting down.
CAGAAAAGTTTAGATAAGCTTTTCATTTTTATAACTTACATTCTTTCAACTGATGTATATGTGTGTGTGTATAGTTATTAAAGTTAGAAGCAGAGTACTAAGGAGATTCCATATTGTTTGATATCTATGAAAACCTGGTTGATGTTAATCCAACTTAGAAGCTGATGGTGCTTTGTCTACCAGCATGGCAGGAAGGTATTGAGATGTGAAGGACTCACCCTTATTTGGGTATCATTTACTAGGAGTTTGCCAGGAACAAAACACAAGAGAATAACAAAGCATGCTGGGTTGTCCTCTCTCTGCCTTCTTAGTCTATGCTCCATGCTGGGCCTTAGACTTCTGGGCTGTGAAGGCAATATCTGAAGATGCTTCCCTGGGCTCCCTTGCCAGCTGACTTCTCAGAATCATCACTGGTCCCAGTGGAATGGGATATGAAGGTGAAAAAACTAGAAACTTATACCTTTCATCCCCTCTCCCTCCCTTTACCAGCACCCTGTCCTTGGTAATCATCAGATTCCTCTTTCCCACCAAGAACCCACTCTTTTGCAATTCCAGGTCTTTAGTAATGGTGACCTCCAGCAGCATTGCTTCTTCCTCTTGTTCCTTGGGTATCATGGATGGAAATGACCTTCCGTTGTTGCAATTTTCTGGGTACGTTGCCAGTCTTTGTTTTCTCCCTTTAACGTGTGCACACATTGTCAGGACTCCAATCAATGAAAATAACTTTATTCTTTAAAGGCAGACATGTGCACAATGTGAGAGGAAGGTGGAATTTGCTCCTTGTCTCTCTAGCTATGGGAATAAAATTAATTATTGTCACTCAACCAAGTATTCATTATGGAAATCAAAAGGTAATTCATATTTATTACTGGATAGCTTTTGAAAATACTAAACATGGAAAAAATAAATAGGAACGAAAATAGTAATTATTCTGAGTGATTGATAGCAATGTGTTAGTTTTATCTCTATGAAATAGGCATTGCCATTGCCCTCACTTTAAAATATAAGAACCAAACTATTGAAAGGTAAAATGACTTGTGTGTAAGGCCATACAATTATGGGACAGCAGAGGATGGATTTAAACTTAGGCAGACTGATTCCTAAGCCTATGCTCTTAATTACTAAGCAAGTAAAGGGAATAGTATTTATTAAGCACCTACTATGTGTCATTAAGTGTACCAGATGCTTTCACAAGCACTATCTCATTTACTGCCCTTTCAGGAGCACTTGACACTGTCATCCATTCTCTGTTTTGAAGAACATTTTCCCTTCTAGGATTCTCTGACACCACATGCTGCTATGGCTTTTCTCTCCTTTTTCTTTACTTATTCTTGTCTATCATCCTTTAATTTGGGAATGTTTTGAGTTCACTTCCTGCTCCTATTCTTCCTTGTTAAACTCATCTAATTAAGTTGATTATGCCAATGATATGCAGATTCTTATATTTTTATTTCTAACTTGTCCCCTCTCCTTAATGTCATACCTGTATGTCCAACTGTAGCCTGGACATCTCCCTATGGGTATCGAGTAAGAATCTCAGATTTAATGTGACCAACTGAGAATGCTTGATTCATTTTTTCTTCAACCTAATTCTCTCTTTCTCTGTCATCTCTCTTTCATGAAATAGCACTGTTATCTACTGCAGTTGATCGAGATACAAACTGAGGAATTATCCTAGAGTGTTCATGCTTTCCTTTTCCTGATATCTAATTATCAGTACATCCTATCTGCTCCATGGGTGGAGATCCAAGTCCCTCCCCACTCACTACCATGATGTTTTGTCTAAGCCGTTGAGAAAACTTCTTAACTGACCATGCTAGTTTCAGTCCTGTTCACCTTCAAGGATTTCTACACACGGCAGCAAAATAATTATTTTAAACATATCATGCCACTTTGCTTAAAAGTCTTTATTGGTTTAAAAAAAAATGCCATCCAACTTCTCTTGGATACCTAAAGTGGTCTCTGTTGAATGAATGAATCTTGTAGTAGAGATGTTTGTGCTTTACAAAAGCTCTTCCAGATATTTATTAGTATATTCATTTTTTATTAAAGTAGAAATAGAAGCAGAAAACAACATTATATTCTCCTGTCCCTCAGCAGGCCTTGAAATCAGTTCTAAAGTGGACTTGACTAATGCAACATATAACAAACTGTTCTAAAGAGGATATATAATAAACACATATATTTATGTTTTATGAATTACCAGTATTTTATGAATTACTTACAATGTATGAGGCCCACTACTTTGGTAGGCACTTTTCATGTATTATCTTAATAATTTTTTATAATAAATGTCTTAAAAATGTGCTGTCATCTGCATTTGATATTTGAGAAACAAGGCTCAGAGAGGATAAGTAACCTACTCAAAAAGTCACAGTGCTGGTTAGTGGGAAAAGATTGATTTCATCTAATATCAGGTCTGTGTTCCAAAGTCCACAGCCTTAACCATGTGACTTCTATACCTCTTTGAAAAGATGGTGTATACATTTTATTATTCCTAACAAAGATGGTGTGTACATTTTATAATTCCTAACAATTATATATACACCCACCTTTTTTCTCTTTCAAAGATTATAAACTACTTTAGACATGCCAGGACTTAAGGTTATTACAACTCTGTGTTTGTAGATGGAACGCAAAGATAGTGGTTTTGTTCAAAACCTGGTGACTATTCCATTTCTCCTTGGCTAGTCCCCAAACGATTACCAAATGGCACTTAACGTAAAATGCAAGGGAGGAGGACAGTTAGTGTGAATGTTTAAAGGGAATTTTTTTAAGGAAATTAACTTTTTATTGACATATTCTTAATTTGACTTCCTTATGTGTAACATCTAATCAGGGATCTTTTGATTAAATAATCCATACCAAAAAAATAGAATAATTTACACATGTGGTTATGATCAAACTCTCCTCTTATAAGGGAAATATTTTCATATCGAGTGGTTCTGATTCACACTGGGAGGAAGGAACACAAAAATATTATGTTGATACATAACACAATGATAGACATGCAATGTGCTTCCCAAATTCTAAACTGGACATCAGAGTGATATGCCTATATAGGGATTCCACCTTGTTCATGCTGGGAGACAAACACATTGTAATTTCCATTCTGAAAATGACTCTTTGAAATTGCCAAAAGTTTAGTTTAGTTTGCTGCTTTGATAATGGTGAGTATATGAATATGTTGTTCCAAGTTAATCTTTTGCAGAGCTATTTCCTTTTCATGCCTAAAGAAATCACAAAGGGAATATGTCATCCGGTTTATTCCAAAGAAATTGTGAATGAAGTTTATTTTCTTTCTTGCCTTAGAAAACAAATGCCCATTGAAAGCACTATCAATAAGAAGGAAATTTGCTTCTCAAAGAATATTGAGATTGAAAACTGTGTTCAGTGTTACTTAGGTTTCTATTCCAACCAGTCACATGGATCCTTTCACTTATATTCACTCAGAAAATTTTCAACAATAAGCATTTTTATTTGTTTGCTTTTAAGAATAAAGATCCAGATGCTATGGTGAATATGCAGGCAATGACTATAATTTTACAGAAATAATTTTCTTATATAACTTATGAAATAGTCCTGATGAAAATTCCCAGAAATTGTTTTAAAAGTGTCATGAGCAATAGAATCATCATTGTACAATATCTCTTATGATGACTATAATGAAAGATGCCAGCTAGTTCTATGTGTGTATTATGCTAAAATTATTATTTTTAAAATTATTTTCAATGCTTGATCATTTTTCCTTTTATCCTTAACATGATAGTCATTGATTATCCCTCTGGTCTACTTTTCTGTGCATCTCAAAGGTTTTTTTTTTTTTTTTTTTTAATGAGACACATCATAATCAGTAATGATTCATGTGGTTATTTGTTTTTGGATAATTTCCCCTCTCTTCCTCTGACAAATTCTGAAATACATTTGAGAACATTGACTAATGGCAGATTGGATACAGACCAAGTCCAATTAGATGTTTAAAAATTATAGTGCTCTGCCTATTACATAGAACTGATCTTCTTTCCAGGGAGTACATGCAGCTAAAAATATCCTCAAAATGAAGTTATCTGCTTTCTGGTCCTATAATCCCAATGCAGACATCACTTACTTAGTCTTACAAACATGTCTGGAAGGGATGAGATAGAAGCTACAATTAAGCATTTAACTCAAATTCATCTATCAAATGCCCAATGAGCTATCTACTAGGACCTGAAGGAAACCCAGAGAATAGAAAAACCTTGGTATTTTGTTGGCAGAGATGAAAAGTAAAGGTCTTCAAGAAGTGGTGAAGCCAGACAAGTGGAAGGCCAGGAGAGTCTAGGTAGAATATGAGCGGGGTTGCACCTGTGGCTGACTAAACTCTTTTTGACCAAACTTAAGCCGACCTCCTCTAAGTGCTTCTGTCAGTAGACCTTATCCCTGGGCTTTGCCCTTACATCTGCATAACTCAATTTTAGCAAGAATCCTGCTAGTCAATTTAGTGAGAATGCCCAACCCTCATCCTCAGTATCGAATCGTTCTTGATATCTGATGAAAACCCTCATTCTCCCACCCATCAAGGTGGCAGCTGATTTATCCTGGGCTGCCTTCAGCAAGAATCCTTTTAGATCTAGCCGTCAAGAATTCCCCCTAGCCTTGAAATCTCCTCTTAGTCATGTCTCTTCACCCCTCCCCATAACCTGCTTCTTGCTGTAAATTCCCACTGATCCTTGTAAATTCGCTTCTTGCCTCCCAATCCTCACTGCTGTATTTGGAATTGAATCCAGTTCTGTATTGAGGTCTCATTCCCTCTATTGTAATAGAATTGAACAAAATTGTCTTGTTTACCACTTTTACCAGCCAACTACTCTCTGGCTCTGATTTTTTTAAACAGTCTCAGATATCTTTGGAAAGAAGATAGGGCAATATATTGCTAACAAATGAGTAAGGGTGAGAAGGTAGGAAAAGAACCAAAGAGGGAGGAAGTCTATCAGGGCTCATCAAGGGTTAAGAACACTCCAATGTGTCTGTGTCATAGACAAGTTTCAGCAAACTTCCCAACTTCCTTCAGATTCTTATTTTTACATCTACAGATTCTTTTCCTTTACTCTGCTCTCTGTATAATGCTTTCCAACAAGTTGGTCGTTGGTTTTTACTCTTTGCCCTGCCACTTTATTTCAACGTGTTCTTTAATCATGTTGCTCTCTTCAATTTTAAAACAATTTCTATTCTTGTGATGCAATCCATTTCCATCAGTCTTTAATTTGGTTAGTTAGAATTTGTCAAAACTTGGAACTGATGTCATTGTCTCCCTTCTTAATAGGGAATCATAAAACAATCAATTTTTTGTGATTTTAATTTGTAAAGACACCCTTTGAATGTGATTTTTTTTTCACAAGAGAATTTTTAATTCTGCATTTATTTCTTGATTCAGGATCTATTCCTGCCCATCTCCTTCACTGACTCCTTTGATCATCTTAGCTTGAAACCCAGTAGGGAACATTTCATTTTCTGTAGGCTCTCTCCCCCTAATTGCTGGTCTAGATAATGTCTCTTATTTCTTCTTTCCTTCCAAGTGGATTCAGAAGGACTGCCCTCTGCTATTCACTCTTCAAAGAATGGGTTCTATTTCCCAAGGAGGTGACTTGCAACATCAATCATGAGCCTGTTTGCCTTTGCCTTTTTGCCATATCACTACCTGAAAAGCATCTCAGTTTTTCTTTTCTCTTCAAAAACCCCCTCATCCTCTGTCCTTTTCTGTTAATGGCTTTAGGTTCTTCCCTACATGTGGGGATGTTACCACTCAGTGTTGTAAATTCCTCCTTCATTCTGAGACCTTGAAGATGATCCAACTGTATCTGTCTCCATTTATTTTAACTTATTAATAAGAAGTTTGCTCAAATTTGTTCTTCTCTGGTCAAGAACCACTCTCTGCCTTATTGTTTCGTTTGAGTTTGCTTTGTTTTTAAGCAAGTTGCTTCTGTATTCTAGATACTCCAACTTTTCTCAACCATTGATTTGTGGAAGATTTTTCCAGTCTGTTCTTGGATGTCCCTTACCCTTTTCAGGCTCTCTCTTGCCATATTACTACTTCACATTCATATTCCTTTATCCAAAGTCCAAATCAGTCTCATATTGTAATATCCAGTACATCAGAGTGACTCTTGCTTATGCATCACAGTGCCACTTATCTTCATCACCCCTCTAAGTACTTGGGAAACCAAATAGCCTCCTACCTTGTACTCAAATGTGGTACCTGATCCAGGTACTATTAACATCCCCTGGGAGCTACCACACGCCTGAGGTAAGTGGAGGCAGACGAGAGGAGCAACCCCACATCCAAGGAGTGGCGGCTGTGTGAGCGCAGGAGGGCTGAGAGGAGCTACTCCACATTCAAGGTCAGGAGGGGCGGCCCTGAGGAGATACCCCTCATCCAAGGTAAGGAGCAATGGCTGCACTTTGCTGGAGCAGCTGTGAAGAGATACCCCATGTCCAAGGTAAGAGAAACCCAAGTAAGATGGTAGGTGTTGCTAGAGGGCATCACAGGGCAGACACACTGAAACCATAATCACAGATAACTAGTCAATCTAATCACACTAGGACCACAGCCTTGTCTAACTCAATGAATCTAAGCCACACCCTGTGGGGCCACCCAAGATGGGCAGGTCATAGTGGAGAGATCTGACAGAATGTGGTCTACTGGAGAAGGGAATGGCAAACCACTTCAGTATTATTGAGTGACAACTCCATGAACAGTATGAAAAGGCAAAATGATAGGACACTGAAAGAGGAACTCCCCAGGTCAGTAGGGACCCAATATGATACTGGAGATCAGCGGAGACATAACTCCAGAAAGAATGAAGGGATGGAGCCAAAGCAAAAACAATACCCAGCTGTGGATGTGACTGGTGATAGAAGCAAGGTCTGATGCTGTAAAGAGCAATATTGCATAGGAACCTGGAATGTCAGGTCCATGAAATCAAGGCAAATTGGAAGTGGTTCAAACAAGAGATGGCAAGAGTGAACGTCAACATTCTAAGAATCAGTGAACTAAAATGGACTGGAATGGGTGAATGTAACTCAGATGACCATTATCTACTACTGCGGGCAGGAATCCCTCAGAAGAAATGGAGTAGCCATCATGGTCAACAAAAGAGTCCAAAATGCAGTACTTGGATGCAATCTCAAAAACGACAGAATGATCTCTGTTCCTTTCCAAGGCAAACCATTCAATATCACAGTAATCCAAGTCTATGCCCCAACCAGTAATGCTGAAGAAGCTGAAATTGAATGGTGCTATGAAGACCTACAAGACCTTTTAGAACTAACACCCCAAAAAGATGTGCTTTTGATTATAGGGGACTGGAATGCAAAAGTAGGAAGTCAATAAACACCTGGAGTAACAGGCAAATTTGGCCTTGGAATACGGAATGAAGCAGGGCAAAGGCTAATATAGTTTTGCCAAGAAAATGCACTGGTCATAGCAAACACCCTCTTCCAACACCACAAGAGAAGACTCTACACATGGACATCACCAGACGGTCAACACCAAAATCAGATTGATTATACTCTTTGCAGCCAAAGATGGAGAAGCTCTATACAGTCAACAAAAACAAGACCGGGAGCTGACTGTGGCTCAGATCATGAACTCCTTATTGCCGAATTCAGACTTAAATTGAAGAAAGTGGGGGAAACCACTAGACCGTTCAGGTATGACCTAAATCAAATCCCTTATGATTATACAGTGGAAGTGAGAAATAGATTTAAGGGACCAAATCTGATAAATAGAGTGCCTGAAGAACTATGCACGGAGGTTCGTGACATTGTACAGGAGACAGGGATCAAGACCATCCCCATGGAAAAGAAATGCAAAAAAGCAAAATGGCTGTCTGGGGAAGCCTTACAAATAGCTGTGAAAAGAAGAGAAGCGAAAAGCAAAGGAGAAAAGGAAAGATATAAGCATCTGAATGCAGAGTTCCAAAGAATAGCAAGAAGAGGTAAGAAAGCCTTCCTCAGCAATCAATGCAAAGAAATAGAGAAAACAACAGAATGGGAAAGACTAGAGATCTCTTCAAGAAAATGAGAGATACCAAGGGAACACTTCATGCAAAGATGGGCCCAATAAAGGACAGAAATGATGTGGACCTAACAGAAGCAGAAGATATTAAGAAGAGGTGGCAAGAATACACAGAAGAACTATACAAAAAAAACAGTCATGACCAAGATAATCATGATGGTGTGATCACTCACCTAGAGCCAGACATCTTGGAATGTGAAGTCAAGTGGGCCTTAGAAAGCATCACTATGAACAAAGCTAGTGGAGGTGATGGAATTCCAGTCGAGCTATTTCAAATCCTGAAAGATGATGCTGTGAAAGTGCTGCACTCAATATGCCAGCAAACTGGAAAACTCAGCAGTGGCCACAGGACTGGAAAAGGTCAGTTTTCATTCCAATCCAAAGAAAGGCAATGCCAAAAAATGCTCAATCTACCACACAGTTGCACTCATCTCACACGCTAGTAAAGTAATGCTCAAAATTCTGCAAGACAGGCTTCAGCAGTACATGAACCATGAACTTTCAGATGTTCAAGCTGGTTTTAGAAAAGGCAGAGGAACCAGAGATCAAATCGCCAACATCTGCTGGATCATGGAAAAAGCAAGAGAGTTCCAGAAAAACATCTACTTCGGCTTTATTGACCATGCCAAAGCCTTTGTGGGGACCACAAAAAGACTGTGGGAAATTCTGAAAGAGATGGGAATACCAGACCACCTGACCTTCCTCTTGAGACACATATATGCAGGGCAGGAAGCAACAGTTAGAACTGGACATGGAACAACAGACTGGTTCCAAATAGGAAAAGGAGTTCGTCAAGGCTGTATATTGTCACCCTGCTTATTTAACTTCTATGCAGAATACATCATGAGAAACGCTGGGCTGGAAGAAGCACAAGGTGGAATCAAGATTGCCGGGAGAAATATCAGTAACCTCAGATATGCAGATTATACCACCCTTATGGCAGAAAGTGAAGAGGAACTAAAAAGCCTCTTGATGAAAGTGAAAGAGGAGAGTGAAAAAGTTGGCTTAAAGCTCAACATTCAGAAAATGAAGATCATGGCATGTGGTCCCATCACTTCATGGGAAATAGATGGGGAAACAGTGGAAACAGCATCAGATTTTATTTTTTGGGTCTCCAAAATCACTGCAGATGGTGATTGCAGCCATAAAATTGAAAGATGCTTACTCCTTGGAAGGAAAGTTATGACCAACCTAGATAGCATATTCAAAAGCAGAGACATTACTTTGCCAACAAAGGTCCATCTAGTCAAGGCTATGGTTTTTCCAGTGGTCATGTATGGATGCAAGAGTTGGACTGTGAAGAAAGCTGAACACCAAAGAACTGATGCTTTTAAACTGTGGTGTTGGAGAAGATGCTTGAGAGTCTCTTGGCCTGCAAGGAGATCCAACCAGTCCATCCTAAAGGACATCAGTCCTGGGTGTTCATTGGAAGGACTGATGCTAAATCTGAAATTCCAGTACTTTGGTCACCTCATGTGAAGAGTTGACTCATTGGAAAAGACCCTGATGCTGGGAGGGATTGGGGTAAGGAGGAGAAGGGGACGACAGAGGATGAGATGGCTGGATGGCATCACTGACTCAATGCACATGAGTTTGGGTGAACTCTTGGAGTTGGTGATGGACAGGGAGGCCTGGCCTGCTGCAATTCATGGGGTCCCAAAGAGTTGGACATGACTGAGTGACTGAACTGAACTGGGAGCTTGTTAGAATTGGGAGTGCTCAAGCTTAAACACAGATCTTTGAATTGTAATCTCTATTTTAACAGGATTCTCTAGATAGTATGTACTCACATTGAAGTTTAAGAAGTGCCAGTGTGTTGCAATATTCACAAACTTGAAAGTGCCTAAGAATTAACTGAGTGAGCTCAAGTATCTTGTGATTTGTATTGAACCTATCTTGCCTCAAAAGCCTCCTAGATTTTCTTTGGGTTTACATATAGCTATTGAAGTCACTATTAATATTATTCTTTTTCCTTATTCAAATTTACCAAACACTCTCCTTCCCAACATGCATCATGGTCACACAGATTAACTTCTTTCCATGCCTATGGGCAAATGTATTCCCCACTTTACTAATAGAAAACTGAAAAGAGAAATTACATGATTTTTTCAGGGTTAACCAGGTAGCTAGTCACAAGTTTTAATAGAATGAAAACAAATACTGGAAATCCTTAATCCTTGGCTTAAAATTTGTACCATTATCATGCTGTTGTTTGTTTAATGTACAATGCTATAAATGTTATTTTCCCCATTTTTCTCAACGTTTTTAATATTAAGATACAAATTTTAGATTATTGTTAAAGACACATTTGGAAAAATAACCATATCTGCAACATTTTATTCAAGTATACCTGGAAAGAAAGTAATCAAATGTAATTGAAGCTTTACAAACTATATGCAAGAAAAGATGCAGTATTTCCTTAGAAATGCAAAGAGGTTGGTGGTAAAATATCACAAGGAAAAATATATTAAGCTCATATGTCTCTTGGAGAAGATTACTAGAACTACTCTGTGGGACGTGCCATCCTTCTAAAGTTTAACTGTCCCCTCCTCCAGTTTATCTTGATACACGTTCTCATTCCCCATAACACATCCATTAGCTTGCTACCTTTATCTTCAAAACAGTTCAAATGTTAGTATTTTGTCTCTTCTTTATGTATTGTAAATGTCTCTAATATTGATATTGGAAATGGAGGCACAATGAGGGACATTAAATCTTTTTGAACATTCACAAAAAATTATTAAGAACTACTATTTTCACAGCGGAAGTGGAATGATAGTCTAATTTGAGAGTCTCAACAAGTCCATGAATAATTAGATATGATTTTATAATATAGCAGTATGCAAAATAAATCTATTAGCTAGTAATTTTGGCAAGTAATTAGAAGATGAACATCTGTAGCTGAAATCAAAGTATGCTAATACTACATAATTTAAAATTCTGTTAAAATACCTCACTAGAATTTTTTCATTTCTCTATTGCTCTTGAAAACCTTAATTATTGACACCATATGATTTTCAATGTGGAAATAAATATTATGGATGAAGTCCAAATCAAAGAGGCAGCATGTAAACGGATATGAAATTTGGGAGCATGTTGAAGGACTGAATTTGAATTTTGCATCTACAACTTATTGTATGACCTTGAATAAATGACAGAGTGAACTACTCCTGATTTACGTGGGAGTTTCCTGGTTTTAAAATTGAAAGCCCAGTGTCCAAAGACTCCTGTTTATCTTGAGTAAGTTGGGCTTCCTTGGTGGCTTAGAGGATAAAGCGTCTGCCTGCAATGCAGGAGACCCGGGTTCGATCCCTGGGTTGGGAAGATCCCCTGGAGGTGAGTAAGTTGGGATAGCTCTTCACACTAACAAGTGACTTAGGCTTCCTACAAGTGACTTAGGCTTCCTGAGTCTCAGATCCTTTATCTGAAACGTAGACATGTGCTGTGTGTGCTCAGTTGCATCTAGCTGTTTGTGACCCCATGGACTGTAGCCCACCAGGCTCCTCTGTCCATGGCATTTTGCAGGCAAGAATACTAGAACTGATTGTCATTTCCTCCTCCAGGGGCTTCCACACCCAGGGATTGAACCTGAGTCTCTGTATTTCCTGCATTGGCAGGCCAATTTTTTTTTTTTTTTTTTTTTACCACGAGTGCAATATGTATACATATAAGATTTAAATCTTTTTTTTCTCTTTTCAGATATACCTATATTCTACCACGGTGCCTAAAAAAATTCATTCTTTAGCAAGTTATATACTATGATTATAACAGCTAAATCATAGTTATGATGAAGGAGAAAAATATCACAAATTGATCAGCAGGATTTGCACTTTAAATACAAATTCACTAACATAAGAGGTTTCTCTAAGAACCTGCAGTAAAATCAAATGTTGAGTGGAAAGCAAAATGCAACTTTGATTTATTAATAGTGAAAGGAGACAAGGGTTTGAGACATTCTGCAGTCTGGAAACCAAATCTTCAGTTTTTAAGAGTGGATGTTTTGGTAATATTATTTAGTCCACAATTGAAGTGATGGAAATTCATGTCATTTTCCACTGAACCTCAACAGAAGTTTATGGGAGGATGTTCTTTAAACAAAATAACAGAGACGTCTCCCTGATTCATTTCCTGATCTTACTTAGTCAAGTTTTAACAAGAGTCTGTGGAATATTGAGACACCTGATTTCTGTGAAAGAACTCTGTTTATTCTGTTATTCTTGTAACCCTCAAATAATCACACACTGGATGCCTTCTCCATGTCAGGAACTGGACCCGATATTGTGGGTATAAGGTTATCGTCCCTGCCCTTGAGGAGTTCATGATTTAAGGAGGGAATCAGGTGAGGTATAGAGTCAGATGGTTAAAGCACAATTTGATACATTCTAGAAGAGAATTCTGAATAGTACTATGGAGACAAAAACAAAGAACAGGTATTTGCCCAAAGGAGTTTGGAAGGCTTCAGAGCTTGTGACACTTGAGTAGAGTCTGCAAAGATGAATTAGATGCCACCAAGCGGAAGAGGGTCAGAAAAACACCCCATAAAGGAAAGAGCATATCCAAATGCAAGAAGGCTTGACAAAGCCTCTCGTCTTTGAGAGGATAGCAATGCTGGCAGAGTATAGCATCAAGATGAGAAAGATGGGCAGAAATGAATTTTCAGAGAGAATTTAGTAACATATTGAGGCCTTTCAGTCTTTTTCTTTTAGGTATTATGGAAACATGAAAATTCTTTAGGGAGGGAGTCAGAAGTCTGGGTTCTTATTTTTGAAAAAAGTAACTTTGACAGTCATATATTGCAGGATTAGTATGATAGGGAAGATTAGCAGTAAGAAGCTCAGGGAGAAGACTATTATATTGATCAGGAGACACTTGAAAAAAATCCAGGCAAGCTAGCGGTCATTGAGCTGGGTGGGGTGGAGAGCAGGGTTTAGATTGGATATTTTCTATCAGACTCTTGGACCATTGAATGTTGAGGAGGAAGTGATATGAGGCAAATTTGTTTAGACAACAGGTTGGATTGAGCTTTCTAGATGGGATTTTACTGGGTTAAGCTAACTCTGTAGTGTGTGGAGAGTCATAGGTAGCATGTGCAGAGTCATAAAAAGAGTCTGTTTTTGACCATGAGGATGGTTGGGGCTGCTGTGACTTTGAAAACGTGGAATTAAAAGAAGAATAAAGCTTATTTTAAACAATGAGGGAAAACCGAGTAATCTTAAAGTCTATGAATTCCCAGAGGAAAGAAACTGATCCAGAAAGAATAGGATTCAGGTTGTCAAGGTGAGCCCAGGGTACAGAAATCTTATGGCGACAGTGTACACTGGCACAGAATGTGCATTTGAAACTTCAAACAGGCTGCTTTTAACTTAGAGATAGGGCCACTCCTTCACAGAGTGTCTAATGCTTTCCAGGACCCCAAGCAATATTCAACATTTATCTTGGGTTAAATCTAGAGTCTTTGAATTCAATAAAAGGATTGTCTCTTGGAGAATCAAGCCAGCAAACAGTACTATGGCAACTGGAATGCACGCAGAGAAAAGTGTGCCTTTGGGTGCTGGCAAAGCTTAAAGAACCTAGATGAAATCTTTACGTAAACAAAAGTAGAGCAATGAACTACAGCAAATTAATAGATAAAAGTGTTGTAAGTGGAAGGGATTTACCAGAATCCCCTTTTAAACCAGGCCACAGAGCCATCTTAACAAGCTATAAATACTTGTAGAATGTAAATAACTATTATAATAAAAGAGAAGCTGGCACAGTTAGGCCAGTTTCAAGGGAAGTAGATGAAAATGGGCAAGAAACAACTGGTCCTGGGAGCTCTCGGTGGGTGCCATGCTGATCAGTGAAGGAAACATTTTTCTTTATAAAATCCTGATTTGAAGAAACATAAATACATGTTCATTATCACAAATGAAACAATAAAAGAAGAATATAAGCAAGAAATAAACATTTCCAGTTCACCACCCCCCACTACTTCCATACTTTTGGGAGTAGAAGATTAACTGTGTCTTTTACAAATCCTTATACAGGTAAGTGGGTATGTGTGGCAATGTTTTACAGAACCAAGATATGACCACATTTGTTTGCAACTGTGTTTTTTCATTTTGCAGTGGATTATGGCAGCTCTTTAGTTGAGTAGGCAAAGATTTATTCCATCCGTGATGAGCACTCCAGCTGTTTCCAGTGTTGCCATTATAAGCAGAGGTACAAACAAACACAAACATTGTAGGTACTTTTACATACGCCACTATCATTTTGGTAGAGCAAAACAAATGGCTTACAAAATTTTAATTATAATAGATATTGCCAAACTATTTTCAAGAAAAGTTTCAGCTAACACCTTCTTACTAGCAATAAGACTAAGAACGTTTCTGTTTTTTTCACATTATTAGACTTGAATGTTATAGGTCTTTTATTATTGTTGCGACCTGCACTTTCCTGAGTTTTTCTTTGAACTCTGGTTGACACCTTTGAAATTATTTTTTTTAGTCTTTGAATTGTGTCTCCTGTGAATTGCCTGTCCATCTCTTTCACCAATTGATGCTCTCCATTTTGATTGTTTTGTATCAATTTGTAGGAAGTCTCTGTGTATTCTGGAACGTAGGTCACCTCCTAATTTATTCAGGTTTTCTTTTGTAGTTTATTGCATGTAGGCAACTTACCTATATTACTCATTTTGTCACAGGTATTTATAGCTCTTTTGTATTTAGATCTTCTGTCTTTTTATTAAGATGTAGAGCACATCTGTACAAAAGTGCAAGAAAATATAAATGTACAATTCAGTGAGTCAATACCAAGCATGCATCTAAGTAACCATGTTTAGCGCTTTTAAGTCAGAAAATAGATTATCACCACCACCCAAAATGCTCTCTGACATGCCACCTCCAAATTGCTAACTCTTCCTTCTCCCAAAAGGTCACTCCTTTCTTAACTTTGAATACTATATACTTTTGCTTTTTGTGTATTATCTCAATTAAACTATATCCACAAGGAATAATATGACATCTGTTCTTTTCTGTCTGGCTATTTGGGGCAGCATTACGTATTTCAGGCTTCCCTTGTAGCTCAGCTGGTAAAGAATCCGCCTGTAATGCGGGAGACCTGGGTTTTTCCCCTGGGTTAGGAGGATCCTCTGGAGAAGGGAAAGGCTACCCACTCCAGTATTCTGGCCTGGAGAATTCCATGGACTACAGTCCATGGGGTAACAAAGAGTTGGACATGACTGAGTGACTTTCACGTATGTATTTCAGATCCATAGTATGCATACTTAGATACTTTATTTTCACTCTTCTATATATCCACTCTATTGTTAATGGGCATAAAGACAGTTGTCAGTTTTGGATTGTTATATATGCAATTGTTGATTT
Source organism: Bison bison bison (assembly GCF_000754665.1). NCBI lineage: Eukaryota > Metazoa > Chordata > Mammalia > Artiodactyla > Bovidae > Bison > Bison bison. The sequence continues at coordinate 12,725,922 of NW_011495084.1, read as the reverse complement.
TTATCTGTGTTTACCTAAGAGTCGGGCACGACTGAGCGACTTCCCTTTCACTTTTCACTTTCATGCATTGGAGAAGGAAATGGCAACCCACTCCAGTGTTCTTGCCTGGAGAATCCCAGGGACTGGGGAGCCTAGTGGGCTGCTGTCTATGGGGTCACACAGAGTTGGACACGACTGAAGCAACTTAGCACCTAATGATTAATGGTGTTGAACATTTTTTGTGTGTGCTTATTGGCCATTCATGTCTTTGGGTAAATATTAACTCAAGTCTTTTGCACATTTTTTAATAAGTTTATTTGTTTGTTGTTGTTAAGTTTTAAACGTGAACGTGAAGTCGCTCAGTCATGTCTGACTCTTTGCGACTCCATGGGCAGTAGCCTGCACCAGGCTCCTCCGTCCATGGGATTTTCTAGGCAAGAGTACTGGAGTGGGTTGCCATTTCCTTCTCCAGGGAATCTTCCCGACCCAGGGATCGAACCCAGGTCTCCTGCATTGTAGACAGACGCTTTACCATCTGAGCCACCAGGGAAGTCCTTGTTAAGTTTTAAGATGTCTCCAATATTGGATATCAACCTCTTATCAAATTATTTGCAAATATTTTTTCCCATTTCATGGATCACCTTTTTACTATGTTGATAGTATTCTTTGATGTACAAACATTTGTAACTTTTATTAAATTCAACTTGTTTAATTTTGCTTTTATTGTCTTGATATTTCTGTCATATAAAAAAAAAAAATACTGCCAGATCCAATGTTGTGAAGTTTGCCCTGTGTTATCGTCTAAGAGTTTTATTGTTTTGGATATTATAAATAGGTATTTGATCCATTTTAAGTCAACTTAAGCATATATGTTAGGTAAAGTCCACATTCATTCTTTTGCACTTGGATATCCAATTTCAAATGATCTTAGAAGCCTTGTTGAAAATAATTTGATTATTTAGGTAAGCGTTTATTTCTGGGCTCTCTGTTCTAATCCAGTTTTCTATATGTACTTAGGCCAACATCACACCATTTTGATTATCTTTGCAGTAAGTTTGTATCTTTGTAGTAAGTTTTGAAATTTGAAAGTACAGATCCTCCAACTTTGATCTTTTTCAAAATTGTTTTGTCTTTTTGGGGTCCCTTGAAATTGCATATGAATTTCAGATGGACTTTTCTATTTCTCAAAAAAATGTCATTAAAATTTTGACTGGGATTTCATTGACTCTGTAGATCATTTTGATAAATGTTGACATCTTAATATTAAATCTTCCAATCTATGAACGTGGATTGTATTTCCATTTACTTTTGATTTTCATTTCTTCCAGTGATGTTTTAGAGGGTTGCTATGGGCATGCCAAGTTGCTTCAGTCGTGTCCCACTTCTTGCAACCCCATTTTCTGTAGCCCACCAGGCTCCTCTGTCCATGGGGATTCTCCAGGCAAGATTACTAGCGTGGGTTGCCATGCCCTCCTCCAGGGGATCTTCCTGACCCAGAATCGAACCTGTGTCACCTGCATTGACAGGTTATTTACCACTAGCGCTACCTAGGAAGCCCATAACATCCTTATATGCTATTGTAAATTGAATCATTTTCTTAATTTCCCTTTCAGAGTGTTCATTGTTGCTGCTGCTGCTGCTAAGTCACTTCAGTCATGTCCGACTCTGTGCGACCCCATAGATGGAAGCCCACCGTCCCTGGGATTCTCCAGGCAAGAACACTGGAATGGGTTGCCATTTCCTTCTCCAATGCATGAAAGTGAAAAGTGAAAGTGAAGTCGCTCAGTCGTGTCCAACTCTTCGAGACCCCATGGACTGCAGCCTACCAGGCTCCTCCATCCATAGGGTTTTCCAGGCAAGAGTACTGGAGTGGGGTGCCATTGCCTTCTCCGGTTCATTGTTAGTGTAGAGAAATGCAGCTGACTTTTGTGTGTTGACTTAGTACTCCACAACTTAGCTAAATTTGTTTTATTAGTTCAAAAAAAAATTTTTTTTATAAAAGATCATATCATCTAACAGAGATCATTTTACTTTTTCCTTTTTAATTTGGATGCCTTCTTATTTATTTTTTTCTTGCCCAATTGCTATTTAGGACATCCAGTACTATGTTGAATAGAAGTGGTGAAAGAAATCATCCTTGCCTTGTTCCTGATCTTAGAAGTAAAGGTTTCAGTATTTCACTGTTGAGTATAATGTTCACTGTGGATTTTTCATGCATAGAGTTTATTATGTTGGGGTATTTTTATTCTATTTCTGTTTTTTCTTTATATCATGAAATGTTGAATTGTGTGTCAAATGCTTCTTTCTGCATCAAATGAGGTGATCATTTGGTTTTTTTTTTCTCTTCATCCTGTTAAGTGATGTATTCCATTGATCAACTTTCACATGTTGAATGTTCCTTGCATTCCAGAAATAAATTCCAAAAGGTCATGGTTCATAATCCTTTACACTGTTGAATTTAGTTTGCAAGTATTTTTTTTAAGAATTTTTGCTATTTTTCTAGGTACCTTTGCTATACAACAAATTGAATCAGTTATACATATACATATATGCACTTTTTTTCAGATTTTCTTCCCATTTAGGTTACTACAGAGCATTGAGTAGAGCTTCCTGTGCTGTACAGTAGGTTCTCATTAGTTATCCATTTATATATTGATAATAGTATACATATGTCGATCTCAATCTCCCAATTCATCCCACCTGCTTCCTACCCAAAGCCCAAATCACTTTTTAAATTGTTTCCTACTAAATCACGTGTATCAGCTTAGATCTTGCTACTTTCTGAAGTCTTTCCTTATACTAGTAAGTATAAGCATTATAGCAATAAGTAGATAAAAAAACTAACACTGCTCTTGGGGCACTGTGTCAGCTCATAAAAAAAAATAAATAGTATTATTGCTATAATTTTTTGTTTTTATATAATACTCAGAAACATGGGAATATGTTTTATTTTATCCTAGAATTTATTACCAAGCTCTGATTTTTAGAGTTGAATTTTAATAGCAACCATTGGCCAAAATATTATTAAATCCATTATATTAACCAAATTTTATTAGTGTTAAGCTACATCTAACTCATAACTAAAAGTATACAAGTAGTATTTTTGCTGATTGAATTAATAAATTTGACTTTAAAATTAATTATTATTATTTTGTAATAGTGGCTAATAGTTGTTACACCACAGGGATTAATTGTTGGGAGTTTGCAATGATTGACAAGTCCCATAGTGATGAATACATCTTACAACTCAGAAACAGAGGAAGGCACTAATGTGTTCCTTTGAAATCACACAAATGCAGGAGGGAAGGGGTTACATGACAGTGATGAAATGATTAGAGAGTGAATCCTTAATCCTTGAATAACTAAAATTTTGTCCAATATTTGTTTCAGGTCTTACCTTCTCAAGAAAATAAGGCTGATTGTCTCAGAAGAAAACCAAGCATGTGTCATTGTTTCTAAGAGTGTATCTCTTGTCAAAGTCAATAAAACAGGGTTTTGCTTTGATGGTGTCTCCTCCAGTGGAGGAAAGCTTGGATGTTTTTCTTTTTCTCCAGTATGTTTGATTATGTGGATCCAGGTGCTGAGTAGATAGGAAAGGGGATTTAACCAAGGTTATGGGTATAGCTACCCAGGTGAGGACGATGGGAATGAAAATATGTGTCAAGTAATGACTGTGATGTAGACAATGAAATCAAAAGTAAATGAAAAGTATGACCATGACTATAAAGAAAGTTGAATGCTGAAGAATTGATGCTTTTGAACTGTGGTGTTGGAGAAGACTCTTGAAAGTCTCTTGGACTGCAAGGAGATCCAACCAGTCCATCCTAAAGGAAATCAGTCCTGAATATTCACTGGAAGGACTGATGCTGACGCTGAAACTTCAAAACTTTGGCCACCTGATGTGAAGAACTGACTTACTGGAAAAGACCCTGATGCTGGGAAAGATTGAAGGCAGGAGGAGAAGGGGGTGACAGAGGATGAGATGGTTGGATGGCATCACTGACTCGATATATATGAGTTTGAGCAAGCTCCAGAAGTCGGTGTTGAACAGGGAGGCCTGGCATGCTGCAGTCCATGGGGTCTCTAAAAGTCAGACACGACTGAGTAAACTGAACTGAACTGACTGATGGACATGACAGGAATAGTGAAAAGGTCACAGGGCAAGTAATTATAGGATTGCCAGAGATGGGATACTAGGGAAATTCAGATCAAAAGTGGGCTAACTGGGACTTCCCTGCTGGTCCAGGGGCTCAGACTCTGCACTCCCAATGCAGGGGGCCTGGGTTTGATCCCTGATCAGAGAACTAGATCCCACATGCCACAACTAAAGATCCCCAAGCTGCAATGAAGATCAAAAATTGTGCATGTCACAACTAAGACCTGGAGCTGCCAAATAAATATATATATACAAATATATATATATATATATATATTTTTTTTTTTAAGTGGGCTAACTGAAATTAAGAAAAAGGAGTGGCATTTGTTGATAATGACCAACTCTAAACTATGACTTGGGGCTTCCCTGATAGCTCTGTTGGTAAAGAATCGACCTGCATTCCAGGAGACTCTGGTTCAATTTCTGGGTCAGGAAGATCTGCTGGAGAAGGGCTAGGCTGACTATGAGAATAGCTGACTGGAATAGAGTGATGGACAAAGACGAAGGAAAAAATGGATGTGAGGGAACAAATAAGCCAGAAAATTGGAAAGATAATTTATGTGGCTATTGAAATCCTCATGAATGATCAGATAAGAAATGTTGGAAAGAAATGTTGGAAAAATGTAAGAAACTCTTTAGAAAATGAATAGAGTGACCTAGGGCCTCAAAGATGAGAATATCCAAAAATTGGTATAGTATTCAGATTACAAGACATTTGATGGAAGATGTTTTTATGGAGAGAGGGAGAGAGAGTGGTCTGGAAGGAGAAACTTCTGAGAGAGAAGAGAAGACACCTGGTTGGAGTGATTGGGAGAGGAAAAAAAAAAAAAAGCAGTCTAGGATTATGAAGGATGTGGGAGAAAACACAGTCACAGCTTGTGAGGGCTGTTAAGTAAACAGTGACCTCAAGGGGAAGCTGTAATTCAACTAAAGTAAAAAAAATAAAGGCAGAGGGTCAAAATTAAAGGTAGCAAATTTTGTTGATGACTGACAGTGAGTCAGTTACAAGGTACCCAGTGATTTGTCAACTGCACAAGAAATGGTTATGGTTTGGCCTCCAAGGTTTTATTTTTAAAACCACACACACTAATCATTTTTCATATGTGTTCACGGATTTGGAGGTAGAGACACAGGGATGCCAAGTTTTCATAACTGGTCTGAATATAAAACACAGAGCCTTGTCTTGGCTCCCATGATAGACATCCCTTATTGTAAACATCTTTTTGAATTTGATTTTACTTTTAAGAAGAGAGGTCATAAGCAGGTATAAAAGCAACAATTCATCAAACTGCCTGAAGGGAAAGATGTGAAAAACAATGATGAAAAACAACCATTTGGACAGGTCAAGAAATGATAACTCAAGAGGACACTGAAGAGCTTCTACCCAATTTCCCTAAATTCCAGGAAGTTTTCTTAGGAGAAATGGTGATTCTTGAAAATCACATCATTCCTAGGATAGTAGAGACTTCTGGTCAGCATATGTGACTTGAGGGAGAAATAAATAATTCACATTTTATTAAAAAAATAAAACTAACTAAAGATGCATGTGTGCGTACTCAGTCATGTCTGACTCTTTGAAACCCTTTGGACTGTAGCCCATCGGGCTTCTCTGTCCATGGGATTTTTCAGGCAAGAAAACTGAAGTGGGTTGTCATTTCCTCCTCCAGGGGAATGTTTCTGACCCAGGGATCAAACCCATGTCTCTTGTGTCTCTTGCATTGCAGGCAGATTTTACCACTGAATCATTGGGGAAGCCCAACTAAAAATGACTCTTTAATGAAAAAAAAGTCATAAAGTAAGGAGGAAATCGACATATGTCTTGTCTTCCCAAATTCTTTCAGGACTCAGTGAATAAAAAGGGGAGGTAACAGCCTAATTTTAAGGAGCCTATTTTAGTTCTCCTCTCTTTCCAGACTTGCATTAGTGTCTGAAACAGTTGTCTTATTTCATTGTATATGATGTGTGCCAATGTACTTGTATAAAATTTCCTTAGTAAAGTAAAAGTGAATGCTTCATTCTGGAAACAGAGTGGATATCCCTCACATTATGGAAACAGAGTGGATATTCAAACACTGAATTGATTTCAAAATCATCAATAGTGCTTATTTTCCAAATTTTACATTTTTTACAACATGAGTACTAATACCAGGAAAAGTTTCAGAGAGTAAAAAGAATTTAAAAAAAAAGATTAAGTAAAATATTCAAAGATAATATCATTGAAAGTTGTTGAGAGTAAATATCAAATTTCATCAACACCAAAAAAAATAAAAAAAAATAATTCTGTGGGGACTATAGTCATTGTTTCACAATATACACGTGTATCAAATCACCATATTGTACACTTTAAGCAATAATATCACAGTAAAACTGGAAAACAGAAAAAATAATCTGGAGAGTTAAGTAAAAATAAAAATGAATATAGACATGTTTGTCATTAGTGTTTGTAACTCGTCATTTTTTTTTCTTCTTAGCGTCTCTTGATAGTAGTTATGTGAAAAAATTTCATCTCTGGGGAGTAGACAGCTGACTTTCTTGGATGTATGATGAATGCACTGATGACTTTTCCGCAAAGAAACTGTCAGCCTTTAAATGTGTCTAAAAACAAGCTTTCTTATTGTCCCGTGCCAGCATCACTTTCAAACAAACAACAGCCTGTCAACAGAGAGTTCAAAGCATATTGCATTTTTACTGAATTCTCTCTCAGAATTACCAAAAATGGGGAAATGGAGAAAATATTCTTAACTCTTAGAAAAAACTTCTCATAAATGTCCTTTCATCGTATCTCTTACTTTAAAGTATCTCCCACCAAGAAGTGGCTCTCTCAAATGTCTCTTCTTCTTTCTGATCTTCCCTAAAACTTTCCCTTCACCTTTGTGTGAACCTTAAATGTTTTTTTTCCTCCATTGCCATTATTCTACCCCCTCATCTGTTACAATCTTCATTTACATAAAAGTATCCAGAAACCTCTTAGCAAGACTGAATATTCTTTAGCTGAAGTGGGGAGGAAACTAGGCTGTGAAAACTCAAGGTTTAATATCTTTACTCTTGGCCAATTAATTTGTAGAGAGGGCTTGAGTAGAAGGTGGTGAGAAAATTTTTTCAGTTGATCTTTAAGAGTTTCAACTAAAAAACTAATGAGACGTATTTACATTAAGTCAACGCTCATTCTTTGTTTAGCTTAAATTGGAATACAGATGAAAACTCAAGGCCTTCATTCCATCTATGGATTAATTCCTTATCCAGACATTCTTTTGCTCCTGCTCACTAAGATCCCTGGATCTTAGGCATTTTCTCACTGTCATCCCCATGGAAGAGAAAAGAGTACTCAAGGAGACATTTCCAACACAGAGCTCTGTAGAAAGTTGAGAGAAAAAGGAACTACTATTTTCCAGAAGGTCCTTAAAGTGAAACAGACCACAAATTCTCTAATTAGCAAGAGCAAACCCAAGGCAAGCAGGCAGCCTGCTGTTTATCTGAGGACTAGGAAGGAGACCAGCTGGCTTTCCCTCAAAGATAACAAATACTATTTATTGCTCTGTGAAAGAATCTTGCCAGATTAAGCGTATTTGCAAAAAAGAAGAAAAAATAAAGTTCACATTGGTATTTTTTAAACCCTTGAAGAAAATTAAATTGTTATAAGAAGTTGCTCTGGACATCAAGCTAACTATGTACTGTTCCTTTCCTTCAATACAAAATGAAAATAGTAATACTGAGCCTACCCAGCCTCTTGAGTTTGTTGTATCACATAAGATAATTATTCTGATGGCATTAGAATAAATAAGCTCTAGGTTTTTAATCTGTGTTCTACAAAGTATTGCTCTGTAGCTGATTATTGCCATTATTATTATTAGGCCAGTCTATAAAGCTTGCTTTCCTGAAATGAAATTAACAGGAAGGTTTGAACACCGGGCCTTCTTGAGCATGTAGAGCATTTTAGAAAATATTTGAATATTAATAATCATTTAAAAATCACTTGGTTGCAATATTAGCTTTGAGGCTACTAGGTTATAGTATACATTTAGTATGTATAATAAAGTTATTTTTGATATTAGCATGTGTGATAACAGAGACAAAATTCTGTGAAAAAAAAATGAACTAATGAGATGCACATAATACCAAAAGGAAAAAAAAAAGGAAAAGAAAAATAAAAACAACTGCTTCTATAGCAGAGGATCTTAATGTAAATAAAAGCAAAATGCAAGCTGAGAGATCACCAAAAATAAGTAATAGATCTAAACTTATTCATGACCTTTCCTATTGAATTAGAAAACAAAGAAAACCATTTTAATGTAAATATACCATTTATGGACTTCCCTTGTAGCTCAGTCAGTAAAGAATCTGCCTGCAATGCTGGAGACCCAGGTTTGATTTATGGGTGGGGAAGATCCCCTGGAGAAAGAAATGACAACCCACTCTAGTATTCTTGCCTGGAGAATCCCATGGACAAGAGGAGCCTGGAGGGCTACAGTCCACGGGGCCGCAAGAGTCAAACACGACTTAGCGACTAAACCACCAACCCCACTGTCATACCATTTATGATATGTACAAAAATGCAAATATATTCTTTGTAAGTAGGAAGTTCACTTTGTAAGCCAACAAGTGTTGATGTTGCTTCATATCACCAATAACTGTTCTATGGCAGGTCAATTAGAAGAGACTCCAGTTAAGTCCTAGATTTTTTTTCTGGGATCGAGGCTACTACTGAGATTCAGACTGAGAGAATTCTTTATTGTGTTTGGAAATGTTTGGCATCCCGGCTCTCAGGGAAACAAACCTGAGGAGGTTCTTCTACTCATTTTGGGAAAATTGCCAAAATATCTTTACCAACTCCCAGTACCCCATAGTATCAAAATATTTTGGCAATTTTCTCAAAATGGCTGGGAGAGCCTCCCCAGAGTCACCTTCCCCAGAGCCACTTTGGGTTCCGTGTCAGTAAACAGAGTCCCAAGGAAGTTAATTGATTCTCCAAAAGCTACAGAGTGGCAGACCTGGGAAGTGACTTTTCCATTTTGGTGCTTTTCCACTACCTCAAGCTGCCTCCCTTCCAAGTCCCCTTAAAGTGTAATTGGACCAGCTCCGGAAAACTACACAACAAACTTCTGACAGAGATAATGTTTCTACAGTGGGAATGAAGAGACGGCAGTGAAGAGAATTTTACCTTCTCTCCATCTTCCTGTGACTTTTTTGTTTTTTGAAGAATTCACGATAAGTATGCATTAGATTTGTGATTTTTAAAATAAAATAAATTCTATTTGGTGATTTTTTGTTGTTGTGATTCCTAAGACAGTTGGAGAGAATATTTTGTGACACTCAGTGGAGTATTTCTTTCCATTTTCATACATTGAAAGAAATGACACATAATACTCTTCTGGAGTATTATTTTTCTGTAGTATGATTTTTCTACATGCTTATCACTTCTAATCTCTCTCTTCATTTTAAATATAAAGAATTCTGAATAGGATTTTCCTTCCATTTGATTTTTTCATTTTTTCCTCCTATTATCTTACTATACAATGTTGACAAAGTATTCCACATTTCATATATTAGTGCCTGTGTACTGAAAAAATATAGCAAAATTGTGCCAGAATAAAATAGGTTGGACCACTGAAAATGCAAAGGGAAAAATAAAAAGGATTTCAATCACACATTTACAGATATGTTTTTCAATAAAGGCAGAGAAGGCAGACTAGATTGAGTCATTTCTGATACTGACAAGATACCCATTTGAGAATCAATAGCATTCCTTTACTGGTGTAAGGTCACTAGCTTGTTTTACCAAATGAAGACCTCCCTCTTAAGTGGTGAACAGATCACAATGTTTGGGGCATTAATCATTTCTTCATATATTTTCTTCACCAAAGACTTTCATCCTGTATAAATTCAGAAGGGAATCAGCTGAACTAAAAAGAAACTCAGTGTACAATCAAGACCTGTCCTCCAGAACTGGGCCAACCTCTCTCTCCTTCTCCCCACGCATGCACATTTGCTGGGACTTAGCATCTCCTTTGAATTTATTGTTGTCATAGAAACATGTGTTCCTAGTTGACCTTTTGTTTTTTAAGGGGAAAGATAAACATACCACCCACTTCGGGGACCCAGCGAGGAGCTATTCCCAGAGAATTGCACCTTCCCAGCTGCAGAGTCTGACTCGCACAGAGGAGCAGCCATCTCCCAGCCTTGGCAGCAACAGGCAGGGAATGGACGCCAGCTGCACTGGGGCTGGAGCTTCGTGAACCCTTTCCTATTAGGACACATGCTGTCTGTCTTTAGGAGTGAAGGCATGCTTCAGGTCAATAAAGAACAGCCTTATGCAATACAACCCCCTAGTATTCATCTTTTGAAAATAACAGCAGGCAGGCCACCTGAGGTAAAGGGTAAGTAATAAAATATCTCCCATTGGACATAATGGAAATATACTGCATGTTATAGATCAGAATTTTTAAAGGGAGGACAATTCTAATGTTTATAAGTCCTGCATATTGCAAATGGATTTTAGACTTGGACGATACTTTAGGTACTGAGCGTTAGAATCCAGACCCAAATCAAGCCATGATGCATCTACATATCCAGAGTTATTGTGTAGAGTTTTTTAAAAAGTGCCGCCCCTGGGGATTTGCCACTGGGTGCTTTTGTGTAATGTATCAGCTGCCTAAGCACCATATGAGAGAGCTCTGCTGGTAGATCTATGTGTACGCTTGGCATCTTACTTAGATGTTTCAGAAACATCTCAGACTCAACATAGAACTCTTGGTTTCTTCCACAAACCTGATTATCCTCCATACCCGTCCCCATTGCGGTAAATGGAAGGCAAGTACATCCAGTTGTTTAAGCCAAACTTGTGACTGTTACCGAGCCTCCCCTTTCCCCTTGGCAGCCTCTGACCCGTTTGCCACATTTAAACTGTCAGAAAGCTCATCAGCCTCACCTCCAATGTGCTTCTGGAATATGCCATCTTTCAATAGCCTCTAGTTAATCTCCTTTCTCCCATACATTCCACTGGCATATTTAATTTTCCCTGCGGCAACCACAGTGTTCTTTGACAGAGTGAACCAGGTTAGGTCGTTTTTCCTACTAAAACCCTTAAGTGTCTTCCAGATATTTTGGAGTTAAATTCAGCTCTTCATTGTGACCCAGTAGTCATGTACAGATGTGAGAGATGGGCAGTAAAGAAAGCAGAGCACCAAAGGATTGATGCTTTCGAACTGTGGTATTGGAGAAGACTCTTGAGAGTCCCTTGGACTGCAAGGAGATCCAACCAGTCAATCCAAAAGGAAATCAACCCTGAATATTTATTGGAAGGACTGATGCTGAAGCTGAAACTCCAGTACTTTGGCCACCTGATGCAAACAATGGACTCAGTGGACAAGACCCTGATGTTAGGAAAGATTGAAGGCAGAAGGAGAAGGCAACAGAGGATGAGATTGTTGGATGGCGTCACCGATTCGATGGCTATGAACTTGGGCAAACTGTGGGAGATGGTGATGGATAGGGAAACCTGCCGTGCTGCAGTCCATGGGGTCTGCAGGAAAGAGTTTGACATGACTTGGCAACTGAACAACAATGATTGTGGCCTAAAAGGTCATGCACGGCCTGACCCCTGTTTAGCTCTCCACCCTCCTTTCAGCATTATCTACCTTACTCTTTGCACTTCATGTTGTAATGTGCTCAGTTGTGTCTGACTCTTTGCAACACCATGGACTGTAGCCTCCCTGGCTCCTCTGTCCATGAGATTTTTATGCAAGAATACTGAAGTGGGTTGCCATTTCCTCCTCCAGAGGATCTTCCTGACCCAGGGATCGAACCCCCATCTCCCGAGTATCCTCCATTGCAGGTGGACTCTTTACCACTGAGCCATAGGGGAAGCTCTTGCACTTCATACCCTCTCCTCAAACATACCAAACAATTTCCTTCTCAGAGATCTACATATGCTGACACTCTGCCTAAACTGTTTTTTCCCCTAGAGCTTTCGAGTGATACCCAACCTCACTTTACTCAGCTCTGTGCACTGGGAGCACCTCTTCAGAAAGGCCTTCCCTCACAATACTCTTTATAGTGAAGATTATTAAGAAAATGAAAACACTTTAAGAAATAAAACCCTTTCCTTGTTACTATTACATCACTCAGTGTATTTTCTCTAAACCAGTCATTGCATTTTGAGGTCATCTTTCTGTTTTCCTATTTATTGACCTTCTTACCCTACTAGAAGGTAAGCATTTTGTCTGTCCCTAAACGGTGCTAGGCAACATTCTGAGAGCTTTATGTAAACATGCACTTAACCATACCTATTTTTATAGGTGGAAATTATTCCCAACATTATGGAAAAATTAATTTATCCTGCCTATCCTCCATGACACCTTAGTTCCCTTTCTTTTTTACTCTTCCATTTTAGTCTTCTTACTTCTTGAAGAGAAGCACAACTGCGGCTTATTGCAAAAGAAAAAAAAAAAAAGGGTTAATCTGTAAGTGACTTGGTGTAACTCCTAAGTGGTAAACCAGGACCCTAGATCACCATTCCCCAAAGAATCCTTCTCAGGAAAGCACCTTGATTTATTGCTTTAAAGATTTAGAAACATCTTTCCGTGCCTGCTTTGGCATAGAAGAGGGTACAAACGTGCTTGAACTTTCTACATGCTTCAGGGCATATGTGTATAATTTAATGTACCACATTCTGAAAACTTCTTTCTCTGGGAATACAGACACACAACCAGCCAAACAGAACACACCCTTTATTGAGCCTAATTAGCTCCTGGGTGGTCTGGCACTAGAATCCTCGCGTTGGTAGCTTAAGTGTATTCTTCATACTGTCTTGAACCCAAAGAAATAAAAGATTCACTCATTATATTATTTTATACATTATTAGCATTAAAAGGATAACTTCAAGCATGATCATCACAGGTGATTTATTATAAAACAATAAACACATATCTATGCCTATGTTTTTAATTCTTCTATAGCCATTGACAACAAGCTTTTCACAGTTGTACTGTGCTATGTTTTAAGTTGCTTCAGTCATATCCGGCTCTTTGCAACCCTATGGATTGTAGCCTACCAGGCTCCTCTGTCCATGGGGTTCTCCAGGCAAGAATACTGGAGTGGATTGCCATGTCCTCCTCCAGGGGATCTTCCTGACCCAGGATCAAACCTGCGTCTCATGTTTCCTGCATGACCAAAGCAGGTTTTTTACCACTAGCACCACCCGGGAAGCCCTTTTAGAGTTGTATCTTGGTCTTTATTATCATTATCATTTATTTCTAAAAATGCCTTAATCTCCCAAAATATAACATATTTTCTCTTTTTCTCATAATTTTATTGAGCTCCCATAAACTCTATACATGTAACTTATTTGTTCATTCTCTTTTCTATATCACAATATAGATTAGGTGATTCCAGGAGTCTTTGGACAGCCCATTTAGAAATCAAGCACATGTCAGTGTGATTTCCTCCATCATATCTCCTCCTAAGGCAGTCTCTGGCTTTTTGTATGGAATTCCATTTCTTCATAACCTGGTGGTTTAGAAACTTTAGTTCTCCAAATTCTTTGAAATTCCAAGGTAAAGTGTCAAAGAGTATTATATGGTGAGGAGGGGAACAGGGACAGGGAGCAAAGCTGTGAGATTCTCCCATGTTTCCATCCACCAGAGAAGATATTTATTGCTTTTAAATGTTAGACTTCTGAATAGTATTTTGAAGAAATTATTCCTACCCCCCCAAATTTGAAAACTGTCATTTGGCTCATGATTTGTGCAACTCTGAAAAACATGAGATAAACTTCGGGTTGAGGTGGGTTTAGTATACCTGAAGCTACCCAAGGAACTTGGGTCTACAAGGTACTGAATGTTTACACCTTCCGGAGGCCTGGAAATAGCACCTTTAGAACTCAGACTTGTGACAGAACCTCAGGCCCTCCGTGTGTGTGCTTGGGAACTCTCTTGCTTCTAAAAACAATTAGGCCACCTTGAAATGGACTATACTTTGAAAGTGGACTATGTTCCTCAGTGCCTGATTATAGTTGGACTAAACAGTAGCCTCCATCTTGATCCATCACATTTTCTACTTCCTCTTCTTTGCTTTTGGTGATAATGTCCCTTAAGCTTAGCATCCCTCAATAGGAAACCCTACTTTCTTCACTCCAAGCATTTCCATATTGAAAATCCTACTCATTATTTTAGACTTTATTAAAGATCTATCTCTTCTGTGACGCCCCCATGCTTCCATCAGTCAGCAATGATTGTTACTTCTTCTGTATTGCACAGCCTGTACAGCCTAGGAGTACTACATCCTGCCCCAATATGTGGTTATTTTATGCTTCTTGCCCCCGAGAACTCGCCTGTGTCTTACATTTTTGGTGTTTGCCTCTACCACACCCACTCAGCCCAATACATAATGTAGTTCCCTGTGTGTGCAGCAAAGGTTCAATAGGAGATTACAGTTCTGGATTTGTTAGGTAGATGATCAGTCAAAGTTCTTCATTTTAGATATCATAAACCAAATAAAATATTATAAAGTAATTAGCCTCCAATTAAAATAAATAAATTTATATTTAAAAAAAAGAAAATTAATTTTAAAAGAATATTTAGAACTTGTGTTTACAGACCAGACTACCAGGAATGATCTCTAAAGTGATATCAGAGAATTGGGTCCATATGGGCTCCAAAACCACTGCAGATGGTGATTGCAGCCATGAAATTAAAAGACGCTTACTCCTTGGAAGGAAAGTTATGACCAACCTAGACAGCATATTAAAAAGCAGAGACATCACTTTGTTAACAAAGGTCCATCTAGTCAAGGCTATGGTTTTTCCAGTGGTCATGTATGGATGTGAGAGTTGGACTATAAAGAAAGCTGAGGGCCGAAGAATTGATGCTTTTGAACTGTGGTGTTGGAGAAGACACTTGAGAGTCCCTTGGACTGCCACGAGATCCAACCAGTCCATCCTAAAGGAGATCTCCTGGGTGTTCATTGGAAGGACTGATGCTAAAGCTGAAACTCCAGTACTTTGGCCATCTGATGTGAAGAGCTGACTCATTTGAAAAGACCCTAATGCTGGGAAAAATTGAGGGCAGGAGGAGAAGGGGACGCCAGAGGATGAGATGGTTGGATGGCATCACCGATTCAATGGACATGGGTTTGGGTGGACTCTGGGAGTTGGTAATGGACAGGGAGGCCTGGCGTGCTGTGGTTCATGGGGTTGCAGAGAGTCAGACACGACTGAGCGACTGAACTGAACTGAACTGAGACTTCTATGTGGGCTTCCCAGGTGCCGCCAGTGGTAAAGAACCCACCTGCCAATTCAGGAGATGTAAAAGATGCTGGTTCAATCCCTGGGAAGATCCCTGGAGAAGGAAATGGCAACCTACTCCAGTGTTCTTGCCTGGAGAATCCCATGGACAGAGGAGCCTGGTGGGCTACAGTCCATGAGATCACAAAGAGTCAGACACGACTGAAGTGACTAAGCATGCACGGACCTCTATGCAATCATACACTGGCAGAGCTGTGGTACTATGAAAATCATGAATGCTAGAACTTGGACAGGTTGACCAAATCACAACCATTGCCTGCTCTGAAACTTTGTGCATCTTTATTTGATGGCCTACTTTTGCCTACATGGATTGCTCACCAGCCTGCTTCTTTGAATTCAACACCTTTGAACTGAAAAGTCAGAATCTGCTGAGGTTGCTGTGTGTGCTCTGAATGTGTACTTAGTTGTGTCCAACCTTTTGCAACCCCATGGGCTGTCGCTGGCCAGGCTGCTCTGTCCATGGGACTCTCCAGGCAAGAATACTGGAGTGGGTTGCCATTTCCTCCTCCAGGGGCCCTTCCCTGACCCAGGGACCGAACCTCTGTTTTCTGCGTCTCCTGCACTGGCAAGCAGATTCTTTCCCACCGCACCACCTGTGAAGCCTTGGTGAGACTGTCTCGGAAAATGAGTTTTCGCTTCCACTGGAGGCCATCTGTGTCTTCACCAAGGCTTACCAGGTGCAGAAGTGACCTAAGAGGAAAAGGCTGTAGAGACCAAATGCAGAAAATGAACTCGATTACATGTCATTTTTGTTTACAATTGTAATTTTTTTTCACAATTTTTATTTATTGAGATGCCCACAACTTCACTTTCTCAACTCTGAAAGAAAATCTTTAATTCCTATTTGCCTCTATGTATATGATTTATTTTCAGTGCTATCAAAGTTCTACCAAGATTTAGTTAAAATTCACTCCCATATTCAATGCTTTTATTGTATAAAATAAAAACGCCTCATGCTTGACCAGCAAATGCAAACTATATGTAGGATGGATAAACAACAAGGTCCTACTTGGAAACTATTGTACTCAATATCCTGTGATAAATGGTAATGAAAAAAATATGGAAAAGAATATATATGTATCAGTATAACTGAATCAGTTTGCTATATGCAGAAATTAACACAACATTGTAAATAAACAATATGCTTCAATAAAATAAAAGTTACAGAATGACCCATGCTTAACTGATTTTTCATATACTTCCTCAGCCATTTCTATACAGTATTTTTAGTTAGTTCCTTTTCCTACCAAAATCTCTCACTGTAAATGGATTAAAACAATATCTGGCAGCTAAGCTATATTCATTACCTTGCCCTTATAACAACTCTCTTACCTTCACTTATTCTAAAGCTAAAACTCTTAATCCATCTGTTTCTTTTCCTGAACCATTGATATACCTTGATATCCTTTTACGCAGACCCAGTTGCCCCTTCACAACTGGGAAAATGAGGAACAGAAGTTTTTATTCTTGATATGCTATGTGGAAGAAGCCCTAATCCTTTTTGTAATTGTACAGTCTCCAAAGTAAATCCATGTTCTCCCATCCTCTGATGCTTACATAAAAGCTTCTTTGGAAGCTTACATAGAATATTCTTTGGACCTTAAATATGACACAATAATTCAGGTTCCTAAATGACCCATTAGTAGCAGTTCCTCTCATTCCTTTACTAACTTGAGTGTATTCATAGGAGAATATGTTGCCTCACCAATTTAGGGACAACGCCCCTTGTCAGCTCGGAAGCAGTTATGGAACGAGAACGACGCCCCTTTTCCCTAGGCAACATAATTCTCTTAAAAGAAAAGGGGGGAATAAGAGAGTCATTTCCTAAGCAGGTTGATAAAGAGTCTAGGGGTCCCCAAGGAGAGAGAAGTCTGGAATTCTCAAGGAGGAAGAAAGGATATAATCCACATTCCTTAGGATTATATAACAATAATGTATCCTGCCTAAGGACAGTCTTTGGATTAAAACTTCTGGCTAATTCTGTTATCTTAAAATGTAAATTATGGGAGTAGGTCTGAGTAGGAGGTCTTTACAACCTCCAGACATTCTTTGGATTACATAAACCTCATTGTTAACACTAGCAAGCGGGTACTCTTTCTGCCCCCTTCTGATGCCTATGTCAGAAGCTTTCTCTATCTCCTTTATACTTTAATAAAACTTTATTACACACAAAAAAATAAAATAAAAAATGAGAGTCTTGAATGGATTGAAGTGTAATTCATTTTTTTCTTTTTCTTTTATTTTATTTTTAAACTTTACATAATTGTATATGAAGTGTAATTCATTTGAACCCGTCTTTGTGGAGATGAAATATGAATCAGACTGTTCTATGTTTATGGAAATAGAAAATAGATAAGACAAAGGCTCTACCTTCAAAAAGTTATGGACTAACAGGAGAGAACGATAGTGAATAAAAATTGCAGTATTTTGTGCAAAGTACAAGAACAAGATACAATGATAATACAGTGGGTGGGGGGTGGATTTTGTCTAGAGAAAGAGGTCAGTGGATGATGTTTAGCTAGGTTTCAAAAGATACATAAGAACATTTCAGAGTTGAAAAGAGATAGAAATGGCCAGTCAGACCAGACGGAATAGTGTGCATGAAGTTTCAAGTACTTGAAGCAGTAACAAGTAGAGAATTTTAAGCAGTTACTTGGTAAGCTAGATGTGGCTGGACAAGTATGTGGGAACCAGGACATGCAGGTTCTTGTACGTCTGTCAAAGACATTTAACCATCATTTAGCTTTAATTTTGCAGGTGATGGGAAGCTGTTGGGAAATTTTGAACAAGAAAATGACATGATCAGGCTTATATTTTACTTGTATCAGAGACATGCTTTTTGGCAGCCTGTAGAGGAAAGGATGGAAGAAGGTGAGATTGAAAGTAAGAAGGCTAGTTTAACAGTATGTGAAAGTGAAGTCGCTCAGTTGTGTCCGACTCTTTGCGACCCCATGGACTGTAGTCCCAAGAATTGTAGCCTATCCCTCTGTCCATGGGATTTTCCAGGCAATAGTACTGGAGTGGATTGCCATTTCCTTCTCCAGGGGATCTTCCTAACCCAGGGATTGAACCCTCGTATCCCACATTGTAGATATGTATATGATGGTAAAGTCATAGCAACTAAAGAAGGGTAACTGTTGACTTGATTCCCACCTTTCTTGCTTGGGAGACTATCTGTCCCTAAGTAAGCCAGGGGATAAGATAAGATCTCAGTGATTATTGGAGAAGATATAACTTCTAGTGAGATATTTTAGTGCAAATACCTAGTAAGCAATAGTTTCTCTGGGTCAGACACTTTGCATGAAAATCTAGAGATGTTAATATAAAGATGAAAGGTACCATCATGTAAATTTGGGGAATTTAGGTTTCCTAGGGAAGAAGAGAGAGACTGAAAAGACATGTGGTCAAAAACATAGATATTTAAAGAGCAAGCAAAAATGTTTCCAGCAAATGAATCATATACGTAGGAAGAGAACCAAAAGCAAATGTCAGAGAAACAGAGGGCATAGGGTTTCTACATGAAAGGAGTAATTAAAAAATAAAGCATCATAGTGAGACTACACTTTGGATTTGGTCATCAGATCATTATCTGAAAATGTGGCTTTTATAATATTGTATGAGTGGAAGAAGCAAGTGTAAAGTTTTATTTTTTCTAAAAGGTTAGCTAGAAAGCAATATAATGTATTGAAGAAATTTCTCAAAGATGGAGAGGTTAAACACATATCTGAGCTGAAAGGAAGGATTCTGCAGAAAATGAGAGAGTTTGAAGGGAAAACAGATAAACCAAGGTTTAGAAATAAGGTGAAGAGTATGAATGGGTTTTTTAGCCTCAATAATAGATATACAGGGGCTTTCTGGGTGGCTGAGATGGTAAAGAATCTGTCTGCAATGCAGGAGACATGGGTTTGATCCCTGGGTCAGGAAGATCCCCTGGAGGAGGGCATAACAACCCACTCCAGTATTCTTGCCTGGAGAATCCCATGGACAGAGGAACGTGGCAGGCTTGCAGTCCATGGGGTTGCAAAGAGTTGGACACGACTGAGTGACTGAGCACAAAGATATACAGAACCTTCTTTTTGGCCACTTGAGAGAAGAAAAGATTCTTGTGTATGGAGATGTGTATTGTCATTGTCATTAGAACGGCAGAATAGCTGAGTCATTTGACCTCTGGTAGTGGGACATTCAGGGATTAGATGGGGCTTTTGCAGGGGGCACAGATTTGGAATTCAGTTTTACTAGGGAAAAGAGGGAGTGTATCAAAGTGGAGCAGAGTAAGTGTTCTTGCCCTATTCATCATAAATTTGTCATGATAAATTTTTCTTATTTCTTATGTCATTTTCCACCTCAGAAGTATAATTGAATAAGTAGTCTCTTGTCATTTTCTTTCTTAATTGTATTCTTTCTTATTTTCCCCCTCTCCTCTTCCTACTGAATCAAATTTTCAGG
Source organism: Bison bison bison (assembly GCF_000754665.1). NCBI lineage: Eukaryota > Metazoa > Chordata > Mammalia > Artiodactyla > Bovidae > Bison > Bison bison. The sequence goes on along the minus strand of NW_011495084.1, from coordinate 12,706,042 downwards.
ATTTCCTGTTTTCCCTCTTCAAAATTCCTACTTACAGTTGACAGTTGACATTTACCAAAGTCCTAAGAGGGACCAAAGGGGAACATTCGATCTTGAGAACAGCCAGTTTACAGATTTACACTTGCTGTTTTGTTCTTATAATATTGTTTTTCTTCTACTACTACATCTGCATGACTCGTCTCTACACTGATCATCCAGTAGTCTCCTTTTTCATTTTCTTTTTCTGAAATTTTGAAATCCTGCTGTAAACCTGTCAAAGTCCAATCTACTTCTTTCCTCATGCTTAGGAGCCTTGATGGATTTTCACTGGCTTATAAACAAAGACTTGAAAGGATGGGACATGAAGATATTTGAGACCTATGTCCTCTGTCTGGCTTTCTTCATGGAAAGGAAATGGCATACAGAAATTTCAACCTCATTTCTGCATATCATACCACCAAGAGAAAGACCTTCTTTCCCAGTCAAATAACAGTTCTGAACTTCAATAAGATTGGACCAATCTGAACAGATCACTTTGGTCTAGATTTAAGCTTAAGACTATTTGGCCTATAACTCAGATTATTGCATGTTTTACTGAGGTGAAGGGGATAAGATTACAACGATTGGTTCATATCAATTAGGATCCACTCGGATCTGAGGGTGGCATCAATTCTACCTTAGCCAAATGGATGGGAAAAAATGGAATGAATGCCAAGGAGTCAATAAAATGCTTAATACTATAGGTTCAGTAGTGTTTCAGAGAAGAATTCACTATGCAGGAACATATCATGGGTATGTGACCTACGTAACTGCACGCAGTTATCATTCGTTATACAGAGTAAACAGCCCATGTACATTATATACAGAATTGTTTTTGTTGTTGTGCTGTTTAATCTCTAAGTCGGGTCCAACTCAACTTTTTCATGACCCCACGGACTGTAGCTCACCAGGCTCCTCTGTCCATGGAAATTTCCAAGCAAGAATACTGGAGTGGGTTGCCATTTCTGTCTCCAAGGATCTTCCTGATCCAGGGATCAAACCGCATCTCCAGCTTGACAGGTGGATTCTTTACTGCTGAGCTACCTGGGAAGCCCTATGTATAGAATATGTAGAAAGTATATAGAAATAATTACCATATTTTTGGTCTTTTTCAACAAGTCTAAATTTCAAGAGAAAGGAGATATATTCCTTTTTCTATCCCCCAACTGAGAACAATACATGTTTATGAAACAGGTTATTTTCCCAGAAGTACAAAGTGCTAGCACCTGCCTTGCCAGGTTAGGCAATTTTTGTTTTCTTTCCTTATCTCCTCATAGAGATGCATCACGACATCAACTAACATTAAAGAAGCTACATTTGTAATTCAACACCTGGTCTTCTGCAATTCACTTCTTTTTTTTTTAGATAGATGGAAATGGTAATGGTAATAATCTCTGTACCTTGCTGGCATGTACTAAAGCTTGGACCTTTTGTTTTTGTTTGTTTATTGTTGCTTGCTCAATTACTTTCTAATGCTGTTTGCTAAAGAACAAAGTAGTGATGTTTTAAAAATTCATTGCACATTTTAAATATTTACATTCACCAAATTAAAACTCTATAGAGCATAACATTATAATAATGGAGTATATCACCTCATTCGGATTTACCCAAATGTTAAATTTCAGGGTTTCAAATGTGAGAATGAGGCAAAACATTCCTATTAATTCCTGCATGATAGGCGCTGGATACATCATGATTGCAAGTAACAGAAATATAGGACCTTTCTATGCAATTTTATTGACTGTGTGCTGCACAGCATAGTGGGTATTAATCATGTCAGTCCTCGTGAATGGAGCTTCCTGCAGTGCTGCAGTGGTGCATGTAATAACACAAGTCAGTATCTACATTATTTTAATCCATTAACTTCAATGTTTTTTCTCAGTCTTTTTATTCTTTTCATTTTATGTATTTATTTATTTTGGCTGTACTGTGCAGCATGTGGGATCTTAGTTCACTGACCAGGGATCGAACCTCTTCCCGTTGTATTGGGAACATGGCATCTTAAACACTGGACTCTAAGGGAAGTCCCTGGTGCAATTTTTTTAAAGGGTCTAAAATTAGAGATACCAAGGGAACATTTCATGCAAAGATGTGCTCAATAAAGGACAGAAATGGTATGGACCTAATAGAAGCAGAAGATATTAAGAGGTGGCAGAATACACAGAAGAACTATACAAAAAGATCTTCACAACCCAGATAATCATGATGCTGTGATCACTCATCCTCACCTAGAGCCAGACATCCTAGAATGTGAAGTCAAGTGGGCCTTAGAAAGCATCACTACAAACAAAGCTAGTGCAGGTGATGGAATTCCAGTGGAGCTATTTCAAATCCTGAAACATGAGGCTGTGAAAGTGCTGCACTCAATATGCCAGCAAATTTGGAAAACTCAGCAGTGGCCACAGGACTGGAAAAGATCAGTTTTCATTCCAATCCCAAAGAAAGGAATAGCCAAAGAATGCTTAAACTACCGCACAATTGCACTCATCTCACACACTAGTAAAGTAATGCTCAAAATTCTCCAAGCCAGGCTCCAGCAATATGTGAACTGTGAACTTCCAGTTGTTCAAGCTGGTTTTAGAAAAAGCAGAGGAACCAGAGATCAAATTGCCAACATCTGCTGGATCATTGAAAAACCAAGAGAGTTCCAGAAAAACATCTATTTCTGCTTTATTGACTATGCCAAAGCCTTTGACTGTGTAGATCACAATAA
>NW_011495084.1:12664067-12703211 GCF_000754665.1 Bison bison bison | reverse complement strand
TATATTGTCACCCTGCTTATTTAACTTCTATGCAGGGTACATCATGAGAAACGCTGGGCTGGAGGAAGCACAAGCTGGAATCAAGATTGCCAGGAGAAATATCAATAACCTCAGATATGCAGATGACACCACCCTTATGGCAGAAAGTGAAGAAGAACTAGAGCCTCTTGATGAAAGTGAAAGAGGAGAGTGAAAAAGTTGGCTTAAAGTTCAACATTCAGAAAAGTAAGATTATGGCATCTGGTCCCATCACTTCATGGGAAATATATGGGGAAACAGTGGAAACAGTGTCAGACTTTATTTTTCTGGGGTCCAAAATCACTGCAGATGGTGATTGCAGCCATGAAATTAAAAGACATTTGCTCCTTGGAAGGAAAGTTATGACCAACCTAGACAGCATATTAAAAAGCAGAGACATAACTTTGCCAACAAAGGTCCAAATAGTCAAGGCTATGGGTTTTTCCAGTGATCATATATGGATGTGAGAGTTGGACTATAAAGAATGCTGAGGGCCAAAGAATTGATGCTTTTGAACTGTGGTGTTGGAGAAGACACTTGAGAGTCCCTTGGACTGCAAGGAGGTCCAACCAGTCCATCCTAAAGGAGATCAGTCCTGGGTGTTCATTGGAAGGACTGATGTTGAAGCTGAAACTCCAATACTTTGGCCACCTGATGCAGAGAGCTGACTCATTGGAAAAGACCCTGATGCTGAGAAAGATTGAGGGCAGAAAGAGAAGGGGACCCCAGAGGATGAGGTGGTTGGATGGCATCACCAACTCAATGGACATGGGTTTGGACTCCAGGAGTTGGTGATAGACAGGGAAGCCTGGTGTGCTGGGTTTCATGGGGTTTCTGGACACGACTGAGTGAACTGAACTGAACTGAGAGCCCTTTTAGAAAATGAATAACAAAATAATTGCATAAGTGAGAACTTAAAACTCCTTGAAAGAATGTAAACTAATATCATAAATAAAATATGCTTATATCCTTTTAAGTTAACAACAACTATCTTTAAAAACTGTTTCTTAAATTTGTATACCCTGCCAAGTGAGAAGTTTGGCAAATTTCAGAACTTGTTAGCCTGGTACCTGAATTCCTTTTCACATGAGCTCAAGCATCTAGTACAGAGTCCCAAAACGGGCCTTGGTGTTTTTTGTATGCATGAATGAATCACTAAGGTAAATAGCAAGAGTAGCATGAGTTATGAGTCCATTTACAGCCAGGATAGTTATTAGCTGTTTGTTATGTCTGCTTTCCCTAAGGGGCTTCCCTTATAGCTCAGTTGGTAAAGCATCTGCCTGCAATGCAGGAGACCTGTGTTCAATTCTTGGGTCAGGAAGATCCTCTGGAGAAGGAAACGGCAATGCAGTATTCTTGCTTGGAGAATCCCATATACAGAGGAGTCCAGCAGGCTACAGTTCATGGGGTTGTGAGAGACGGACACAACTTAGCGACTAAACCACCAGTTCTGCTTTCCATTTTTTCTTTATCTGAAATGGGAACTACAGCCATTTATTCAGATGTCTGCATATTGGAGTAAATATACTGTTTAGATATTTCAAAGACCACTGGACATTTGATATAAGTGGATATAATACCTGGAAAGATGGATCATCAAGAGCTATGATCTTTAAGGATGCCCTGGTGATGGTTCTCATCATATATTCATTTAGCGTTCTATTCCAGTCTCAATGCAAACTGGCCCAGCTTGAAGAATTGCTGTAGTCTATGAAAACCTGTGATCAGAGTGCTGTGCTAAACATGGTATGCTTGCAAGAGACAACTAATAGAGTTTCAGGCATATGATATGTGGCCATTCATTTATTTGGCAAATGCATTCTTTTCTGTGGGGTTAACAAAGAACAACAGAGAATGCACACTTTCACAGGAGACAAATAGTAATATGCATTTACAATTCTGCCCCAGAAATAGGTTAACTTTGGTAGCCTTTGCCATGATGTAGTCCAAGGAGATGTAGACCATGTGAAAGAAAGAAGTACCGCATAGAATATCACATTGATTCATTAGATTGTTGACATTCTGTGATTCAATCAGAATGAGTAAGAGTTTATTAAGATTCTAGAGGCTGGGTAAGACACGTGCACTTCAGAGGCAATGAGATAGCTTCAGCAAAATTTTAAAAGGGTCTATAGTGAGGGCTGGGGCTTCCCTGGTGGCTCAGTTGATAAGGAATCTGCCTGCAATGCAAGAGACCTGGGGTTGATCCCTGGGTTGGGAAGATCCCTGGAGAAGGGCATGGCAACCCACTCCAGTATTCTTGCCTGGAGAATTCCATGAACAGGGGAGCCTGGCGGGATACAGTCCAAGGGGTTGCAAAGAGTTGGACATGACTGAGCGACTAACACACACACACACACACACACACACACACACAAACACACACACACACACACACATGGTGAGGGATATGCTGATATAACCCCTACAAAATAAAAAATAAATTCCTACATGTTGATACCTTATTACAGAGAAGGAAGTACAATGCTTGGAGGGGTTGTTGGGTTCTAGAGGCAACAGGTTTTACATGTAGGTCTACTTCTCTGACTGATATACCAGGGAACACAAAAGGGTGTCAGAACTGAGTAGAACCAAAAGCAGTAAAGGGTGCAGCAGAGAATTTAGGCTGCTGTCAAACAGCCCTGCCATTTGGGTCAGATGATCCATCCCAGTTGTGTTTGAAGAGTAAGTGGGTAAAAGAGTTTCAGTGTGGCTTTAGGACAAGCCCTAGCAGGAGGATCCTGACACAATCTCCTAGGGTTCTAGACCAGGGCCATGCTAACAACAGAGGAGAATTATACTCCTTTTGAGAAGCAGCTTCTTGTAAGTGACTGAGTCCTGGAAGATGTAGAAGAATTTCCATAGAGTATCAGGTAACCAGGGCTTCCCAGGTGGGGTTATTAGAAAGAATCCAGCTGTTAATGCAGAAGATGCAAGAGGTGTGGGTTCAATCCCAGGGTTTGGATGATCCCCTGGAGAAGAGCATAGCATACTCCAGTCCAGTATTCTTGCCTGGAGAATCCCCATGGACAGAGGATCCTGGCAGGCTGCAATGTCCACAGGGCTGCAAAGAGTCGAACACCACTGAGCGACTGAGCTCACATGCACACACACCAAGTAACCATGTTTCTGAAGCTGCTCATCATAAGCTAGGTTCTGTCAGACCTGCCAAGCATAATGTCAGAAGGGCCTCGGATGGTCTATCATAAGAAGAAAATGTAACTGAGTTTGAGCAAGATCAGAAGGCCTGAATAAGATGCATGGCCCAGATTCCCATATCACCCACCAGAGTTGCTTCTGGGACCGTCCTTCAGTTTTCATTTTGCCATGGCCATATAAGGGTCTTGTACATCCAGATCAAAGAAAAATAAAAAGCCTGAGTTTGGTTTATGGAGGGATTGGCATGATATTTGGCTTCAAACCACAAATGAACAGGGCCAGTGTTACAGGCATACTGGAAGGAAACCTACTGGAGGATCAGGGACAAGGATGTCTGGAGTGGAGACTTGTGAATGAACACAATGAAATAGGACTTGTGTGAAGATTTGAGTTGTTGCATATTAATATCCACCAGAAAACATTCACCCTTGAGAGGCACAGAATACTGAGTAGGTAGGTAAAATGATTCCACCAGTCTTTGTATTCAGCTATCCTACAACTGACACAGTGGGTACTTGGACAGAGAGGCCATGGTGGCAAAAGTGGAAGCTATGCAATTGGCCCAATGGATGTCCATTGAGTTAGACTACAGACATTTCTGTAAGTCCAAAGCAGCAACCACAGAACCCATTGCTGAGACTTACCGTGACACTGTTCCTCAAGGAGACCAACTGCCCACTGGTGGCAAGTCATCTATTTGGGTCCCCTTCATTCTAGAAGGGCCAGTGTTTACCTTCACAGAAAGGTATACACATTTCAGATATAGATTTGCTTTTTATCTCCATAGAGCCTCACACAGTGTGACTGTTCCAGGGCTAATGTAGTGTAGATCTACAAACGGGAGCTCTCACACAATAGCCTTTGACCGAGGCACCCACTTCACAGGAGTGGCCATGGGAGTCACAGGGTATGATTTCCATGACTTTCTAGACTGTGTAGAAGTAGCTGTCCTTCAGAGTGTTGGGATGGATGACTAATGGAACAGTCTGATCCTTGGAGCAAGAGGAAATGGTACTAATTTTGCTGATTTTTCAGAAGGGTTGAAAATCATCCATTAATTCAAGGAACATCAGAGATACTTCTTCCAACCTCATGATTTCCCCTGGCTTCCTGATGTCTTCCAAAACACTGGGTAGAATATTAAGGTACCATCCCACAGGCATGAATATAAACCCCAATAAATAAATAAATGGGCTTTTAGCTACACAACAGATCCTTTAGTTTTTAGTCTTCCTGTAGAAAATAATGCCAGATGAGTTCTAATTGTGAAATTTTGTGCTGACCTTCTGTGGGAAAAAAAAATAAGAATGAAAGTCAGATTTAGGAAATTAAATTCTTGAGCTAAATCCTCCTTTTTAATTTCCCCTCAGATAAAACTCTTTATGTAGTTTTGGACAAAGCATAATTTTGAAGTTTATATTCACTAAGACCAGCCTCAAAAGTTTAAAATTTTCAACCCCTTAAACAAGAAATATTTAGATCTCTGAACTTAGAATTTATTCAATTTTTTATCTTTTCTACTTATTTTATTCTATTCTACTTTATTTTATTAAAATGGATAGCAGGAGCCAGAAGACATATCATTTCTGTTTCTTTTGAGTTATTAATAAAAAGATTTTAGACCTGGCTTAGGAAATTCATGATTCTTTTCAAATTATTTATCACTCTAACTTATTATGAGTTGAGATATTCAGAGTATATTTCTTCTGCAACATTAGAGAGTTAATCCTGATATTTAAAATTCAATTGAATATAAGTTTTTTTTTCCTTTACACTCAAGGTCTTCTGAATTTCAGTATTACTCTAAATTTATAATTAGGGATCCTTTCTAGCCAAAAAGACATACTTGGTTACCTTCTGAGCCATAGACAGTTTGTTACTTCATTGTTGTTCTAATATTAGCTATGTCCTTTTTTACCTCTCAACCAGATTTTGCAAACTTCCTAGCTCTCAGGTGGTTTTCTCCCTCAGTTTGCTCTGTACATAACTGATTAAGTGAACGATTCTATCACAGTTCATGCACTAACCAATGAATTCAGCCAAACTGAAATACTGTGCTTGTTGTACCATTTACCTGGGCCCCTGCTCCTGGGTGTGGGAAGGCCTTGTTATGAATTTCAATCTTTAGAAATCTTTCCCTTCCTTTCACATCTTATTTCAAAGAAGTATGCATTTAGAAAAGGAAAACTCAACTGCAGTCAAGGGCCTTGGATCTTAATCCCAATTTTGCCTCTAATAGAGTGAAAGTGAAAGTTGCTCAGTCGGGTCCGACCCTTAACGACCCCATGGACTATCCAGTCCATGGAATTCTCCAGGCCAGAATACTAGAGTGGGTAGCCTTTCCCTTTTCCAGGGGATCTTCCCAAACTAGGAATCAAACCCAGGTCTCCCGCATTGCAAATGGATTCTATTACCAACTGAGCCACAAGGGAAGCCTCTAATAAGCTATGTACATTTTGACTAGTTTTCGCCTCTCTCAGGGACTTCCCTGGTGGTTCAGATGGTAAAGAATCCACCTGCAATGCTGAAGACCTGGGTTCAATCCCTGGGCTGGGAAGATCCCCTGGAGAAGGGCATGGCAACCCACTCCAATATTCTTGCCTGGAGAATCCCCATGGACAGAGGAGCCTGGCAGGGTTGCAAAGAGTCAGACATGACTGAACACTTTAGCACAGCACACAGCACACCTCTCCAGACTCAGTTTTTCCTCCTCTGTAAATTAAGTCTAAATGAACTAGATCAGTGATCCTTAGAGTGTAGTCCCTGGACCAACGGCATGAGCATCGCCTGGAAATTTGTTAGAAATGCAAATTCTTAGTGCTGATCCCAGATTTAATGAATCAGGAATTCTGGAGATGGGTCCAAGTGACCTGTGCTTTAACACAGATTCTAGGTAGTTCTAATGCCTGCTAAAGTTTGAGAATCACTAGACAAGATGATCTCCAAGGTCCCTCTTATATCTAAAACATCTTTATTCTATAATATCTTCCTCTTAGGTTCTTTCATAGCATTTTATATCTCTCATATTGCAAACATCACATTATACGTTGTGTTAGATTTTCTTTTTTAAATGTATCCCTCGTCTCTTACTAGATGTCCTTTTGTAGATTAATTTCATCTTATTCACCTTTATATCCTGGACAATGTCTAGCTCAGGGTCTTACACATGTTAGTTGTTTGCTAATCTTTACCAAATTAAATTCTTCATTAATTTTATTGGAAACCAAAACAAATTAGAAAATGATGATTTAATTAAAATTTAATTGAGCTAATCCCAGGGTATAGTAAGGAAATAAGGAGAGGATGCAGAGGCAAACCTTGGATAAGGAGGAGAAAGACATCACCAAAACGAAGTGATCGAACTTGCACTCACATAGTTGGCTAATAAATGAACACGAGGGATTCAAAATAGCTTAACTATAAAGAACCGTTACCTTCAGGGTCTTCAACTGAGAAAGATTAAGCTTGGAATCTATTTACATCCTGAAAATGTGCAACACACAGAGATGTAGGAGTAAGCATGATTTGAAATTTCTTCATCTCTTTTAATGATGTTGGGAGGGATATATACTTTTCTTTTAATAATTTTATGTATATATGTAGAGAGAGAGGGGGATAATTAAAATTATCTTTCATCTTTCTGTCCAATGTTATATGTCCTGCTCTTTCAAACATCTTCGCATCTAGTTTTTGAAGACTTGCAGAAGTGTTTTATCAACAGCCCTAGCTTCTTTTTCTGTCAGCCTCTGAAGGATTTTGTACTCTTTCTTCTCACTTAATTTAGGTGAAAGCTGTTAGGAATTACTCTCAGGCCATGACATTTGACCTCCAGAGTAAAATAGTCTTCACCTCCTGTTGTGCCCCATCCTATTAAGAGGCAATGACATCGTAAGAACCTGATGTCCAACAAGAGTTTTTAGTGAAAGAGCTTTAGACAGTTTTGGTTATGTATCTGTCCTTTTCTTGCTCCAGGACATAAAACCCTTCAGAACACTAAAGAACCTATTAGAAGACTGGGTGTTGATGAATCATTCTTAATCAATTGATATAGGACTTAATTTTTTCTCTTAAATACATTTCCCTTCTGGGTTAAGTGTGGCCCTAGAAATGTTTCAAATTCAGATACAGTATAGTGAAGAGGTGGAAGTGATAACTTTTTTTTTTTAATAATTTGACTCTTCTTTGTTATGCATTTGCTGATACTTTTACTAATTAACCTTATTTATTAGTTCTTGGTTAAAGAGAATATCTATTGGAGGAAAGATATTTTTCATTACATTTACAATACATTACAGAAGCTTTTATAAAAAATAATAAAGTGATATAAATCTATACTTTTTCAGTTTTTAAAAACTTATTTGTAATTTATGAGTAATAGAATTCACCAACTTTAAATATACAATTCAATGTTTTGACAGCTATATGCATTCCTTTTACAAGCCTCCATAATCATGATATTGTATAACTGCATCTCTACAAAAAGTCCCTTTGTGCCTGTTTGTAGTCAAAACCCTTCTTCAGTGGCTCAGCAGTAAAGAATCTTCCTGCCAATTCAGGGGACACAGGTTCGATCCCTGGGTCAGGAAGATCCGCTGGAGCAGGAAATGGCAACCCACTCCAGTAGTCTTGTGTGAAAGATCCCATGGACAGAGGAGGCTGGTGGACTACAGTCCCCTAGGGTTACAAGAAGTCGGCTGGGACTCAGCAAACACACACACACACACACACACACACACACACACACACATGCTCACATTCTGGGAACAATGATCTGCTTTCTGTTGAACAGCTTTGTCTTTTGCAAGATTTCATAAAATAGAATCAAATAGCATATAGCCTTTCAGTTGGGCACTTTTTATTTTCATGCAATTGAGATATGTTATGTGTATCTCAGCAGTTTATTTTTATTCCTAGGTAGTATTCCATTGTATGGATATGAAATATTTAGTCAATAGATGTATGGGTTGTTTCAATTTGGGGCTATTATGAATAAAACTGCTGTAAAATTTAAGTAAAACTACATATATTTTCTAAACTTAGGTAAACATCTAAAGGTGAAATATTGAAAAACAACAAATTTGGATCATAAAATTTAGAAATACTTTGCTCTTTAAATGATACTATTTAAAAAATGAAAAGACACATTATAACCTGGGAGAAAATGTTAGCAATGCTTATTCCTGACTAAAAAAAACAAAAAGAAAAAAACGTTGATCCAAAACATATGAGAAACTCTTACAGCCTAATAATAAAATTTTTAAGTCCAAAGAATTAAACAAATATATGACCAAACAATACATGTAAACAAAAACTAAACCATTAAAATATTCTGAGTGATACATTATCAGGGAAATATAAATTAAAACACAATGATATAAAACACTATATGCTTACAAGAGTGGTAATTTAAAAAGCTAGTGATAACAAGTGTTGACAAAGATTCGGGAAAACTGACAATTTTATGCAGTAGGAATAAAAAATAATACAATTCTTTGGGGGAAAAGACATATGTGGTGGCTTCTTATAAAGTTAAAGATACATTTAGTATATCTATTTTTTAAATTTAGGCAATTTTTCATATCGCCAAGATTCCTTGCAATCATATATACATTTGTTCATTATTCATTTCTATTAATTATTTATAGATTACTGTGAAATCTACTAATACAATCAGCAACTGATAATACAATAATTACTACTACACTTTCACAGCTGTTTTAGTAGAGATCCAATATTTTGGTTTTTAATTCCTTCGTGTTAATTTTCACAAAGGGATTATGATAAAAAGGTTATCCATGTATAAATATGTTCTGAGCCTTAAAATCAGTTTCTTTCAAGTAGGATCATGTTCCTTCTTCCTCAGTTGATATATGCCATATTAATTCTGCCAAAGGCATGATTATGAATAGGATTTCTTTCAACCATAAAGAGAAATAACTAGTGCAATTATCAAATATTGTTTTTCTGTCCATTTCTTATGCATTTTAAAGAGGGGGAAAATACTAAAATATGAAATTTCCAATCTTATGAAATTTTGTTCTCAGTTTTGCCTGAATTTGGCTTAATAAATATGCCTCTAAATGAAAAGGTAGTAAGCAAAATAAAGTAATAATTTGATGAGATTTGATTAAGCCTTATACATATATCTTTCAGAAATAAAGCAAGTGATTTTTGATAACAAATTCATTTAATGCCAGATAGTTTTCATTTATTTGCCTTTGACAAAGTTAAGAAATGCCTATTTGAGCTTTGGTTCATTCAAAATATTTGATGATATGTTATTATGTGATTCATGGCATATAGACAGAAAAAAATTTTTAATTGGTTCTTTTTCTCCATGAAGTTCCTTCCATTCACAAATATGCATTTATGTAAACAACATTTATAAGTGTTAGCTTCTATAAACATGAATTTTTAAAATCAGAATTAAAATTCACATTGTAATCTGCTTTATTCAAGCAATAATTAATATTCAAGAATGAATATATGAAATACTAAACGAAAACTATTCTTATCCATGTCATTAAATTAGTCACATGTTTATTTTATCAGTTAGCAGTAATAAACATTAAAATGAAATAAATAACTCTAGACAAAATGTTTTAGCCATTACTGCTGTAAGTCTAGGAAATTGAACATACATATAAATTAAAATGTTTATAATTTATTTATATTGAGTCACCATGGAAGCCCCATATTATTATATACATTATTTTATTTAAATATAATTATATTGCATACTATATACCAAGTGTTCTTATATATAAAATTATACATTAGAATTTACTTAAAATTTATATGATCTATGAAATATTTTGGTTGTAGAAATGATATTAGGACAATCAAGAGAATATTTTTAGGTGTAAGTCTGTATTTCAAAAACTTCAGTAGAAGAATTGAAAAGGAAATATGAATTCAAAAATGTTAAAAAATGATGGAAAATTTCTGACTGCCAAAGAACAACTTGTTCATGTGTATGTTAATGGGACGTGGTTGGTGACATACTGCTTTGCAATTTGAATTCCACTGGATATAGTATACTTAAAAGAGAGACATAGTTTTATTTCTAAAAATCAATATTTATAATATAAATGAAATCCTTTGTAACTATAATATTGCTGATGAAAAATTTCAGATATCAGTTTAAAAGAGACAAGAGAGTACAGGATTTTATAATCTTTTTACAGGGTAAATTAGAAAAAATACTGTAGGTCAGTGTTTTAACCACACAATCTGGGTAAGATGGGCTATCTTGGAGTAGCCTGTGCTTTCTCCCATAGGATTTACTACTTTTTTAACAGTCTATTTACTTATCTGCTTCTTGCATTGAGCAGGAAGCTCTTCGTTGTCTCAGGTGTCACGTCTTAATGTAAGCAGTCTTGAAACAGAGGTTGTCAATGAATGTTTTTTGACTGAATGCACAGATGAATGTATTTGTCTTGGAGGCAGATTTCTCACTGTGTGTGTGTGTGTGTGTGTGTGTGTGTAACACTATGCTTTGATCACTACTTCTGAATTTTAAGATCTTCATGATGAAATCATCATCATACCATAGCGGAAAGAATAATGTATTAAGATTTTAGATATAGTCCAGTCACTGGCAAAGTAACTAAGTAACTTAGGCAAGTCATAAATTCGTAGGTCCCAAATTTCCTTATTTGTAAAATTAGGGCCTTTAACTGGGTGCATTCTTAGGTCCCTTCCTGTCTTAAATTGATTTTATTTTCCTCTACAGTCAGAAGTTACTTATTTCATAAGTTACTTATTTCCTATGTATTCACAAGTGAGAGTGCATAGGAATCACTGCAGCCTCATTGCCCTGGTCATGATTTTGCTGTCCTTGGTAGAAAAGAACTGTGCTGTGCTTAGTCACTCTGTTGTGTCAGACTCTTTGTGACTCCATGGACTGTAGCCCACCGGGTTCCTCTGTCCATGGGGATTCCAAGCAAGAATACTGGAGTGGGTTGCCATGTCCTCCTCCAAGGGATCTTCCCAACCTAGGAATAGAACCCAGGTCTCCCTCATTGCAGGTGGCTTCTTTATCATCTGAGCCATCAGAGAAAAGAAATAATAGTGACTAAAATGAACAACAATCTATGATCACTGAATAATTACATTTAACACTAAAAAGGACTTTATATATTAACTAGTTCTACTTTTATTTTCAAAATCAGAAGGAGGTCAGAGAATTTTAAATCACTTATCCAAAGTGACACAGAGCTATTATCAAAGCTTAGTATAAAATGTGGTCCCGTTCTCAATCCAGTACTAGTTTCATCAATAATGATTCAAGTCAAGTTTTAGAGTCAAACATATCTGAATTCAAATCTCAGCCAGAGAGCTTCAGGAAAGTTATTTAAAATGTTCAGTTTCGAATTTTTTTCTTGTGAGTATGCGTGCTCAGTCTCTCAGTCATGTCTGACACTGTGACATCAAGCACTGTAGCTCGCCAGGCTTCTTTATCCATGGAATTTTCCAGGCAAGAATACTGGAGTGGCTTGCCATGCCCTCCTCCAGGGGCTCTTCCAGACCCAGGCATCAAACCCACATCTCTTGCATTTCCTGCATTGGCAGATGGGTTCTTTACCACTGAGCCACATAATGAAATAATAATACCCTAACTCATAGCTTGTTTTGAGATTGCTAAATAATGGCTGTAAAATGCCAAGAACATAGAGTAAAATCCAAATAAGTGATAGTTATGATGATTATTATACCACTCAGTATAAGGCTGTTATATATCAAGCTGATAATGCTAATTTTATCTTAATATCACATATAATAGACAAAAACAGGTTCTTAAAAATTATGCCTATAAATTTAACTTTTGGTGCTTTAAATTTTACTAAATATCTTTAGAATGATAATGAATTCACAATCTAAAAAATAATTATTTCTTTATCTTCTTATCTATATATAAACTGTATATAAATTTGATTCAAGAAATAGTTATTGAATATTCTGTGCTGGTCTCTGGGTTAGGCACTAGAAATTCACATAGGAATAAAGCAAAATCCATTCTCTAACTTTAATGAATTTCAAGATGACATTTTGAGTAAAAGTTCCTAATAATATATGAATCACTTCTTACAGGAACTTCACCAGGTGCTATCATACTGAAATTAAGAAATTGGCTTTGCAACCTAAGATCCCTGTAGTACAGTGCTCGTCCCTCTTTATATTAAATTGCCTCATCCTACATGACATCAACTGACATGTAATGATAACTGTTAAGTCAGATTTCCCTTAAGTGATGAGAAATTCTAACTCCATGGAACCTAAGTTTACTTAACCCATTTAAAAGACATTTTGGACTTGGTGTCTATCTGAAAAGAGGGAAGAAAGGATGAGAATGCAACAAGATTCAGAATTACAAACAAAGCAAATCAGAATTACAAACTACTCTGTGCTGAAAGCAGTTTGGATTTTGTAATCAGAGCTCTCCCAGATGTTCTCAAAGAGTCCCAGGGCAATTATGAGAAAAATAAGGAGATGAGGCTACAAGAGAAATGTATATCCTGGGGATTTGTTTTGTTATAACAAAACTTCTTTAAAGTCATTTGTCAAAGTCACTGGAGAACTGAGGACATTTAACATGGCTTATAAAACCTCAAACAGTGCTCTCTTTTTAAAAATTGAAAAAGCTTCAGGCTTTTTTGATTAGCCTTTTCCTTGTAATGTCAGATTACCACTTGCTATAAATAGGAATAAGAGAGGATGAGAAAGAAAATTTGTCACAAGACAACAGTGAGATGGAAGTTGGAAGCAAAAGAGTTTATACTTGAAGACATATTTAAAAACGTGACACATGTATACATGTAAATAAGGCATTGGCTACAAGAGCAAGCTCCCATTTCTGGTTTCGAACAAAGAGCACATTCTGTGGATTTTAAGTCTGCAAACATCAGGAACTAATCTCTTACATAAGCCATTTCTATTATCTTCTCCAAAGTTGAGGTCATACACCAGGGAGATAGGAGTGGGCTTTTTATTTCACACACACCCATTGCTGGCTAACTCTAATATATAAGTAAATTTATTACTCCATTAATTACATGAGCTGAAAATTATTCTTATTTATGTCAGTCAGAAGAATGCAGAACAGGCTTTATAACACGTAAAGGTAGAAATTTAAAATATTTTGAAGACTTTTATAAAAGCGCAGTTAGGGCAGAGTCTGCTGCCAGCTGTAGAACTGCTTTTAATTAAAACCTTGTTCAACATGCTTACGGCAGAGTTTTCTTATTTTCCTGTTATATAAAGATGTACTGAATCAGCGATTATTAAACTCTCGATACATTATAAAATTTTCTTCTGAGACTATTTATCCAGCAAAATCAGATGTGATTCATTAGATAATAGCACTACCAGGAAGAATGTTCCTGTTTTCCCTTAGTTATAGGTCTTTCGTGACTACGGAAAACAAAGGCCCAATCAAGAAAAATGTCTTCTCGTTTCAAATTTAGTAGAAGTCTCTATAATGAGATGGTAAAATAGACTTACATATGTAAGGCCATTGAGTCTAGTAAATAGAGTGTAAATATTAGATAAACTGGGTTCCACTCACAACGTTGTTAGTGATTGCTCTGTCGTATGCCCTAGTGTAACTGCTGTTACTCAGTATTTACTTATTACAAAAAGTCAAGGCAACTTTGTCTATTAAGAAATGCTGTGCAAATTTCACACATACATGCATATTATACAGGACCAGAAGAGCTACAGAGAACTGACTTCTTCAGCATATGCTTGGACTTCTAGCCACCAACTGGTTAAAATCTGCTACTTTTTCCAACACCAAGTTGGTGTGTTTGGTCACTAGTTATGTGGACTATATCAAAATTCTGTTATTTTGTTTCCTTCTACTGTCCAGTAAGAAATGTGCAGTGGTAAAAGAACTTTCAAGACTACATTCTTCTGTAGATCTAAAACACAGTGTAGAGATTATGGTCAACAATGCATATGTGCATGCATGCTCACTTGCTTCAGTCATGGACAACTCTTTGCAACCCCATGGACTATAGCCCACCAGGCTCCTCTGTCATGGTATTTTTCCTGGCAAGAATACTGGAGTGGGTTGCATGCCTTCCTCCAGGGGATCTTCCAAACCCTGGAACTGAACCTGCTTCTCTTGCATCTCCTGCATTGCAGGCAGATTCTTTACTGCTCAGCCACCAGGGAAGCCCAAGGTCAACAATATTGTATTATATACTTCAAAGTTGCCAAGAGACTAGAGCTTAAATGTTCTCACCGCAAAAAAGAAATGATAAACATGTGACATGATAGAGGTGTTAGCTAACTCTAGGTGGTAATCATATTATAACATGTAAATGTATCAAATCAATATACTGTATACTTTCAACTTACACAATGTCGTATGTCAATTATGCCTCAATTTTTGAAAAAATCACATTCCGTCATAATTCTAAGAATTGCAAAGTGATTAAGCTTGTATATAAATGCTCTTCAAAAAGTGATAAAGCCATAACTATAGTTGGGGAATTCAATCAATGCCCCTCTCAGAAACAGGTAGACCCACTAAGGAGAAAGGGCTTCCCTGGTGGCTCAGATGTGGTAAAGAATCTGCCTGCAATGTGGGAGACTTGGGTTTGATTCCTGGGTTGGGAAGATCCCCTGGAGGAGGGCATGACACCCCACTCTAGTATTCTTGCCTGGAGAAGCCCCATGGACAGAGGAGCCGGTGGGCTATGGTCCACGGGGTTGCAAAGAGTCGGACACGACTGAGTGACTAAGCACACACATACTAAGGAAAAAGTTAACAAGGATATAGAAAATCTGAAGAACACAGTCAAACAACAACACAACAGTATAATTGGCAATTATAGGACAAAACACCTACATATACACTTTTTCTTAGGGGCTCATGAAACGTTCTTTAAGACAAATCAAATACTAGGTGATAAAACAAACCTCAACTTTAAAAGAACTGAAATCATAATAAGCATAATGCAATTAAACTAAAAACTAAAAATATAGAGACAACAAGATAATCTCCATGCACTTGGCAATTAAACAATATACTTCTTAATGATCATTGTTTGAAGAGAAATTGTCAGAGGAAATAAAATGCACAGAACTGAACAAAAAGGAAACTACAAAATATCAAAATATGTGGGATGCAGGTAAAGTTATTCTGAGAGGAAAAATTATAACACAAAATATTTGTGTTCAAAAAAGAGCAAATCTAAATACTAACTCAAGAAATTAGAAAACCAAGAGTAAAATAAATGCAAAGCAGGAAAAGAGTAGAATTATAAAGACAAGAGCAGAAATCAATGATACCAAAAATCAGAAAATAATAGTAGAGAAAAACAATGAAACAAAAGTTCTTTCTTTGAAAATAAAATGAAATTGATGGATTTCTAGCACAACTGACAAAAGTGAGATGAGAAAAAATACAAATTACATGTATATGGGCTCTAAGTACAGTTCCCGCAGCCATTGAAAGGATAAAAAGGGAATACAATGAATAACTTGTGCTCACAAATTCAATCTAGATTAATGAATAGGCCAATTCATTGTAAGCCAAAAAATATTAAAAAAACTTAATTAAAGTCATATCGATCCTTTGACTAGTCCTATAACCATTAAAGAAATTGAGTTAATAATTAAGACTTTCGTGAAGAATAAATCCCTGTGACCAAAAAACTTTAGTGGTGAATTCTATTAATCATTTAAAGATGAATGAATACTAATTCAACCCAATCAAGAATAAATCTCTGTGACCAAAAACTTCAGTGGTGAGTTCTACCAATCATTTAAAGATGAATGAACACTAATTCTACCCAATCTGTTTCAGAAGAAGAAAAGGAGGAGAAATGTCTCTTCATTTTATGATGCCAGAATTACCCTGGTAGCAAAACTAGACAAAAACAGTACAAATCAAAACAAAATAAAATTAAAAATTCAGACCAACATTATTCATGAATAAATGTGTAAAATATAAGGGAAAATTGAATCCAACAACGCATAAAAAAAATTATACACCATGGCCAAATGGTGTTTTCCAAGTAAAGGAGGTTGTTTCCAAATTCAAAAATCAATCAATGTAATCAATCATATTAATAAGTTTAAAAAGAAAAAAGTGAAAGTGTTAGTCACTCAGTTGTGTTGGACTCTTTGCAACCCCATGGGCTGTAGCCCATCAGGATCCTCTGTCTATAAAATTTTCCAGGCAAGAACACTGGGGTGGGTTGCCATTTCCTGCTCCAGGGCATCTTCCCAACCCAGGGATCGAACCCAAGTCTCTTGTGTCTCCTGCATTGACAGATAGGATTCTTTACCACTGCCCCACCTGGGAAGCCCTCCTTGCAGTGATAATTTATAGTTATATTTGAAATAGTAAGGAGGAAATAAAGGTAAAAGGGAAATTCTCAAGAGCACTACTGAGGTAACTAGTTGAAGAAATAAAAAATCAAACAAGATATCCTTTTAAACATCAACAGGATTTTGAATTTGTATAAAAGCAGCAAATGTTACTGTAATATAAATAGCACAATGAAAGCTTAATAATATAAAGCGTTAGATATGTAACTTAAATTTTCAGAAAATACCAACCAGCAATTCTTCTGGGAATGTTTCATGTGGTTAAGCAATGACTTTGAATAGGGCTTCATATTTAGTCAAAAAATTCAGTCTTTTCTTGATGTCAAAATTTCAGAGCATTATGAATTATCTCAGAGCATTTACAAGAATTTCAGAACATGAGTAAAGAGTTGGAATAAAAATATCTCTAAGTTAAATCTGGAAGAATCAGCATTGGTTGAGGTAGGAAGGAGAATGACATGAAGAAGTTTCAAGTTTTGCAAAATATTATTTGCCAGTGATAGTAGTTGGCTATTTTTTGTTTATACAGAGACTGAAGCAGGGTGATGCAGGTCTCCTTCTCTGCTTGAAAAAGTTATAGCCCAATAATGAACCTACTTCAATGAGTGTACAATAAGCACTTTACTTAACCCTCACATTGCAAAATAGATGCTGTGCTTGTAAAAATGGATATACAGAGAGTTTTATTATGTAATATAAATGGTAGAATTTTCATTATATTCAAGACTAGCTACTTTCAAGACTAAGATTTCTAACCAGTGCACCAAATCAGGGGTCAGAAAACTGCAACCCAGGGGCAAATCTAGCTTCAGCCTGGTTTCTTCATATGGTCCATGAGCTAAGAATAATTTTATATATTTAATCATTTAAAGGTTAAAAAATAATAATACTTTGTGGAAAGTGAAAGTTCTTTGAAGTGCAAATAGGTGACTGTGCAGAAAGCTTAATATTTTTTTTTTTTACAGAAAATGTTTACTGGCCACTGCACAAAGGCCAGCTTCCCAGGTGGCACTAGGGCTAAAGAACTCACCTGCTGATGCAGGGGACAGAAGGGCCCCGGTGCGATCCTTGCATAGGGAAGACTCCGCAAACTACTCCAGTATTTTCGGCTGAAGAATCCCACAGACAGAAGAGGCGGGTGAGCTATAGTCCTTAGGATTACAAAGAGTTGGACACGACTGAAGTGACTTAGCAAGCGTGCACTCACAAAGACACGTCGTGTAGTAAAGAGAATTTCTTCTCTGGTGTATTGTAATCCAAGGTATATGCGCTCATGACTTTAGAAAATTCCTGAAAATAGGAAAGCAAACTAAATAACTTTTCAAAGAATTTCTAAAGTAATTGTTCTTTGTGCTTTTAAGCCCTGAAGCTATATAAGAAAATTGGAATGGAAACCTGGTATTTCTCAAGTCACAACACAATAGAAACAGCAAGGAGCATGACATTTAAACTGGGTAGAACATATGGTCTGGATCAGTGTGTGCCCAAATCATGTAGCTCACCTTTTATATTCTATAATATTAAGCTCTAAATTCACTTTTTTAAAAAGTCAAACAAAAATATAAACGTCAGGTTGATATTTCTGAAAAGAATTTAAATAAATTTATTACCAGTAATGCTATCAGTGCATTTTCTTAAAATGAAGTACTGAAGAACTCTACCAAAGGAATGAGTGAAATAAAATAAAAATTCGTATACCTAAGGCTCTCTTTCACAACCTGTAATAATATCCTCAGCTGAGTACTTGTAATAGGAATCCCTGAAAGTTACTCAACACCCCTTCAAGTAGTGAAGCAGACGATTTGGGGGAAGATGGATGGAAAGGTAATTTCTCTTTGCTTTCTTTTCTTGTTTCTTCAATTCAGAGACACTGTTGATTTCTCTTCAGCATATTTGTCTCTTCCTAGAGGGCTCCTACTTTTTAGTTTATGTGTATGTAAATTCTTTTGCAATTAGACATTGTGCAGATTCCTGCTTTTATTAATTACTGTATTAGAAGAAGCATTTAATATTTGAAAAACTCTTGGGACTCCAGCCAATAGTGTAACACTTATTTAAACAAATATTGCCTTCTGTTTTGATGTCAGTTTTCTTTTTTCATTCATAAAATAAAAAACAACCTCAAACTCCTTTCCATGACCATCCTCAAATAAGCAAATAACTCTGGCGGCTAATAGAGACAAACATGGTAATAGGCTCTGACCTTTTAGAAAAGAATTCATCCTACTCAGTCAATTAACCATGATTTCTATTTCATTAGTAGTTTTGGCTTAAATAGCTTAGGAGGCAGAAAGGGAACATTTTTAAGAATATTGGCTGTTTCATTCTGAAAACAAAACTGATTTCCTGTCTCTGATCAAGCATTCTATAAATCCACACCTTGGCATAATATTACTTATAATGTGATAAGTAAATAAAGGAAAATGCTGATTGAGTGGAGACTGGGAGAAGCCATTGTACGATTCATTAGCGGTTTCAGTAGTTGAAGTTAAAAAAGAACCAAAAAGTTCTGTTTTCCTATGACTAAGAGTGGATGTCTTGAGAGGTTCAGAAAAAGTTCACTTTGCCCTTGAACAAATATGTTTTCCACATTTCATTGCCAGAATGTGGAAGAACAGAAGGCCAGAAATTAGTGAAAAATTCTGACCTCATTTTGTTTCTGGACTACCCTGGAGGAGGAAGTACCAAATCACCCTGGAGAGACTAATGCTTTTTTCCTGTTGTTTTTGCCAGAAGTGAAAAGTATTTTGCATAACTCTATCCCTAAGCTAACCAGAGACTCTAAAATTTTAGATTTTTTTTCAAACTCTCAAAGGCTGACACATTTTCATATACTCAGTTAAAAACTCAAATATTAGAAAAAGTAATACATGAAAATTATAAGCTAATTATAAGATATGTTACTCATACTGAAATTAACATGATTTTCCTCCTAAGGAAAATGGTAACCAAAAGGTATACTTTTATTTAGATTTTTAAATATAACTCTTTCCTTGATTATTAAGCAATGCTTAATTTGCCCTGAAGCAGATTATGTTAAATTTAAAAATCTTTGCTTGACTATAACATAAAATTATGTGAAAACTAGATAATCCATTTAAAACTAAGTTAGGAGGTGCTGAGATATTTTTAAATTTTCTATATTACTGGATTGACGTGTGTGTGTGTGTGTGTGTACATGTATATATATATATATATTTTTTTTTTTTTTCAAATTGAATATCTATGGACAATTTTCAGCCATGGAGTTCACATTTTACCTAGTTTGTTATTCCAATGCACTAGACATTTTAAAATATTTTCATGACATATAGAAATTTGTACTATTGCTAAGATTTAAGATATAGGTGAAAAAATAATACAGATTGGGTTTCAAATTCTAGATTTCCTACTAACCAACTAAATAGTTTTTAGCAAGTAACATATCTTTTCACCTTTAGCTTTCTCATCATGAATATGGAATAATAATATATTTCTTGGCTGTTATAGATCTTAAGTGAAGTAATCTATAAAATGCTCAGCATAGTATCAGACCTGAAGTATGTGATTCATAAATAGGGACTTCTCTATTTTTCTTTATTTTCCTTTCTTTTCTACACCATCTTTTCTTGATCTTCAAAATGAATGGTGAAAATAACATTTATCTCATAAGCCATTATGCCTATATTGCAGGGACTTTGTCTTTTTGTGTTTGCAATAGCTAGCACACGGTCTATCAAGGCTAATAAATTGTAGAATAAATGCTAAATGATCTTTATGCATGTAGAATCAGCTCAAAATTCCAGTGCCAAACAACCACAGATTTGGGACAGACTATTATCTCCTTTACTATTTCAGAGCTTGCTATTTCTAGTTAGACTTATAGTTAACAATTAAGTGTTCTTATGTTGTTCCAAAAAAAGTATCTCACTATGGGTAAATTGCCTTCTAGACTATAAACTCCACAAGGTCACTCCACTGCTTATTTTGTTCAGTAATTTATCACAAATATTCCTATCCTTTAATGCTGCTGTCACCAACCATTTTGGCACCAGGGACTGGTTTTAAGGAAGACACTTTTTCCACGGACTGGGGATAGAGGGGATGGTTTTTCGGATGATTCAGTAGCATTACATTTATTGTGCACTTTATTTCTAATCTAATGCCACTTCTGATCCAACAGGAGGTACCAGTCCTCAGCCAGTAAGTTGGGGAGACTTACTTTAATAGAGACTAACCAAATAGATGTTTAATTAATGAATAAATAAACAGATTAATTAATGACTAAATGAAAAGCGAAGGTATGCTATGGGTATTTGATTTTCAGAGTCTATAACTGTGAAAGCTGCTGGGTTATTTTGCTAGAAGTTTTACTTCAACCTTTGCCTATAGTTTCCCTTACTCTATGGAAATACTATTCAGTTCTCCCCAGGAGATGTACAATCTGTTAGGTTTATGCTAAAATACCCACAAGGACAAAATCTATTAGACAGCATTCAGGCTTGACATTTACCATCCTGTGAAACTCCAAAGTCATATTAATAGAAATTAACAATGGACTTAATATATTAACTATTTAAGGCCCAGAACCTAGTCCTATAAAGGATCAGACAGCTTTCTGCAATTATATCTAAGAATTATGCAATGATTAGCTAACTACCTGCTATGAGGCATCCACTTGCTATATGAATTCTTATATTAATATTATCTTATTTAATTTTCAACCCCTTTATTAGTATGTGTATTATATAAATAGGGTAGGATTCTAACCACCCTTTAAATCCTGATAAATCTGACAATAAGGCTCTGTCCCTTAGATGCAGCAAAAACTGAATTTGAATCATTAACTTATTCCCTATTTCCCATTCAGATTATTTAAGCTCTAAGGGCCTTTTGTTCATACTGAGTTACCCCTTAGACATCCGTTGTCCAAGATCATAAAGTACCTTACTGAGCACCAATGCTCGGGTTATGTCTACGATTCTTGAGCAAAGCACAATTTGTGCTGGAAGTCAAGTGACGCCTCCAGGAATATGTTGTTCCTCCCACTGCTCTGGGTCCCTCAAGGCTTTTGGTCTGCCCTGTTCACAAGGCAGTGAGCCTCTAGCCCCTGTGCTGGAATGAAGAAAACTCTCCCCTTTTACCATTTCTCCCTCTTTCTTCTCATCCCTACAATCTTATTTTTAAATAGCCTCATTTTCTAAAAAAAAAAAAGAAAGGGATATTTGAGGCAGAGTACACTACACAGACTCTTCTGGGGTGAAAGAGTACAAAGTGTCTGCCTGTCTTATTCAAACAGAGGGAATTCAGAACAAGAACAAAACAGAAATTGCTGTATTAGTGAATTAACCTATGACCCTACCATGATACTCATTGGTAAGTCAGAGCTAAGCAGAGGGTCTCTCCAGATACTACATCTCTTTCTTAACCTACAAAAGAAGCCCATGGCTACTCATTCTAAAAGGAGAAGCATTTGTGGCCTTTTGACCTTTCTCATACATGAGGAAAAGTGAGGAAAAGAAGGGAGAAAGAGCTTCTGAGGTGCAAAATAAAAAAGGAAACACACCAGTGACAACTGTAGCCCAGTCTCCTTGATGTGGAAAACATTGGCAATGGAAAGGCAAATTCTTCTTTTTTTTTCCACGTGTCTACAACCAAAGTAGTGTTTCAACATCATTTTCAAGTTTAAACCTCTACTTAGCGTAGTCGAACATACGCTGTTTTGGATAAACCAAACCCCAATAATGTATACTTATCCTAGGGCCAATGACAACCTCATATTCAGAAAAAGAACAAAAGGAGAGACAGATAAAATGAACTGAATCTGTAGTTGGGGATTCCTGCTGACATGTCAAGAGTTCCACTGACCTGTTGTTAGTGATAAAGTCTGGTTTGGGTACAAAATTTAATATTTATCCCCCATCCTACAGATATATATCAACCCCCTCAGAAATAAATGAGGGAGAGAAAAATAAAATTGCTTTTTTCAAATGAATATTATAATTAAAATTTTATGTAGCTCTTTAGTGCTGGTGGTTCAGATGGTAAAGAATTTGCCTACAATGCAGGAAACCTGGGTTCCATCCCTGGATCAGGAAGATCCCCTGGAGAAGGGCATGGCAACCCAAACCAATATTCTTGCCTGGAGAATTCCATGAACTGAATAGCCTTGATGGGTTACAGTCCATGGGGTCACAAAGAGTTGGACATAACTGAGCGACTAACAGTGCTATAATCCGTGCTCATTCACTCAGTCCTTTCTGACTGTTGGCAATCCTGTGAACTGTAGCCTGCCAAGCTCCTTTGTCCATGGCATTCTCCAGGCAAAAATACTGGAGTGGATTGCCTTTCCCTTCTACAGGGGCTCTTCCTGACCCAGGGATCCAACCCACGTCTTCTATGTCTTCTTCATTGGCAGGCAGGTTCTTTACTACTGAGCCACCTGGGAAGCCCTTTAGCACTATAATGCTGCTGCTAAGTCATGTCAGTCGTGCCCGACTCTGTGCAACCCCATAGACAGCAGCCTACCAGGGTCTGCCGTCCCTGGGATTCTCCAGGCAAGAACACTGGAGTGGGTCGCCATTTCCTTCTCCAATGCATGAAAGTGAAAAGTGAAAAGTGAAAGTGAAGTCACTCAGTCGTGTCCGACTCAGCGACCCCATGGACTGAAGCCTACCAGGCTCCTCCATCCATGGGATTTTCCAGGCAAGAGTACTGGAGTGGATTGCCATTGCCTTCTCCGAGCACTATAATATATGTACTTAAATGTTTAATTTCTTGTTTTTAATCTCATTCATTGTGTATTCCTCAGATAGTCCCTTAAAATCATATTATTCCTAGAAAAAAATGGTGTAAGTGTATGAGGATAATTTTTTTAATACTTAAAATTTCTTTGGGTATACATTTTCCCTCTAAACATATAATTCCATTTATTCATATTTGTACAAGAAGTTTGACAACATCTTATCCAGTTCAATCACTCTGATAATTGGACACAGATCTTATAACAACGCATAACATCATCATTATCCTATAATGAGTTCACACTTACAATAAATGTGGATCTATATTAGTTCTACATTATTTTAATAGAATTAAGTTAGGTAGATCTCTGTCCTCAGACATTTAATAGTGTAATAGATAAACAAGACAAATGAGTACTATGTCAGAGGGGTGTGTGTGTTTGTGTATGTGTGTGTGTAGCTTTGAATATATGATTAATTGAATAATACATTTAGCCTAACTAACAAACTCATTCAAGTTGAATGAATTCAGATGGAATGTTTTGGTGTGTAGCTTTGCATGATCATACAAAAATCAAGGACAATCTGTTTAACAGGATAAAATTTCACTAAGACTTAAATGACAATAAAATGATCTGGGAACCAAAGTATGATATATTAAAAGTTATTAGAAAATTTTTCAATGAAGTTAGTTTAAGAAAAATAAAGAAACAACAGAAGACATAAAAAGTCAAATGTTGAGTTTAGTTGTTCAGTTATGTCTGACTTTTTGCAGCCCCATGGAATGCAGCTTGCCAGGCTTCCCTGTCTATCACCAACTCCAGGAGCTTGCTCAAATTCATGTCCATTGAGTCAGTGATGCCATGCAACCATCTCATCCTCTGTCATCTCCTTCTCCTCCCGCCTTCAATCTTTCCCAGCATTAGGGTCTTTTCCAATGAGTCAGTTCTTCGCATCATGTGGCCAAAGTATTGGAGTCTCAGCATCAGCATCAGTCCTTCCAGTGAATATTCAGGACTGATTTCCTTTAGAATTGACTGGTTGGACCTCCTCACAGCCCAAGGGACCCTCAAGAGCCTTCTCCAACACCACAGTTCAAAAGCATCAATAATAAAAAGAATGGTTAAATTGAGTGAAGGGCTTCCCAGGTGGCTCAGTGGTAAAGAATCTGCCTGCCAATGCAGGAGAGGTTGGCTTAATCCCTAGGTTCAATCCCTGGACAAGGGAATGGTAAACCACTCCAGTGTTCTTGCCTGAAGAATTCCATGGACAGAGGAGCCTGATAGGCTATAGTTCATGGAGTCTCAAAGAGTCGGACACAACTGATCAACTGAGCATGTAAGTTGAGTGAAGTTAAGATGATAAAATAGTAAGAACTAAAAGGAGATGTTGAAAGTATTTGGGATTACTTGATTTCTCAAGTAAAATGGTTGTCATAGGTTATTATAAGAGATTTATAAAATATTAAAACCAAAAGGGACATGGAGATATTTTTTCAAGTGAAGAAAAAACACAGAATTTGAGATGCCAGTGTTTTTGCAAAAAGGCATATGTAGAGGAGATTTCAGAATGCAGACTTCCCCACTCTCAATTACCTCCAAATACTTTCAGTAAGAAAGGAACCGGAAAAGCAAAGCAGAACTTTCTGGAATGTTGAACAGAAGCTGTGTGAATAGCTACTGTGAAGCTATGAACCACTGTATGTGGAACTTTACTTTTTAGTTATGATAACAGGTAAATTTCCCAAAAAGAAAATTGTTACTTTACTCTGAATAAATGGTCCTCGGGCCATTTATTTACCTCGGGCCAACCAATTTCCCCTTTGACCAGATGGACGCAGATTTGCCGACAGCCGTGGCCCATGTGGTGTGGCCCTGTGCCCTTCCTTCCTCCTGTGTCCCTGCTCCTCTCCAGCGGAATTTGGACTGAGATACAAGTAAAATCTTCCAAGTTTTGTGCTTTTCTTCTCTCAGGCAAGAAACCAGAAAAGAATTGTTGAATCAATTATTCAGCAAGTTTTTATTGATTTCCCTGCCTACTCCAACGTTTGTGGTATCCTCTACCACATCATGGCCTCATTTTTAAACCAACCTTGGACATTTTGGACTGCTAACTGTCCCTTCCTTCTTTTGCATTATGTCACAAGTAAAGCTGACCATCAAAACTGGCCATTGTGATCACATCTATGACTAAAAATTCAAAGATTTCCACTGGTTATAGCCTTAAGTTCAGACTGCCTGGCCCTCATTGACCTGGACTTCTTGTTTTTCTTTAATCCAATATCTAGCCATGGTCTCTTTCTCCTATAATCTATAATCTCCTAAAATTTTCCCAACATTTTTTCAAATTCCCCAAAGCAAATATTACCTGTGTCTATCCTTAATCTCAATATTTATTATATCAGTTATACTACCTTTTTTGTTTCTCACTAAGGGCAGGAAATTTACCTTTTTTTTTTTCTGGTGTTGCTTAGTTCTGGGTGCATGACTACTTATGTACAGTGGTTACCACATGTTTTCTTCTGAAAATTTTTTATTTGTCTCACTACATTTTGAATTCTTGCAAAAAGACAGTATTGTTCTGTGTCATTTTTGTATTCCAAGAAGCTAATCCAATATCAACTACGTGATTTTAGTCACTGAATTGTGTCCAACTCTTTTGACCCCATGGACTGTAGCCTACCAGGCTCCTCTATCCATGAGACTTCCCAGGCAAAAATATTGGAGTGGGTTTTCACGCCTTCCCCCAGGGGATCTTCCCAACCCAGGGATCAAATTCATGCCTCTTACATTGCAGGCAGTCTCTGGCATTGCAGGCGGATTCTTTACTGCTCAGCCACCAGGGAAGCCCATATAGAAGTGGTATAACTCTTTACTGAATGTATTAACAGATAATTGAACACTAGACTGACTCACTGCTATTGCTCAAGCATTCTTGTAACTACTCAAACTACTCATCTGCTCATTGATTTTTATCCCTTTCTCTTCACCTAGTAAAATTTTCTTCAGCCCAGTGTTAGTCACAATGCAAAGTAATTTTAGCTGCTTGAAAAAATATGTGTTAAATGAATGAATGAAAACTTCTCTCAAGTCAAATTCTACTTTCTCCACATAGATATCTTGATTCCCATCTAGAAGTAGTTTCTCCCTACCCTGAGTCCCCCAAAAACTATTTTTGAGGAGATCTGTTTTCACAAAGTATTAATGCAGTGAGTCAAGATGTTAGTCATCAAAACCCTTTCTTCTCTTGTGTAAGGAAAGACAGATCTCTGCCAGATAGCTTTGGTTTAGGGAATACCCATCCCAGTCCACATCTGCTTGAGTAGCTATTTATGTCAGATGGAAAATAGAAATTTAACAATCTCACTTAGTGACTATGTGCATGGACTGTTGGTACTCAGTGAAAGTTAAAAGCCATAAGAGTTGGAAAGAATTTAGGCTGGCAATGATAGACAAATGTGTATATTTAGTAATACAATGAGGCCATGAAGAATGACCATTTGGAATCTGTAAAAGTCAATCAAGTCTTTGTAATATGTGAGGCAGGGAGAAATCATGTGCCAGCTATTCTGTGACAATTCACTGAAACACCCTGACTTCTTCTTCAGATCAAGAATAGCAGTCAGGAGTTCTGTGCCATTACCCAGATGTGCTGAAGTCCCTGGTGAAAAACATTGTGCAAAAATGTTTACTTAAGTAAAACATTAAGTATAAAAATGCAATAATAAAAAATGAAATATCAAGAAAAATCTTATTTATTATCCTAAGTAAATATGTTTTAACTCAAAAATGGGAGTTAAAACCCAATAGCACATCCATTTCACAAAATTTTGCTAAGTCAGAGAAAAAGAACTTTCAAACTTAAAGTAACTGGCTGTAGAAAGGATGGCCACAAATATACAAAGAATTTTCCATTCACAAGACCATTTTTTTTTTCATATCAGTGCAGTTCAGTTGGTCAGCTATGTCCAACTCTTTGCGACCCCATGTACTGTGGCATACCAGGCTTCCCTGTCCATCACCAACTCTCAGAGCTTGCTCAAACTCATGTCTATTGAGTTGGTGATGTCATCCAACCATCTCATCCTCTGTCATCCCCTTCTCCTCCTGCATGCAATCTTTCCCAGCATAAGCGTATTTTTTAATGAGTCAGTTCTTCGCATCTGGTGGCCGAAGTACTGGAGTTTCAACTTAGGTATCAGTCCTTCCAATAAATACTCAGGGCTGATTTACTGAATATTTTTTTCATATTGTATCTCAGTTATTCATACAATTGATTTTATCTCCCCTACCATTTTGCCTATTACTATTTTTAACTCAGTTTATCATGTGCTTTATTTTCAAAGTAAAAAATACATAACAGATAAAGTATAGAACTCTAAATTTCTCTATCCTCTTCCTGGTCATAGTGTCTTTTCCTTCTTTCTGGGTATATTTACCATCATAAATATGATATATATGTTTTCTTTCCTTTTAAAATATTGCTGCATACATACCTATATGTAAATGAATGTTTTATATTTCTTTCTATTTTTAATGCCACATTTTTAAATTCAATTATATTTTAAGGTCTATAGTTTTTAAAATCAAGTACTATGTACCTTTCAATAGCTGGGCAGCAAAGCATCATACAAATATAATACATATTATTTATCCATTCCATTTTCCTCTGGGGAAATTTGGCTTGTTTCCATTTTTTTCCAACATTAAAAATAGCACTGCAGACATCCTAGCATACATCTTATGCAAATGAAGCACATATTATTTTCCAAGAACTTTGTTGCCTAATCTAATTTAATCTCACAAAGCCTAGGAGAAATGCTAACATTAACATCTTAAAAATTAATATATCAAAAAAAGTTAGGAAACTATCAAATTCACACAACTAGAAGAAAGGAGATGGGATAAATTTTCACTTATTTCTATTGAAATCACCTTGCTTATTTGTTTATATACTATTGTCAGCCAGACCCAGCAGAGTGTGTCTCATATGGTAACAAGGGGGATTGATTTCTACAAATAAGTACTTGATAAATGAATGAACGATTGAACAGATGAATGAATAAATGAATGAATACAATCTCTCTCTTGCAGTGGCAGAGATCAAAGAGTAAAAGAATTGTTACCTGGGCTGGGGTCCCTGAATGAGTTAGTCTTAATTTTAAGCAATTTCATGAGCAAAAAAGCCTAGGCGTGCTCTTCTGGGTTTGACTCCTCATCAAATATCTATCCTTGCTCTATGCTTGCTCAAGCTGGGAATTTGGGGATGTACACTGGGTGAGCAATCTTTGAATCATCTCAGATGAAATATAGAGAGCTGGCAGTTTGTGGTTGTAAAGAAGTCTGAAAAGTTCAGTGGCTTACTATAATATTTTTACTCATTTTGAAAACTCTGGAAAAAATAAATTTTCAAAGTTATGGCCACAAGTTTCATGACACACCAGGCTCTTAAGAATGAGTAATTAAAAAAATATGAATTGCGGTGCCTTAAGCAACAAGAATAGTCTTGAATCTGGGAAAGAGTTTAGCAATCCACTATCCTTAGAGTCATTGGCAAAAATTTTCCATTTCTTTATTCTTTGCCATAAACATTAGATAAGACATGAGGAAAATTTTGTGAGCATTCTCGACACTCAGCGATATTATCAGCACTGCATTTGTTGGAGTCATGCACTTTGTCCTATAGAATTAGTACCCTGAAGCTCACTGAATAACCCCAATTCATATAATATGATTAGTTCTCTTTGTAAAATTTTCTAGTTAGCAAAAATATACAAAGGAATCTTTTTTCCCCCTTTTATCCTTGTTTTAGCAACTTTCTAAAATGTATTTAACATACTTTGTGACCTGAATTCATTTACTGTAACTTCACTCAGTCACGTCACTCTTTGTGACCTCATGGACTATAGCCTGTCAGGCTCCTCTGTTCATGAAATTCTCCAGGCAAGAATATTGAAATAAGTAGCCATTCCCTTCTCAAGAGAATCTTCCTGACCCAGGATCGAACCAGGTCTCCTGCATTGCAGGAAGATTCTTTACCAGCTGAACCACCAGGGAAGCCGTTACTGTAACTACCAACACAATTTTCCTTTAGAAATGTTGTATCTTTATTATTCTTAGGACCATCTTACTTGCAATAAAATCTTGGTGTACCAAGAGGTGTACCAAGTCTGTAGAAATCATAATACATGTCCTAGAATTTATTTTTCAATGAATATATCTTCTTTATCTATTTGTGATTGTTTTACTCTTGCACAGAAAATTGGACAAGATGTTAATGTAGGGTCCCAATTAGTTGAATTTTGTTGGATTAATGTTTTACTTGGTTGAGTATGAAATGAACCACTATGCTATATAAAATGCCACAAGTATTGACATTTTCGACATCACAGAAACAGCAAGGGCTTCCCTGGTAGCACAGCTACCAGAATCCGCCTGCAGTGCAAGAGACGGTGGTTCTATCCCTGGGTTGGGAAGATCCCCCGGAGGAGGGCATGGCAACCCACTCCAGTATTCTTGCCTGGAGAAATCCATGGACAGAGGAGCCTGAGGAGGCTACAGTCCACAGGGCTGCAAAGAGTTGGACTCGGCTGAACAGCTAAGCAGCAGCAGCAGAAACGGCAATTTATCAACAGTACTAAATTCAGTGGGCATGAAAACAAAAGCAAGTTTCTACCATAGCAGAAAGGGATGATTCTATAGCACGCTAATTTCCTAGAATAGCCTCTAGTTTCTTCCTTTTTAAAACATTATTTACTTACTTATTTGGTTGTGCTGGACCTTAATTGCAACACTCAGGAGCTTCAACACACATGTGGGACCTTTAGTTGTGGCATGCAGAGTCTCAGTTGCAGCATGTGAGATCTAGTTCTCCGACCAAGAATTGGATCCCAGCCGCCTGCACTGGGCGCGCACGTGGAGTCTTAGCCACTGGACCACCAGGGAGGTCCCTCTGCTTTCTTCTTTCTAGATTGATTTTATTTGGATATGTGCCCAAAAGTGGCAAATATTTTCTAATCTGTACTTACTTTCCTCAAAAATTATGTAATATTCAGTAGCCTCTACATTATAAATTATAATATCATGCTAAATGAGAGGTGATCTCTTTCTATTATACTTACTTTTAAATGTCTTATGTAGAAAATTTCTAACAAAGGTTGAGATTGCCATATTGAACAATGATCCAGAACTAGGACACGGCCAATCTTGTTTCCTCTGTGTCTGTCCTGGTATAAACATCCCTAGCATTCCTGGTATGAGCATGAAACACGGCGTACTGGAAATATCACTGAATGCAAGACATAAAATCTGGGTTCAGGTCTTTGCTTGATCCTGGGAATCCTCTATTTTCTCCATAAATCATTTACAACATGAGCCATATATAACCAAATATCTCTAAGCTTTCTTCACCATCTAGTTTTACACACTAGGCTGTAGTTAGTATATGTTGGGTCATTGTCATCCACTGAATGCATTTCACATCTTCAGTGATCTCTCTCTTTCTAAATAGACACTTGGATGTAATCTATCTACACCACAAAGGCAAAATTATAACCAACCTAAAAAAGAAAATAGAACTTACAATGGACTAGTTCTTTTAAACATGGCTATTTAACCATTATAATGATATCAACTCTTTTAAAAAGCTGATGTACCAAAGCAGAGGCACAGGCTAGATTTATTTGAATAGACACATGCAATCCATGAAAACCAAGACTGATATTGTAAATGTGCTGTAAAAATAAAACATTCTGAAATAGGCTGATGGCATTTCAAAAATGACCCCAAATTATAGACCGAGTAGTTTCATCTCAGCAGTAGAAGAAAATGTTCTGAAATTTATTTTAATGCAGTGAGGTTGCTATTAATCTGACAATTAAAATTGATTACACGTGCAGAATTCATGTGATGGTTGTCAGTGAAATAGAGTCTACTGCATGTTGCCATTGTTTGCTTGTCATGAAATCTATAAAACTGCAGACCTAATCTGTCTTGTTCATTACTGTATGTCCAGCACCCAGCAAAGAACACAGCACACACTAAAAAAATGAGTAAATCAATAAATTCCTCATCAGTGTATTATATGAAAGAAATATAAACGTAATAATATGAATCCCTCACACCTGGTTATTTCGTTTACACTCACTGAGATGATTTTTAGATGTATTCAAATACATTTTGAAGCTGATCATACTCTAGTCATTAATATTCCCTCATCTACACGTGGATTAAAGGCATCCATGCATTTAGCTCTAATTTTGGTAAAATTAACCAAATTGAAATTAATGGTGAGCTTGTAAGGAAGAGAACAAATATGTCTCTGGACAGTGTGTCTACAAAAAGGTGGTGATGGACTGAGGATATAGGAAGTGTTTCAAGGTGAAATTTATCAAAGGTAAATATGAGACTTCCTTGCATGTGCAGTCAACAGGATTCACTGGTACAAAATAAGGAAGCCATGACTTGGCAACTTGATAGTTATCAGCACATTCAATATCAAATAAAGGGGTGCTTTTGTCACCAAGAAGATAATACCATCTCAAACTTTATTAAGGGAAGTGTACTGTAGTTAAAATTAGGGAAGCAACACTTTAACTCTGTACTGATTATTCAGTACTCGGACTATTTCATTCAGTTCTGGGTACCTTCATTTAGAGCCATTTAGAAGGATTAAAATGCATTTATAGATGAATGACTAAAATGGTATATAAGAAATATTTAAAGAAAGTAGAAAAATTTAGCCTAAAGATGTGAAGCCTTATTTAAAGGAATATAAAAGTTTTAAAAATTAATGGATATCATCAAGAAGAATTTCTGTTCCTTTTAGTTTCTCATGGGGTCTTATTTTGATCCAACTCTCCCTGAGCCACCATTACGCATCGTCTGGGCCCCAGAGGCAATTAATCACTTGTCTTCTCATATCAGTTCTTGATCCCCACTCCCTAATTTCACTATTAATTTAGCAGTTAGAGAATTTCTTCTAAAGGGACATGTCATGTGAGCAGAAATGACAACAGAGCTTATATTAATGTTTGTCTTCAGTCAGTTCAGTTCAGTTCACTTGCTCAGTCGTGTCCGACTCTTTGCGACCCCATGAATCGCAGCACGCCATGTCTCCCTGTCCATCACCAACTCCCGGAGTTCACACAGACTCACGTCCATGTTTGTCTTATCAGGCCCTCAAAGCATTCACAAGAAATAAATGTTACAGTCCAATTCTTCTAACATGCAGAAAGATACTCAAAACTGTCGAGGGACTTGTTCCAGAACACAAGAATAGGAAGTCATGAATCTGTAATCAGACACCAGATCTATCTTATTTCAGAATCCATGTTTTATAAGCAACAAAGTTGTGTGCCCTGGGGTTATTAGAAATAGAGCTCCCCAATTAGTTATCTATTTATCTGTAGCAAATTACCGAAAACATAGTGTTGCTTAATGCTGCAAATACTTACTATCTTTCACAGTTTCGTGAAATACATTAGTTTTATTCAATAGTTTACTTTATATGTCTAGTGCCTGATACTAACTTGGTACTCAATTATTATTAAAATAGATACGAATAAATGAAGCAGTAAAAGTATGTGTGAGTACATGCATATTTGTTGTTGTTGTTTTAGTCGATAGTTGTATCTGACTCTTTTGTGATCCCATGGATTATTATAGCCTGCCAGGTTCCTCTGTCCATGGGATTTCCCAGGCAAGAACACCAGAGTGGTTTGCCATTTCCTTCTCCAGGGCATCTTCCAAAAGCAGGGATTAAAACTGTGGCTTCTGCATTGGCAGGCAGATCCTTTACCACGGAGCCGCCTGGGAAGCCATGTATACGCATATACATGTAAATAAATGCATAAATACATACAAGTGGATAATATTTTTAAATGTGGTTATTTCTTATATGTTTGCTGTTAAGTGCATTTTTTCCCCTACAAATTTGTAAATAACAGCATTTGGGGTGGTGATATTTGGTGAGTTTTGACTTTTTTTCCAATTAACCTTATCTGAAAATACATTGTGCTTTGGTTATCTATTGCCAAATGACGATTGACCCTAACACTTAGTACCTTAGAACACCAATCCTTCTGTCTCACTTCAGTTCAGTCGCTCAGTTGTGTCCAACTCTTTGCAACTCCATTACTGCAGCACACCAGGCCTCCTTGTCCATTGCCAACTCTCAGACTTTACTCAAACTCGTGTCCATTGAGTCAGTGATGCCATCCAGCCATCTCATCCTCTTTCATCCCCTTCTCTTCCTGCCTTCAATCTTTCCCAGCATTGGGGTCTTTTCCAGTGAGTCTTCCCATCAGGTGGCCAAATATTGGACTTTCAGCTTCAACATCAGTCCTTCCAATGAATATTCAGAACTGATACCCTTTAGGATGGACTGGTTGGATCTCCTTGCAGTCCAAGGGACTCTCAAGAGTCTTCTCCAACACCACAGTTCAAAAGCATCAATTGTTCAGTGCTCAGCTTTCTTCACAGTCCAACTCTCACATCCATACATGACTACCAGAAAAACCATAGCCTTGACTAGACGGACCTTTGTTGGCAAAGTAATGTCTCTGCTTTTCAATATGCTGTCTAGGCTGGTCATAACTTTCCTTCCAAGGAGCAAATGTCTTTCAATTTCATGGCTGCAGTCACCATCTGCAGTGATTTTGGAGCCCCCAAAAATAAACTCTATCACTATTTACCCATCTATTTGCCATGAAGTGATGGGACCAGATGCCATGATCTTAGTTTTCTGAATGTTGAGTTTTAAGCCAACTTTTTCACTCTCCTCTTTCACTTTCATCAAGAGGCTTTTTAGTTCTTCTTCACTTTCTGCCATAAGGGTGGTGTTATCTGAATATCTGAAGTTATTGATATTTCTCCTGGCAATCTCGATTCCAGCTTGTGCTTCTTCCAGTCCAGCGTTTCTCATGATGTACTCTGCATATAAGTTAAATAAACAGGGTGCCAATATACAGCCTTGATGTACTCTTTCCCCTACTTGGAACCAGTCTGTTGTTCCATGTCCAGTTCTAACTGTGGCTTCCTGACTTGCATACAGATTTCTCAAGAGGCAGATAAGGTGGTCTGGTATTCCCATTTCTTCAAGAATTTTCCAGAGTTTGTTGTGGTCCACACAGTCAAAGGCTGTGGCATAGTCAATAAAGCAGTAGATGTTTTGCTGGAACTCTGGCTTTTTCGATGATCCAGTGGATGTTGGAAATTTGATCTCTGGTTCCTCTGCCTTTTCTAAATCCAGCTTGAACATCTGCAGGTTCATTGTTCAGGTACTATTGAAGCCTGGCTTGGAGAATTTTGAGCATTACTTTGCTAGCATGTGCGATGAGTGTGGTAGTTTGGGCATTCTTTGGCATTGCCTTTCTTTGGGATTGGAATGAAAACTGACCTTTTCTAGTCCTGTGGCCACTG
Organism: Bison bison bison; assembly: GCF_000754665.1. Lineage (NCBI taxonomy): Eukaryota > Metazoa > Chordata > Mammalia > Artiodactyla > Bovidae > Bison > Bison bison. The sequence continues at coordinate 12,668,548 of NW_011495084.1, read as the reverse complement.
CTGAGTTTTTCAAATTTGCTGGCATATTGAGTGCAGCACTTTCACAGCATTATCTTTTAGAATTTGAAATAGGTCAACTGGAATTCCATCACCTCCACTAGCTTTGTTCATAGTGATGCTTCCTAAGGTCCACTTGACTTCGAATTCCAGGATGTCTGGTTCTAGGTTCTAGATTATCTGGGTTGTGAAGATCTTTTTTGTATAGTTCTTCTGTGTTTTCTTGCCACCTCTTCTTAATATCTTCTGCTTCTGTTAGGTCTATACCATTTCTGTTCTTTATTGTGCCCATCTTTGCATGAAATCTTCTCTTGGTATCCTTAATTTTCTTGAAGAGATCTCTAGACTTTCCCATTCTATTGTTTTCCTCTATTTCTTTGCACTGATCACTGAGGATCAGTGATCTGTTTTGTCTACTTGAACACAATTTGGCAGTTTGGATCTGGGTTAGTGGGGTTTGTTTCTGGTCAAGGTGATTCCAGCTATGGGAGCTAATCTGGGGAACACCAAATAAGTATCCACTCCCATGATGACTCAAATTAATATGCTAACATTCTAACCCCCAAAGAGATGATATTGGAAGGTGAGTCCTTTGGGAAGTGTTTGGTCGTGAGGGTGGAGCCATGGTAAATGTGATTAGTACCCTTATAAAAGAAGTCCAAGAGAGATTCCTCACTCTTTCCTACATGTAAGGTTAACAGTGAGAAGGCAGGCTCTCACCAGACACTAAATATGTCATGATCTGGGATTTTCCTGTCTTCAAAATAAATGTTCATAAGCCACCCAGTTCATGATATTTTTGTGTTGGTAGCCTGGATGAACTGAGATAATCACATCCATAAAAATAGCTGACTAGTTTCCAAGTAAGAGGCTATCAATAGTATCAATTAATAAAGTTTAAAAGAAAGAATCCAATCAGGAAAAAAATACCAAGAAGAACTTATTTCTCTTACATACATGCTAGTTTCTGTACAATTAATATTTCACTAATATAGAGATTAATTATTGGCTAGCTCTTCTTTAAAAAGTTTGAATGTAGGATCATAAAACTTGTTAGAAATTACTATTCTTTAGAAAAAGGTAAGTGCCATTCTGTGAAAAACATACAATCTTCATAGTTAGCAGTGTCCTGCTGGAAAACTCAAGTTTCAACCATTATGGGTCACACAATAAATCAATAAAGTATATATTTGAGTTTCTGCCAAAATTTTGTTAAATATTTGGACATTGGGCAAATCCAAAATTGGCTGTGATATAGTTACTGTTATGCCTATCATATCATTGTTTGGTTTCACTGGACAGTTGGGTTTTATTAAAATGCAGAAAAAATTCAGAGTATTAATATGCTTAATATATATTTTGCTTGGCAAGTATATTTTCCAACATATTTTCTAGATAAATAAAAGTCAACATATTGGAAAATGAAAACAGACACTCAGTTTGCCTTATTGGGTTACTATTATATATAGGATAACCCTGAACTACTGACTAGAATATATGGTTAATATAGTATGGGCTTCCCCAGTGGCTCAGCAGGTAAAGAATCCACCTGCAATGCAGGAAGACACAGGAGGTACAGGTTTGATCCTCGGCTTGGGAAGATACCCTGGAGGAGGAAAATGGCAAGCCACTCCAGTACTCTTGCCTTAAAACTTATGTGGACAGAGAAGCCTGGCGGGCCACAGTCCAAAAGGTCGCAAAGAGTTGGAAACAAGTGAGCGACTACACACACATGACTGCTCATTCAATACATAAGCTCATTCAACCATATGTATTGAGCATATTAGTATATTATGTTCCAAGTCTTAGTCTATGCTTCAGAATCAATCAGTGGTCAAAATAATAACCACTGTACTCATGGAGTTTGCATTTAATGGGGGAAATGAAAAGTGAATAACAATGATAAAAGTACATTATGTTGTATGTGAGAACTTAAGACATGCAATGGAAATATTAATGGTAGAACAGCATATGGACGTCTAGGGTCAAGGTGGAAGGGAGGACTAGGATACAGTGTTAAATACAGCACCGTTAGGTATCACAGGGGTAACACTGAGCAGAGCCGTACATGTAAGGGAAAAGATTTTCAGGCAAATGGAAGTATTGGTGCCAAGGCTCTAATGCAACACACTACCTGTATTATTTGAGCAACAGCAAGGTATTAACAATAGTGGAGGGGAGTGAATGCGGGAGAGAATTGTTGTTGCTGTTGTTCAGTTGCCCAGTTATGTCTGACTCTTTGTAACCCCATGAACTATAACATGCCAGGCCTCCCTGTCCCTCACCATCTCCCGGAATTTGCCCCAGTTCATGTTCATTGCATCCGTGATGCAGTCCAGCCATCTCATCCTCTGACATCCTCTTCTCCTTCTGCCCTCAGTGTTTCCCAGCATCATGGACTTTTTCAATGAGTCATCTGTTCACATCAGATGACCAAAATACTGGAGCTTCAGCTTCAGCATCAGTCCTTCCAGTGAATATTCAGGGTTGATCTCCCTTAAGACTGATTGGTTTGATCTCCTTAAACCAGAGAGAGAATATCACAAGATAAATCTAAGAAGTTATAGTGGAAGTTGGGGGAGAGGGATTGTTTATAGAATTTCATAGATCTTTTCAAATTTTTGGCTGACCTTTTAATAGAAATACAGAGCCAGTGTAAGTGTTTTGCAAAGAGAAGTTGCGCGCTGTGAATTAGATTTTTTTAACACCTCACTCAGACTGTTACACTGAAAATAGCCTTGAATGGGTTAACCCTTCTCTACCCCAGCATGCAAGTCTAGAGTTGCCTTATTGCCTCAAATTTGAATTTCTTCATCAGTCATCTTATGATGAAGCTGTTCACATGATTTGAGCAAGTTTTTTGGAGCACATGGTTTTTATTTGTTCTCTTTAGTCTAATGCCATGTAAATTAGTCATAATGAAGAGATTTGGACACTTTAATAATCTAGACAGAACAGATGTGATTTTTTTTACTCCAACATCTGCATTTGTAGCCTTTACATTGGTAAACCTCCAACATTAGAAATATGAATTAATTAAAGAAATATTTACTGTATGTCTACTATGTGTCAGGCACTGTTCTATGACTTGGGATTTAGCAGGAAACCAAGTAAATCAGGAACCTACTCTCATGAAGCTCATATCAAACAATATGTGCAATTCACAATGTACATATGGGAGGTTAGCTCCTATACACTTAATCTAAATCTCATTTCAAAGAGGTAGACCTGGGCAAAATTATACTTAGGCATACACTTTCTTTCATAGATGCCATAGCATTAATGATCACACGATGTTTTCTGATCCAGTTTTGTGTCTTTGAAAAGAGAGGGTGTAATTATGTTTATCACATTAGTTCCTCCCTTTTCTTGGTAATAGTCTGTTAATTTTATCCTACTTTCTTCTCCCTCTGCACAGCTCATGTGACACGGGGCAGTGCAGGCAAGTTGAACTAGCCCAGACCCAGCTGTAGGTATGACCCAACTGACCTAAGCCAATAGGCACAATCCATGCTGTTGGACTTCAGGGATAAGCACATGATCCATTTCAGGTCAGTGTGATGGGAGGAGAGGTTTTGAGGGCTTCTGAGAAAGAAATTTTCACATTTTCCCAAGAGAGCTTCTTGGACCAACATTCTCTTTGTCTGCTCAAAGTAAATGAGTCACTGGTAGCCACTAACAGACCCTGGATGACATCTTGCAACCCCAAGGAAAGGCAGCCTTAGGTTGAAACAGCATGAGAAAAGTACCAAGAAGGCATGGAAATGAAGAGTCTTTTTTGATATTATCAAGAACATTTGATCAAACCTTGACTAAATTTGGACATACTTCTGATGGTCACCTACTTAGCCCATTAGATTCCTCTGTTTTTTGAGCCTCAGTCTCAGTAAAGTCTTCTGTTACTTCAATGAAAGGATTCCTAAGTACCCGGTACTGGTGATAACAAGGGGGTAAGACAGAGTCTGTGATTGCAAGGGATTTACATGTCAATAACAAACGGAAAAGAAACAAGCTATATAGAGTGATAAGTTTTAGGATAAAGAGAAAGAGAAGGCTCCATCTAGCAAGGAGAACTCACTCAGGTTGTGGGGAGGGGCAACGACAGATTGACCAAGAGGATTTCTTTGAGATGATCCCTGAACACTTTTTATAAACAAGTGAGGCAGAGAAAAAGGAGAGTCAGTGGAAAGTAACAAGTCCAGCACTTAATGATAGTACTTGCTAATCTTTCTTGTCTGCTATCTCTCTGCTGTGCTCAAATACTTACAGATACTGTCTCATTTAATCCTTAGAACAACTCTATGAAGTAAATACTTTACATCAATGGGGCCACTGAGGAAAATAAAGATTATATGACAACCCATTTTCAAATAGCTAAGAAATTGCAGACCTGGGTACTGAACCAACACTTTGACTCTAGGACCCACTATATGCTACCGGCTTCCAGAATTTTGGACTAGAGCAAACATTTTTTTTTTTTTTTT
>NW_011495084.1:12661918-12663967 GCF_000754665.1 Bison bison bison | reverse complement strand
TTTTTTTTAAGATTTTTTTTGATGCAAACCATTTTGAAAATCTTTACTGAATTTGTTACAATATTGCCTCTCTTTTGTGCTTTGTTTTGTTTTGTTTGGCCACAAGGCTTGTGGGATCCTAGCTTTCTAGCTCCCTGACCAGGAATCGAATCTGCACCCCTGTATGGGAAGGCAAAGTCCCAACCCCTGAACTTCCAGGACCCATAAAGCAAACATTTTCATGTTGAATAATATTTCTTTAGGCTTCCCTGGTGGTTTAGACGGTAAAGAGTCCACCCGCAATGTGGGAGACCTAGGTTCGATTACTGGGTTGGGAAGATCCCCTGGAGGAGGGCATGGCAAACCACTCCAGTATTCCTGCCTGGAGAATCCCCATGGACTGGTGGGCTCCAGTCCATGGGGTCACACAGAGTTGGACACGACTGAGCAACTAAGCACAACAAGCACAGCACAATATTTCTTTATATCTGGAATGTTGGACAAGACCAGAAGTGGAAATAAATGAAAACAAAGAGGAAATCAGGAGCTATACTAAGGGTCTCATGCTCCAAAGCTTATATTTTAGGCCAAAAAATTTAATTTCTTATACAATGATATTCTAAATGTTATAATCTGGGATCTCACCAAGATGTGTCTGGTCACCGTAAAACATCTGCATCAAGCAGAGGTCAAATATTGAGACTCAATAAAACCAACACGACTTGTGATTATCTCAGAAGTGCTGTAGAAATTCCTGGGACTCATCAGTGGCATATCTAACTTATAGTAATATAAATATACATGAAATGTAGTAAATATTATCACATGTAGCTAAAGTATTCTTAAAGGAGATTATGTAAAAACAGTTTTTGTTTATATGGAATAGTTTAAGAGATAGTAAAGTCTGTAAAACAACATTATTAAACATACATCAAACTCTTTTTATCTTGTGTAATCAAGAATTCCTATGATATGAAGTATAAGTTAATTGATATTTATTTATTAAACTATTCACACTCAGGAGCAATTTGGACCAACTTTATTTATATTGCATTTCTTAAAATAAAAACATTTGTGTATAGAAGCTCTCACTCTTTTTTGGTGGGAACACAAAATGAAACAACCACTTTGTAAGGCAGTTTGGCACTCTCTTACAAGTTAAACATAGTCTTAAAATACAGCCAGCAATCCTGCTCCTAGATATTTACCCAAATGAGTTAAAATTTTATGTCCACACAAAAACCTGCCCACTAATGTTTATAGTTGCTTTATTCACAACTGCCAAAAATTGGAAGCAATGAACACGTCTTTCAATAGGACAATGGATAAACAAATAGTAATACAATTATGTGATGGAATATTTTCAATGATAAAAAATAAATAAGCTATCAGGCCACAAAAAGACATGGAGGAAAAAAAAAAAAAAAGACATGGAGGAGCTTTAAATGCATGTTGCTAAAAGAAAATAGCCAACCTGAAAAAGCTACGTACTGTAAGATCCTAACCATATGATATTATGGGAAAGGCAAAACTATAGAGTTGGGGGGCGGAAAAAAATCAATGGTTTCCCAAGTTCAGGAGGAGGGAAACAGGAATGAATTGGTGGAGCACAGGGTACTTTTAGGGTTTATGAAAGTATTCTGTGTGATACTATAATGAGATCACAAACCATTATGCATTTGTCAAAACTACAACACAAGGGGCTTCCCTCATAGCTCAGTCAGTAAAGAATCTGCCTGCAATGCAGGAGAACTGGGTTCAATTCCTGGGTCAGGAAGATCCTCTGCAGAAGGAACGGCAACCCACTCCAGTATTCTTGCCTGGAGAATCAGAGTCTGTCAGGCTACAGTCCATGGTGTTGCAAGAGTTGGACCCAACTTAGCAACTAAACCACCACCACAACACAAGAGGTGAACCCTAATGCAAACTATGGAATTCAGCTATGTACTGGTTCATCAGTTGTAACAAATACACCAAACTAATGCAAGATGTCAATAATAAGGGAAACTGTGAGAGTGGAGCAGAGAGTATACAGGCTTTCCTTGTACTTCTGAACATTTTTTTCCTGAA
>NW_011495084.1:12653713-12661818 GCF_000754665.1 Bison bison bison | reverse complement strand
TTTTTCTGTAAACCTAAAACTACTTTTAAAAAATTAAATATATTAATATTTAAAGAAAAAAATTATTTTGAGGCCATTTTGGGGCAGCCTATGCCATGGATAGCTGAATTCTAAAATTCGAAGCGTTAAGTTTCAATACATTTCAGAATTTAGCAGGAATCTGGAGATTCTCTAGTAAAGCATTTTCTCAGTTACTCAGTCATGTCTGACTATTTGTGGCCCCAAGGGCTGTAGCCTGCCAGGCTCCTCTGCTGATGGAATTTTCCAGGCAAGAATACTGGAGTGGGTGCCATTTCCTACTTCGGGGGTCGGAAATCTATGTCTCTTATATCTCCTGCATTGATAGGCAGACTCTTTACCACTAGCTCCACCTGGGAAGCCCAGGTTTAAGCATGACTTTGTTTACTTCAGAATCTCACACTCAGGAAGTTTAATGCCTGTCCCCATGGCCACAAAACATGCAAACGGGAGAACCTGGCTTTGGACTCAGTTTACTTGACATACAATTCATAAGACTCTTCAGTACACCAACTGACTCTAGCTGTAAAAGGACCAAGGATACAAATCAAAGGTTGAGGTCCTTTGAACAGCAGTGAAAATGTAAGTGTACATTATCCATGTGCTTTTTGGTTTTCCAGTAATGGTCCATATTTTGAAAACATGCTCACAGACAAACTACAAACACTCTCTGTCAGGGGCTTTTGATGTGTCTCCTATAAAGAAATATACTCAGAGCAAGGTAGAACCTGCTTGTTTGATTGATTCACTGAAGACTATCTGAGTTGCTGTATTGCATTTTGAGGGGGATGAGAGAAGGAGTAGTTATGAAAAATTCCTAACTTGTACAGTCCCTTCTTTTTCAAAATCTAGCATCTGTGTAGATTTTTGTAATTTGGCAGATTCTGTATCTGGACAAGACAAATTTCAGCTGGAAAAATATGTTGTGAAAAATCTTTCAGATGTCACATCACAACTGGGGCCTCTGCTAAATCCAAAGTGCAGCTGGACCATATTATTACATAGTTATTTTATTTGCATTCCTGACCCCTAAGGAGTAAGTGGATTTCCATCTGGTATATTATATCATTCTTCTTCTGTGATGAGGGTAAGCATTTCTTAAAAGTTATACTAACAGCATAACTGAATTAAGCATGATTAATCAATTATTTGAAATAATATTATTCTTTATTAACTTAGCAAGGAACTGGGAAACCAACTGTATCTCAAAAAAGAATTAATATTTGAATATGATCATTGTTAAACAACTTTGTACAGTTAAAGTTCAGAATTAAAGACAAAGTTAAATATATTTTATTCAAAGGGATTTTTAAAATAATGTATCTTTAAAGTATCTATTATCTGTTTAGCATCATGTGACTTCTTCAGAGTCTCCAAGTTGGTCATTGTCTAACTCTTGAGCAAAACCCGAGGCTTTCCCTGAGTTAGAAGACAGCAGAGTTCATATTATCAGAAAAGAAAGAGAGAGAAGGGGACAGAGACAAAGAAAAGAAAAAAGAATGAATTTCTCACATAAATTATGATTTATATAAAAGATCCTCATATCTGTTATGTAATTTCTACTCAAGAGCAGGGAAAATATTCATATGCTAATGTCATAGATGAAAGCATGGCCACCCAGTAAGGTTAAGGGAGCTCTCCAGAGCTGGTGGAGTCAGAAACTGATCTCAATCTTCTGCTTTAAATTATATCTAGCTACTTTAAAGCAAGAGAGGAAAGACATTCCAAAAACATGCTTTCTGTTTAATCATATGCCATACCAGTACCTTATTCCCCTGAGATACTGTTATGGAACAGTCTGAAATCACCAACTATTTCCGTGAAAGAAGTTCCTAAATTAAATGTACTGGTAGAAAGGGCAACTACTGACAAGTATCTTATATTTGATAAATTTACCCTCTTCTATTTGGAAAACGGTTAAAAACTACTTGTGTTCAAAAGTGTGTCTTTAAGAGAGTAAAACGTGGTGGTGGTCTGGGAGCTTATGTTGGAAGTGACTCAGTAGAATCACACAGCTATGCCTGCACCTTTTCACATTAGAGCACTCTTGGCAATGATTTTCCATTAGGAGGCCAGATTCAGAAGGCTTCCAGTTTAGGGAAGTTCTGTGGACTTCTGACCTCAAGACCTTGGATTTGAAAGAATTCCACATGGCTGAGAGAGAGAGAGAAACTGGCGTCCAGAGCAGTGGGGGCTCCAAGGAGGCCACAGCTGTATCCTGAATGGGACAGAGCAAGTGTTTGCTTGGCAAGCAGGCCCAAATTGTCACAATTCATGAGGAGATGTGGGCCCTGAGGAGATGGTTAAATTTAATATCATGCTGGCTATCCTCTTTTACCATCTTTATCCTGTCCTGAGCCCCAGTGGGCTGTCCCCTATGGACCTCATGCTGTTTCCTTCATCTCTGGCTTTCACTGGGTCGGACAAATGAGAGTAACTTGCCAGGCAGACGGAGAATTGAATCCCTTCACCTTTCTCCCCACTAACGGTGGCTGTTTCCATGGCCCTGTGTCTCTGCTTCTACTGCCACGCTTATTCAGAGACCCTCCATCCCCAAGGCTACAGATTTTCCTGGATTCTGATGATACCAGTCTCTTCCCCTTTTCTCTACAGGGTTGGTCATTTCTTGCAACTGTTGCTTGTTAGGGATAATCAATCATTCTCTCTACTTCATCTCCTGAACACACCTCTGTCTGGCTCCTTCATTATAAAGTCTTTTTCAATTCAATACTTTGGATGTGTTGCTGCTCAAAACTTAATATAAGGTAATAATAATAGCTAGTAAGTATTACTATATGCCAAATATTGTAAGTAAAAATGAGATAAAATTTTATAGTAAATGTCTGAGGCTGATATACATTATTCACAAATAAATACTAGAAATGTTGATTGGTTTCACCAAGGTCATGCATCTCAAATGGATGAACCAGGATTCAAGCTCTGATTTTCTGACTCCAGAGTTTAGTCTCATTTATTATATGATCTACATTGTAAATCATCACATCCTCTAGCAAATATCAAAAGAGCCTATGTGTAAAGCTTTAGAAAATTTCATAGTTGAAAAAAATCAAATGAAGTCTGGCTTTCCAAATTGTATTTCCAAAAGGGTAAAATTTCCACATTCTGCTTAACTATTACACCATAAGATGATACAGCAAGTATTCGTACTTGCTAAGCCAACAGTGTATATTTTCACATGTGGAAATTCTGGTTTTAACATTAGCTACGTGGTAGTAAGATGCCTATATAAATCTGCCCAACAACAAAGTGAATGATACAACATCTGTCACTGTTTTTCCTCAGAAACACCAATAGCTTTGCAGCCTAATCCCAAAGAGACAGACTGATCTCATCCTGCATTTGATGTCCTGAGAAATATCTACCGATCTATAAAACTTTTCGCCAGCTGCAACAGAGAAAAACCTGTCATTAGTTGTTCAGTAAGCGTTGGGAGCCTAATAATACTGGAGAGTATCCTGTCCACAATTTTTTTTTAATCAAGCAAAATTTTGTCTTACTGACTTATTATAGGGATTATGATATTCAGACAGACAGAGTTATGCCAAAGTATGTTACTGTCAAAAGATACAAGGATGAATTCATGTTGGGGTTAGAGAAATAAAAGTTATGGCTATACACCTGAGTTGGCATTATTTATTATAAGTTTCAGACAGTTCATCTTCTTTGCTTATGTTATTCTATATCAGGGAAAAATAGAAATATTAGCCTTGAGAGTTACAGGGACACAGTTGAATTCCATTCTTCTATGTTGCTGATTTAAAAACATGAATGTTCTTCTCAAAGCTAAATTTGGTCTTATTCATATTACCTTATATTTCTCTTGAAAAAGTAAAAGCTAATTGAATGTATAAATGAAGGGACCAATTCGTGAATGAAAAAATCAGGTACCTCTTAGACTGAAAATTTTTTGCTGAGGGCTGGTTAATATAAAAATTACCTTATACAATATTTTAAAATTTCTAGTTTACTTGATTCTCCTTTTACTCATAAAACAGGAGGAGAAAATTTCACAATTATTGAACATCTTTTATGTGTGGGATATAGCTAATGAAATTATTTAAACTTTAAAATAAGTATAGTATGTAGCCAAAGGTGACTTATGGTTAAGAATAAGGAAGGCCTTAACCAAAGACTCAGATCTATGTTTGAGTCCCAGCTGGTGATATGAGTAGATCCAGAACTTCTACATAGAAGGGATATTAAATGTTTATGAGAGTCACAAATAAAACTCATCTTATATATAGGAGATAAATTGATAGGATGGATATGCCAATTTTATTGCTAATAAAAACTGTATTGGAAGATATGACTTAGGATAATGGCCAAATAAGTTTGGGAATGCCCTTTGTTCTTTATATACACCCTCAACCTCTCTTAAACCAGTGGCATAGTCCATTGAAAGAAAATTTAAGGTCTACTGAGGCAAACCCACTTATCAGTACTTGCTGCCACTTGGAGGTCTGGAATAAAAGTGGAAGGAAACAGAATGAATGGAGCAGCACTTCCCAGGGCCTATGAACTGAGAGTCATTTAGTTTCATCTAGTTGAGCACAGGGACTTCGCTCCTGGCTCAGTGGTAAAGAATCTGCCTGTCAATGCAGGAGACATGGGTTCAATCCCTGGGTTGGGAAGATTCCCTGGAGAAGAAAAATGGCAACTCACTCCAGTATTGTAGCCTGGGAAATTCCATGGACAGAGGAGCCTGGGTGGGCTATATAGTCCATGGTGGTCACAAAAGAGTCAAACCTGACTTAGCAACAACATGCAATTGAGCACAATGCCAGGCACAGCTTGTGATGTTTAATAAGCCACAGCACTACTAAAAGGCACAAATGTTCTGATTTTTCCATTCTAACCTAGGGTCTTCAGAAAGGAATACGGCCCCACTGACATCTTCATTTTGGACCAGTGAGACCATTTCAGGTTTCTGACCTCCAGAATGGTAAAATAATAAATGTGTGTTGTTTCAAGCCATTTGATTTGTGGTCCTCTGTTACAGCAGCAATAGGGCACTAATAGAGATGTGAAAGGCAAACGCTTCTTGCCCACAACACACTCTTCCTTTACCTAAGTGAACAAGCTCAGAATCAAAAGCTAATATCTAAGGCTGGATTAGAAGGTGACATGGCGTGAATTCCAGTTGTGCAGGAGTGGTAAGAAAGATATCTTGATGTAAATGAGTTGTTTGCCACTAATTTGCTTTGAGAAATATTATATAGGAGGTTTTGGTGGAAAGACAATGCAAGAGTCCACCCTTTTACCTCAGTGACATGCCAGCTTTTGGAGACCCTGAATAAAATGACAAAGGCAGAGTATTTCTATAACATTTTTTCATGAACACATTGTGCTTTGTAGGCAATTTTAAACCACACTGTCATTCTGTGGCTCTGTCAGTAAAAACTGGTTACCAAAATACAGATTACTCCAACGCAAAAGAACTCCAAAGCAACGTATAGTGTCCATTTAACTCTACCTTTTAATCTAGCACTAAACCAAAAGCTTTTGTGAAGAAATCCAACAGTAAGACTAACTTGTTCTATTTTAGAAACTAGTAAAAGTGACTATTAATAGTTTAGGCTAATTATGGTCTTTAGGACAGAAGTTGACCTTTTGAAGTAGAGCTGCCTTGTATCCATTCCCCTGAGTTGAAATTGTACCTTTTATTTGGGTTCTACCTGGAAAGGAACCAGCACCAACCAGAGAACATAAAGTATCATGGGGTTCAGGTGGGAGAGCATTAAGAAACTAAATTATATGAATCAAACTTGGTCTCTTCAAAGCAATTTACAGTGATGCATGAGTACTTTACATAAGTTTATCTGTACATAATTCTTTTTGCTGCTCCTTTAAAACTAGTTTGTGGGAGATGCTTGGCTATGCATTGACCCAGAATTCTGGATCCTTATGTTTTCTTTTGCTCATTCACCCTTCTCTGGCCACCATTGCCTCTCCTTGCTGTCTGGAAGCTAAAATTTGGAAAGAATTTCAAAAGGCTTCTGCCCTCTAAGACCCCTACTTCTGTTCTCAGACAAAACATGAACTTCTGGGATGGCAATTTAATCTGAGTTTTCTGAGTTTTCTTTCTCTACCAATGTCTCTAGGAGAAGCAACTTATGAAACACATCTGGAACACACTCATCTATGAAATGGAAATTCCCTTAAGTGAGTGAGCGCATGTGATTAGTGATAAATATTTTCTTATGTATTCATTCACAGACTAACTTGCAAAATTTTGAGCAATCATCCAGGAAAAACACATACAGAGTAAATAAAGGTGGTATTAATAAATAGGAGACGTTGTTTTCACAAATTCACAGCTATTTTTGAAGAACTGAAAGCTGAGTATGGATGTTCCCCTGACTCCAGGAACATCTCACTCCAGATCATGACCCATGGGTACTTTTAGGTCCTTTAACATGAATTTCATGTTTTAAAAGGCTTACTTTACAAATTTTGTATGTGAAAAAAGATACAGCTGAGTAAATTTACTGTTATCTTCTGGGTTTAAATTTAACTTCAAGTGAAAACATGCATTAATGCGTCTGTCCAAATCCATAAGGGCTTCCCAGGTGGCTCAGTGGTAAAGAATCTGTTCGCCAGTGCAGGAGATGCAAGTTCAACCCCTGGGTCCAGAAGATCCCCTGGAGGAGGAAATGGCAACCAACTCCAGTGTTCTTGCCTGAAGAATCCCGTGGACAGAGGAGCCTGATGGGTTACAGTCCGTAGGGTCGCAAAAGAGTCAGACATGACTCGGTGACTGAGATACACACACACACACCCCAAATACATAAATTATGTGTCTTCATGATTAATAGCCTCACACAAACATCATGTTCAGTTCACACAAACATATGGGGAAATGGGTTTCTTTTAGAGAGCAAGCAGGTTTGGTCAATAATTACTAACTAAATTAAGCAATGAGGGAAAAAGACAACCAATTGGTAAGAAATATGGTACCTCAAGTTAATAATTTAAATAATATATAATGTTATGCTCAAAACAGTATTATAAAAATCTTAACCCATCAATTTTTATGTTCCCTCAATAAAGCATAACATTTCAAAAATAGAAATTTTACATATGCATGAATAAATATATTCCTTATCTTTATGCTTTCATATATAAAAACCAAAACTCATTATGGGGATAAGATGTATGGTAAGACCATTTGGTTATAGATTTGACATTCACAACTTTTCAAATTTTGGCTTTTTATACTATTTCCAAACGTAGTCATAGATATCCACTGTCATAGAAATACACTGACTTCAGGCTCTACTACAAAGCCACAGTTATCAAGACAGTATGGTACTGGCACAAAGACAGAAATATAGATCAATGGAACAAAATAGAAAGCCCAGAGATAAATCCACGTACATACAGACACCTTATCTTTGACAAAGGAGGCAAGAATATACAATGGATTAAGACAATCTCTTTAACAAGTGGTGCTGGGAAATCTGGTCAACCACTTGTAAAAGAATGAAACTAGACCACTTTCTAACACCATACACAAAAATAAACTCAAAATGGATTAAAGATCTAAACATAAGACCAGAAACTATAAAACTCCTAGAGGAGAACATAGGCAAAACACTCTCCGACATACATCACAGCAGGATCCTCTATGACCCACCTCCCAGAATATTGGAAATAAAAGCAAAAATAAACAAATGGGACCTAATTAACCTTAAAAGCTTCTGCACATCAAAGGAAACTATTAGCAAGGTGAAAAGACAGCCTTCAGAATGGGAGAAAATAATAGCAAATGAAGCAACTGACAAACAACTAATCTCAAAAATATATAAGCAACTCCTACAGCTCAACTCCAGAAAAATAAATGACCCAATCAAAAAATGGGCCAAAGAACTAAATAGACATTTCTCCAAAGAAGACATACAGATGGCTAACAAACACATGAAAAGATGCTCAACATCACTCATTATCAGAGAAATGCAAATCAAAACCACTATGAGGTACCATGTCACACCAGTCAGAATGGCTGCGATCCAAAAGTCTACAAATAATAAATGCTGGAGGGGGTGTGGAGAAAAGGGAACCCTCTT
>NW_011495084.1:12640694-12653613 GCF_000754665.1 Bison bison bison | reverse complement strand
TAAATGCTGGAGGGGGTGTGGAGAAAAGGGAACCCTCTTACACTGTTGGTGGGAATTCAAACTAGTACAGCCACTATGGAGAACAGTGTGGAGATTCCTTAAAAAACTGGAAATAGAACTGCCTTATGATCCAGCAATCCCACTGCTGGGCATACACACTGAGGAAACCAGAAGGGAAAGAGACACGTGTACCCCAATGTTCATTGCAGCACTGTTTATAATAGCCAGGACATGGAAGCAACCTAGATGTCCATCAGCAGATGAATGGATAAGAAAGCAGTGGTACATGTACACAATGGAGTATTACTCAGCCATTAAAAAGAATACATTTGAATCAGTTCTAATGAGGTGGATGAAACTGGAGCCTATTATACAGAGTGAAGTAAGCCAGAAGGAAAAGCACCAATACAGTATACTAACACATATATATGGAATTTAGAAAGATGGTAACAATTACCCTGTGTACGAGACAGCAAAAGAGACAATGATGTATAGAACAGTCTTATGGACTCTATGGGAGAGGGAGAGAGTGGGGAGATTTGGGAGAATGGCATTGAAACATGTAAAATATCATGTATGAAACGAGTCACCAGTCCAGGTTCGATGCACGATACTGGATGCTTGGGGCTAGTGCACTGGGACGACCCAGAGGGATGGTATGGGGAGGGAGGAGGGAGGAGGGTTCAGGATGGGGAACACATGTATACCTGTGGCAGATTCATTTTGATATTTGGCAAAACTAATACAATTATGTAAAGTTTAAAAATAAAATAAAATTTAAAAAAAAAGAAATATAGTGATAAAATTTAAAGGAAATCATGGTCATATGTCTTTTAAAACATAGCTGATTTCAAATCCTATTTTCATGAATCTTACTTTTTAAAATAGGGGCTTCCCTGCAGTAAAGAATCTGCCTGCAATGCAGGAGATACTGGAGACATAGATTTGATCCCTGGGTTGGGCAGATCACCCAGAGGAGGAAATGGTAACCCATTCCAGTAATCTTGCTGGGAAAATCCCCTGGACAGAGAAGTCTGGTGGGCTATAGTCCCTAGGGTCACAAAGAGTCAGACATGACTGAGCAACTGAACACACACACACACACGACTTGTTAAAATGTTATCCTATAAAATGAAAGGGATATTGGTCTCTATTAAACAAAATAAAATAGTAAAGAAACATATTCCAGATGAAGGAACAAGACAAAACAAAAAAAAACAACTAAGTGAACATAGGCAATCTTAGACTGTTTATTAGTTGAGGAGAAAGTTTTGTCACTTCTTGAGGTAGAAAATATACAGGGAACACTTCAAAGCAGGTGAATAATGATAAAATCAGTTTTCAGCATGCTGAGATTGAGGTACCTATGGACATCTCAGAAGGAATGTTCAGTAGAAAGAGGAATATAAAATTATAGAGTATATATCTGGGTCAAATATCTGGACTCTAATGTAGGGATAGCCAAGCCAGGGTACATGGCTCAAATCCAGCCCACTTCTTAATTTTTCAAATAAAGTTTTATTAGCATGCAATGATGTTATTCATTTACACATGGCTGTGGCTGCTTTTGCTCTACAATACCAGAGGTGAACAGTTACGACAGGGATTTATGGCCCACAAATAAAAAATATTTAATACCTGGCCCTTTACCTAGAAAAAATTTGCTAACTTCTGTTCTAGAGCAGAAATCTATAATAAATACACATCCCTCAACACAAGGTGTGAATGAATGCCTTCATTTGATCAATTAGAAAATATTATTTATTAAAAACTATCTCTGTGCCAGACATTAGAGTAACAAATGAGACATGGAAATTCTTCAGTAAAAGTAATAATTTAGCATTTTAAAAATATTTGCAAGTATAATTGTGATAAGAAAAAAGATAATATTAAAGACATTTTGCTTTCCCCTCAAGGTATTACAAGAAGAATATCTTATTAAGACAAACATTTGACTTCGGCCAGTTTTGACAGTTTTCAAACAATTTTATTTAGGTTCATGCAAATTTTCTACTGGAATGTTACATGATATTGTCTTCTCTCTCATTTCTCCCATCATTCAACATGAACACATAACTCCAGAAACAAGAAAATGCTTTCAGACCGACACCTATGAAGCTCCAAAGGAGCTTCCAGCACAAGCAGACCAATGATGAGGTGGTTTGAGGAGAAGACTCTTCTCAGCATACCTGTAACTGCAGTAAAGAAAGTAGCCATTCATTCATTCAGCCATTTAGTCATCTACCCATTCACTTAGAACGAGTTTTTGAGGTACTTATTATTTACCAAGCACTGTCTTGGCCCTGAATATATAAAAGTGAACAAAGTAATGATTCTAGGAACTAATATACTTACTGACCTAATTGAGGAAACTATGTTTCACGGAGTTCTGAGGGAATATAATGGTAAAGTTGAAAGAATTGGGTGGGAAATTGAACAAATGTATTAACCTCTACTTTTCACCAAATCCCATAAAAATGTTAAAAAAAATGAGTCAACATCAAAAAAAGACAATGAAAAGAAGAACTAAGACTACAGCAATAGAAATTTAGAAACTAGAAAGAAAGACAAAGTTCACTCACCTAAAAGAACTAAGAGGTTTCTAGTTTTAGCAATAACATGTAAAGAGCTTGAAAATAACTGCTATTACAATTTTTAAAAAGAATATTAATAACTTTTCTTGAACTCATCAGACAATGCAGGTTTCAGGGAAAATACTATACTGGCTTTGTTGTTATTTTTTAGTTTCTCAGTCATGTCTGACTCTTTGCAACCCTGTAGACTATAGCCTGCCAGGTTCCTCTGTCCATGGGATTTCACAAGCAAGAATACTGGAGTGGGTTGTCATTGCCTTAGACAGATGAATTCAGAGATTTGCAGTTTGGAATCTGCTAACTAGAGCAGACGCAGAGGTAGCCATAAACTGATTGTTGTTGTTTGTTGTTCAGCCAGTAAGTCATGTCTGACTTTTTGCGACTCCATGGACTGCAGCTTCCCTGTCCTTCACTATCTCCCAGAGTTTGCTCATACACATGTCCATTGAGTTGGTTGATGCCATCCAATCATCCCATCTTCTGTCACTCCCTTCTCCTCCTGCCCTCAATCTTTTCCAGCATCAGGGCCAACATTTAAGTATTAATTCTGTGACTTAGCATGAAAATGAGAAATTCTTAGGTTTTGAGGTCTTAGGAGACCTTTTGTGGGTTTTACCTCCAGAAAATCTACCAGATTTCAGTTGAAGATCTGGTGAAGATCCCCTAAAGGCTCTGGAATGGGAAGGGGATGTGTAATATTTGTTTAATATACGACAAAAAGCAAGAAAAAATAGTCTAAAGAGATAAAGTAAGCTTCAGAACTAGACTCAAATGTAACACAGATGTTAAAATTATCACAGGAAATGTTTTAAAACTCTTGGCAAAACATTATGAGCTCTAATTTAAAAAGTTAGATAATGTGCAAGAGCACTTGGGTAAAGTAAGCAAAGAGCTACAAACTCTGAGGAAGAATTCAAAGGAAATGCTAGAAATACCCAACCCTATAATAGACATTAAGAATGCCTATGATAAGTTCATCAATAAACTAGATAAATCTGAGGAAAGCATCAGTGAGCTTGAAGACAGATCAATATAAACTTCCCAAAATGAAATTCAAAAAGAAGGGAAAAAAACCCAAACCCAGAACATCCAAAACCTGTGGAATAATGTCAAAAGATATAAGATACACATAACTGGCATACCACAATAAGAAGGAATATTTGAAGTAATAATGGCTGAGAAGCTCCCAAACTTTATGATAGACACCAAACCACACATCCATGAAAGTCAGAACAAAAATAAGTACCAAAACACTACTTCCACGCACATAATATTAAGAAACCCTCATCCTCCAAATGGAGAAGGCAATGGCAACCCACCCCAGTACTCTTGCCTAGAAAATCCCATGGACGGAGGCTGCAGTCCATGGGGGTCACTAGGGGTCGGAAAAGACTGAGTGACTTCACTTTTACTTTTCACTTTCATGCATTGGAGAAAGAAATGGCAACCCACTCCAGTGTTCTTGCCTGGAGAATCCCAGGGATGCTGAAGCCTGGTGGGCTTCCGTCTATGGGGTCGCACAGAGTCGGACACGACTGAAGCAACTTAGCAGCAGCAGCATCCTCCAACATAAAGAGAGAAAGACAGGAAAAAAAAAAATCTTAAAAGAATCTAGAGAAGGGAAAATAAACCTTACTTATAAAGGAACAAAGATACAATGGACTTTTTGTCAGAAATTATGCAAGAAAGAAGGTAGGATCTTCAGTGTTGAAAGAAAAATAAAAAGAACCAGCCAAGAATTCTGTATCCAGAAAGATTACTCTCTAAAGTGAAAGAGAAATATAAAAACTTCCTAAGACAAACAAAAACTGAAGGAATTCATCATTAGCATAGTGTGAGTCGCTCAGTCATGTCTGACTCTTTGCAACCCCATGGACTATACAAACCATGGAATTCTCCAGGCCAGAATACTGGAGTGGCTAGCCTTTCCCTTCTCCAGGGTATCTTCCCAATCCAGGAATCAAACCCAGGTCTTCCACATTGCAGGTGGATTCTTTACCAGCTGAGCCTCAAGGGAAGCCCAAGAATACTGGAGTGGGTAGCCTATCCCTTCTCCAGTGGGTCTTTCTGACCCAGGGATCGAACCGGGGTCTCCTACATTGCAGGCGGATTCTTTACCAACTGAGCTATGAGGGAAACCCCATTATTAGCATACCTGTATGCAAAAAAAAGTTAAAGGATTTCTTAACCAGAAGGAAGATGATATACACCACAAACTTGAATCTACTTAAAGGAAAAGAACATGTCAGAGAAAAAAAAATTTTTTTTAAAGATTAAAAAATATTTTATTTTTCTTATTCTTATTTAATATAAAAGATAACTGTGTTTCAAGTAATAATATTAACAATGTTCCATGTGAGTATAGCCTATGGATAAATAATGAAAGACAGCAATGTCACAGGGAGAAGAAACAGGGATTGGAAATATTCTGTTGCTACAAGTGAAGTGGTCTAGTATCATTCCATGCATATTGGGAGGCTTCCTTGATGGCTCAGTAGTAAAAAAAAAAGTCCACCTGCCAAGATGGGAAACATGGTAATCCTTTATCCAGGAAAGCCATACATGCCATGGGGCAAACTAAGCCCAAGCATCACAACAGTTGAGGCTATGCTCTAAAGCCCAGGAGACACAACTACTGAGCCCATGTGCTGTAACTACTGAAGCCCGCATGACCTGGAGCCTGTGCTCAGAAACAAGAGGAGCCACCATAAAGAGAAGCCCCATGAGTAGCCCCCAATCACCGAAACCAGAGAAAAGCCCAAGCAGCAACAACCACAAAGAACCATCACAGCCATAAGTAAATACATAAAAAAATTATATATAATTCTTTGTGGTTGTTGCTGCTTTATATATATATAAAGACTATCAGACAGGGCAGTTAAAGAAAATGTATATTGGAAAATCTAAGGCAAATGCAACATTAAAAAAAACTAATTTATGTGCTAAGATGTGAAGTAAAAGGGAATCATATTGGATGTTCATTTAGTAGCAGATAAGGCAGAAAAAGGGGAAAAAGAATAAATTCAATGAATAGAACAAAGTTACAAACATGTTAGATATTAATCCAACTGTATTAAGAATAACTCTCAACGTGGATGGTCAGAGCACCAATTTAAATTCAAAGATTGTCAGAATGGGTATAAAAGCAAGACTCAATTTATGTTGTCTGATGGAAGTCAACTTTAAAATTAAAATCTCCAATTGGTTAAAAAGGATGGAGCAATGGACATTGTGCTAACAATAATCAAAAGAAAACTAAAGTACTGTATTGATTCCAAATAAAGCATGCTTCAGAAGAAGGAAAGTTATCATGGATAAATGGGCATTATATAATGATAAAGAAGTCAATTTTAATTTCTCCTAAATGTGTATACCTAACAAGAGTGTGTCCAAAAAAAGAGAGGCAAAAACTGATAAGATGAAAGGGAGAAATAGACAAATTCATTACTGTAGCTGAAGACTTCAACACTGTTCCTTCAGCAACTGACTGACCATCAAGCAGAAAATCAGAATATATTTTACCTGAAAAACACTATCAGTTAATTTGAACCAATTGATATTTATGGGCTACTTCAGCCAACAACAGCAAGGTACACATCCTTCACAAGCTCACATAGAGCATTCATCAAGACTGACCACACTCTGGGAGGACATAAAATATGTCTTAACAAATTTAAGAGAATAGAAAAACATAAAGTACGCTTTCAGACCCAAAGGGATTACAGTACAAATCAAGCAGAAAGATAGACGTCAAATCCCCAAATATTTGAAGTTAGACAATATGTTTTTTAATAACTTTAAGGTTAAAGAAGACAAATGTTTGAGTCAAAGAAAATAATTGTTTAAAATTACTTGAAGAGAATAAAAATACAAAGACAACTTATCAAAATTCGTGGAATGTAATAAAAAGCAGTGATGGGAAGAAATTTACAGCATTAAGTGCATGTATTTCATCTTAAGAAACTAGACACAGTATTTTAAAAATGTTTGTGACTCTTGTAAGCAGCCATTTTTTGAAAAATGACATGATAATAATGTCTAATTTGTATATTCTTGTAATTGTTTTACTTTAGAGCTGTTTGTAAATATGAGAAATCATAATAAAGCCTGTTATAAGCTCAATGGTTGTAGCCCCTCAAAACTCATATATTGAAATCTAATTTTCAAGGTGATGGCATTAAGAGGTGAGGAATTTGAGAGTGATTAGATCATGAGGGTGATTCCCTCATGACGGGGATTAGTGCTCTTATAAATCAGGTGACAGAGAAGGTCCCTTGCCCCTTCTGCCATGTAGGTTATAGCAAAACTACAATCGCCCATGAATCAGGAAGCAAGTCCTCACCAAATACACAGTCTCTGGAGCCTTGATTTTGGACATCCCAGCCACCAGGAGAGTAAGAAATAAATGTCTCTCGTTTATAAGCCATCCAATCCCTGACATTTGTTAGAGCAGCCTTCACAGATTAAAGCACTGTGTTTTTTTCAACAGTTATATGAAATAACTATTGAGAACCATTAGCTCTTTATGGACTTTTTTTCAGTGAAGGGATGATGTGGACATAAAATTTCAGTATTGTTGCAAATGCAGGGGAGGATTAGGGGAGAATCAGCTACCTCTTTCCTTACCCCTTAAGTGTTAGCATGCTTGAAAATCCTTGGGTTAGATTACACTTCATCACATTTGATAATAAAATGCTATAATATATAAACAGTCATGTATAAGTCTTTTAACTAAATTTGTGATTTTTATATACATTGTCCCTTGAACAGAGTGCCAGACATCCTTGAGTGTGAACTCAAGGATAACTATGAACAAAGCCAGAGGAAGTGATGGAATTCAAGCTGAACTCTTTCAAATCCTGGAAGATGATGCTGTGAAAGTGCTGCACACAGTATGCCAGCAAATTTGGAAAACTCAGCAGTGGCCACAGGACTGGAAATTATCAGTTTTCATTCCATTCCCAAAGAAAGGCAATGCCAAAGCATGTTCAAACTACCACACAATTGCACTCATCTCACACGCTAGCAAAGTAATGCTCACTCAAAATTCTCCAAGCCAGGTTTCAATAGTACAGGAACTGTGAACTTTCAGATATTCAAGCTAGATTTAGAAAAAGCAGAGGAACCAGAGATCAAACTGCCAACATCCGCTGAATCATCGAAAAAGCAAGATAGTTCCAGAAAAACATCTACTTCTGCTTTATTGACTATGCCAAAGCCTTTGACTGTGTAGATCACAACAAACTGTGGAAAATTCTTAAAGATATGGGAATAGCAGACCACCTGATCTGCCTCTGGAGAAATCTGTATGCAGGTCAAGATGCAACAGTTAGAAATGGACATGGAACAATGGTCTGGTTCCAAATTGGGAAACGAGTATGTTAAGACTACATATGGTCACCCTGTTTATTTCACTTATATGCAGAGTACATCATGCAAAATGCCAGGCTGGAGGAAGCCCAAGCTGGAATCAAAATCGCCAGGAGAAATTTCAATAACCTCAGATATGCAGATGACACCACACTTATGCCAGAAAGTGAAGAGGAACTAAAAAGCCTCTTGATGAAAGTGAAAGAGGAGAGTGAAAAAGTTGGCTTAAAGCTCAACATTCAGAAAACAAAGATCACGGCATCCAGTCCCATCACTTTATGGCAAATAGGTGGGGAAACAATGGAAACAGTGTGGACTTTATTTTCTTGGGCTCCCAAATCACTGCAGATGGTGACTGCAGCCATGAAATTCCCCGGTGGCTCAGATGGTACAGCATCTGCCTACAATGTGGGAGACCCAGGTTCGATCCCTGGGTCAGGAAGATCCTCTGGAGAAGGAAATGGCAACCCACTTTAGTATTCTTGCCTGGAAAATCCCATGGATGGAGGATCCTGGTAGTCTACAGTCCATGGGGTCACAAAGAGTTGGACATGACTGAGCCACTTCACTTGCTTCTTGGAAGAAAAGCTATGATCAACCTATGCTAAGTCACTTCAGTCGTTTCCGACTCTGTGCGACCCCAAAGTCGGCAGCCCACCAGGCTCCCCTGTCCCTGGGATTCTCCAGGCAAGAACACTGGAGTGGGCTGCCATTTCCTTCTCCAATGCATGAAAGTGAAAAGCGAAAGTGAAGTCCCTCAGTCGTGTCCGACTCTTAGTGACCCCATGGATTGCAGCCTAACAGGCTCCTCCGTCCATGGGATTTTCCAAGCAAGGGTACTGGAGTGGGGTGCCATTGCCTTCTCCGATGACCAACCTAGATGGCATATTAAAAAGCAGAGACATTACTTTGCTGGCCAAGATCCATTTAGTCAAAGCTATGATTTCTCCAGTAGCCATGTATGGATGTGAGAGTTGGACCATAACCAAAGCTGAGCACCAAAGAATTGATGCTTTTGAACTGTGGTGCCAAGGAAGACTCTTGGGAGTCCTTGGACTGCAAGGAGATCCAACCAGTCCATCTTAAAAGAAATTAGTCCTGAATATGCAGTGGAAGGACTGATGCTGAAGCTGAAGTTCCAATACTTTGGCCACCTGTTGCAAAGAACTGACTCATTTGAAAAGACCCTGATGCTGGGAAAGATTGAAAGCAGGAGGCAAAGAGGATGACAGAGGATAAGATGGTTGGATGGCATCACCAACTCCATGGACATGAGTTTGAGCAAGCTCCAGGACTTGGTGATGAACAGGGAAGCTTGGCATGCTGCAGTCCATGGGGTTGCAAATAGTTGGACACGACTAAGTGACTGAACTATGCTAAGTTGTCCTGTGAACAATAAAGGTTTGAACTTCAAGGGTCTACTTATACATTATTTTTTTCAATAAATACATATTACTTAACCACAGTATCTGTGATTCATTGAATCTGCAGATGTAAAGGAAATTAGGGTACAGAGAACCCAAGTATATGGAGGGCCCAGTAACCCTAATGTTTGCTCAAAGTTCAATTGTATTCTTAATCTTTTGTAATTTGCTTATTTATGGACTTGTGTCAAATGTCCAGTTTTTTAGTTTCAATATTTTAACAATTTTTGAACAGCTATATACATATTGTGCCAGATGTCAGAAATTAAAAGTGGAAAAGTCCTGTCCCTGACCTTCAATCAACTCATGGTTTAGTGAGATACACAATTACAAAGACACTTTCAAAATAATGGAAAATGTGAGCTTGATTCATATAAAAACTCAGTTTGCATTTTCCTATATTATAGGAGAGGAAGCTCTTGGGGTGGACGTTATGAGTCATTGCCCAGGTCTCCTCTTTAGTACTGAGGCACCGATTTCTGTGCTGCCAGAACTTCTGTCATCTGATGGTTCACAAGGTGGTCCTATGGTGAAGGTCGTTACCTTGCACAAGGTCAAGTCACTTCTCAGAGACATCTTACACACTATCTGTCTGCTATTGGGGTACAGGAGTTCAGCTGCTTTGCTGAGTTGGAGTCAAGTCTAAAGTTCACTCAGCTCCAGAGCTTTCCATCGGATCTGCCAGTATTGCAGTTGTGACCTCAACACAGTTCAACTTTTTCTGTCTTCCCTCTCTCCCTTATAAGGGTGTCTTCCCTTTCTCCCTTACAACTCTGCTTCCCTCTCTCCCTTGTGAGGGCTGTTTCTATTTTTCCAATCAATCTTTATGCCAGAAAGATTTGTCTTAGGATCTACTTTCTGATGAACCTGACCTAAGAAATTTCTAAGTATACAGATAGGTAAGAGTCTTCACTGTTAAAGAAACTATTGGGGGGCAACCTTGTAAATAAGATAAGGCAATATTAAGGGAATCTATTAGGCAAGTCTAAAGTTGGATTTAAGGCTTCTCTGAAGGCTCAGTTGGTAAAGAATCCACCTGTACTGCAGGTGACTCATGTTCGATCCCTGGGTCAGGAAGATACTCTGGAGTTGAAAATGGCAATTCATTCCAGTATCCTTGCCTGGAAATCCCATGGACAGAGGAGCCTGGCAGACTACAGTCAAACACGACTTAGTGACTAACCAACTACCTGGAAATCCAATGCTGGATTTCCAGGGTATTAGAAAATAACATTCCAGGTAACTTTATCCAATAAGAGCATTGTAGGTAACTAGCCCAGGATCCATACAGAGTAGATTTAACACAAAGAAAGTAAGACTAGTCTAGTCTTTAGATTGCTGTTATTGGGAATGTCTGTGACACTGAGAAAGAGATTTGAATGACTTCACAAACATGGAAAACTAGGGACATGTTTCTGACCCAGTTCCAACAAACTAATGGGGCCTCACGTAGGAAAACCTCAAATATCGATATGCCCGTTATCTGTTATGGATTAACCATTACTAATATCAAATTAAGTATAAAGTATTGAAGTGTAGTTTTAAAAGCACTGGGTAAGATTACTAAGTATTTTCCAAAAGAGTAAAGCCTGTCTCATTGATAGTAAGCAACGTGCATTTAAGGAGTTAACTATACTAGTTATTTGCTTAAACATATTGTTAAGTTGTGTCCGCCTCTTTGTGACCCCATGGACTACAGCACACTAGGTTACCCTGACCTTCACAATCTCCCGGAGTTTGCTCAAATTCATGTCCATTGAGTCAGTGGTACCATCCAAACATCTCATCCTTTGTCACACCCTTCTCTTCCTGCCCTAAATCTTTCCCAGCATCAGAATATTTTCCAATGAGTCACTCTTCCCATCAGGTCACCAAAGTATTGGAGCTTCAGCTTTAGTATCAGTCCTTCCAGTGAATATTCAAGGTTGATTTCCTTTAGGATTGACTAGCTTGATCTCCGTGCTGTCCAAGTGCCCCTCAAGAGTCTTCTCCAGCATCAGTTTGAAAGCATCAATTCTTTGGCCCTCAGCCTTCTTTACAGTCCAACTCTCACATCCATAAATGTCTACTGGAAAAACCACAGTTTTGACTATATGAACCTTTGTTGGCAAAATGATGTCTCTGTTTTTTAATATGCTAAGTTTCTTTAAATATATTAAAAAAATAACTACCATGTGGTTTTTTAGACTTTATTATTATTTGGAATAATAGTCATTAAGTGAATAATTAATAATCAAGTAAAGTTAATAATTATTGAGCAAAACAGCAAAGATAGAAAGCTATGATGGCCGTAATCAACTTCCTAAATTTTGAAAATCACTGAGTTAAAGGGGAAATGACAGTCTTGAAAGAAAGAGGCAGGGTGAAAAAAAACTTTGGATAGAGAAATGGAAGTAAAGAAGAACATAAGAAAGTTTAAACAGAAGAGGATTTGCAATTCTCTGTGTGGGTACCTGGGGATCATCTGTGGGGCTTCAGAGAGCAACTAGGGATGGTGAAGTCTGAACCCTGGAACATGGCAGGGAAAGCTGAGAGGACTGAAATCTCCAAAATTATCAATCTGAAAGGAGCAACTTGAACTTGATCCTGTGCCGACTACGGGTCTTTACCAGTGAAGACAGCTTCTTCCAGATATTTAACGATGTAGCATGGAAGAATTGAATGTTGTATGCCCTGAAGCTGGGGAACATCAGACTCTACAGGGCCAATATTCAACAACTCTTGACTTAGGTCTACCATGGGCCATGCCTGTTTAAACACAAGAAATATTGCAGTGAGACAAAGGGCAAATATCCCCTCTTTGATGGAATTTTCATTCTGGCACCCTCAACTAGGATGCCTTAGTATAAATTAAATTTGGAAGAAACTGAGCTATGAGTTTTAAACTGTGAATGAGAGTAACTTCACGTTTCCCAAGGTAGGTTTTTGTCTGGCACTGAGATTTTTTTCCTAAAAATCTTTGCACATGATTTCTGTTGTTTGGAATTAAATATTTAAGAGGTTTGTGTTTAATTGTAACATATACAATGATTTAAAAAGAAATTTTAAAAGCATTTTACATAAATAGATGCTACTCTTTCAGGAAGATATTATCTTTAGTACTTTCATAAAAATAGCTAGTTTGTGCAGAAAGTATCTCTAGTAAGACCAAGATTAAAGGTTTTATTTGGCTATGCCATGTTAGTTTAAATGTATTTTATAGTCACAAAACATACCCTTTTGTTCCTCATTTCACAGAACTGGTGTGACAAGACACAGACATTTTGCTAAAGCTCAGTTACCAGCACTGAGCAAAGAACTGAAAATGAATGCTTGCTAAAGAGTGTCAGTACCATCATTCCCAATGCATTAACTGGCCTGCAAATTACATTCTCAATGTTTATAAACAAACATTTGGTGATAAGAAAGCTTCCTTGGTGAACTTTTTTTAAAGATAATTCAGTTTAATTCAGTTCAGTTCCTCAGTCGTGTCCAACTCTTTGCGACCCCATGAATCGCAGCACGCCAGGCCTCCCTGTCCCTCACCAACTC
>NW_011495084.1:12639435-12640594 GCF_000754665.1 Bison bison bison | reverse complement strand
TCTTTTCCAATGAGTCAGCTCTTCCCATGAGGTGGGCAAAGTACTGGAGTTTCAGCTTTAGCATCATTCCTTCCAAAGAAATCGCAGGGCTGATCTCCTTCAGAATGGACTGGGTGGATCTCCTTGCAGTCCAAGGGACTCTCAAGAGTCTTCTCCAACACCACAGTTCAAAAGCATCAATTCTTCGACACTAGCTTTCTTCACAGTCCAACTCTCACATCCATACATGACCACTGGAAAAACCATAGCCTTGACTAGATGGACCTTTGCTGGCAAAGTAATGTCTCTGCTTTGAATATGCTATCTAGGTTGGTCATAACTTTCCTTCCAAGGAGTAAGTGTCTTTTAATTTCATGGCTGCAGTCACCATCTGCAGTGATTTTGGAGCCCAAAAAAATAAAGTCTGACACTGTTTCCCCATTTATTTCCCATGAAGTGATGGAATCAGATGCCATGATCTTCGTTTTCTGAATGTTGAGTTTTAAGCCAACTTTTTCACTCTACTCTTTCACCTTCATCAAGAGGCTTTTTAGTTCTTCTTCACTTTCTGCCATAAGGGTGGTGTCATTTGCATATCTGAGGTTATTGATATTTCTCCCGGCAATCTTGATTCCAGCTTGTGCTTCTTCCAGTCCAGTGTTTCTCATGATGTACTCTGCATATAAGTTAAATAAACAGGGTGACAATATACAGCCTTGACGTACTCCTTTTCCTATTTGGAACCAGTCTGCGGTTCCATGTCCAGTTCTGTTGCTTCCTGACCTTCATACAAATTTCTCAAGCGGCAGATCAGGTGGTCTGGTATTCCCATCTCTTTCAGAATTTTCCACAGTTTATTGTGATCCACACAGTCAAAGGCTTTGGCATAGTCAAGAAAGCAGAAATAAATGTTTTTCTGGAACTCTCTTGCTTTTTCGATGATCCAGCGGATGTTGGTAATTTGGTTTCTGGTTGCTCTGACTTTTCTAAAACCAGCTTGAACATCTGGAAGTTCACGGTTTACGTATTGCTGAAGCCTGGCTTGGAGAATTTTGAGCATTACTTTACTAGTGTGTGAGATAAGAGCAGTTGTGCGGTAGTTTGAGCATTCTTTGGCATTGCCTTTCTTTGGGATTGGAATAAAAACTGACCTTTTCCAGTCCTGTGGCCACTGCTGAGT
>NW_011495084.1:12603933-12639335 GCF_000754665.1 Bison bison bison | reverse complement strand
TTTCAGGATTTGAAATAGCTCAACTGGAATTCCATCACCTCCACTAGCTTTGTTCATAGTGACGCTTTCTAAGGCCCACTTGACTTCACATTCCAGGATATCTGGCTCTAAATGAGTGATCACACCATTGTGATGATCTGGGTCATGAAGATCTTTTTTGTATAGTTCTTCTGTGTATCCTTGCCACCTTTTAATATCTTCTGCTTCTGTTAGGTCCATACCATTTCTGTCCTTTATTGAGCCCATCTTTGCATGAAATGTTCCCTTGGTATCTCTGATTTTCTTGAAGAGATCCCTAGTCTTTCCCATTCTGTTGTTTTCCTCTATTTCTTTGCATTGATTGCTGAGGAAGGCTTTCTTATCTCTTCTTGCTATTCTTTGGAACTCTGTATTTAGATGCTTATATCTTTCCTTTCTCCTTTGCTTTTCGCTTCTTTTCTTTTCACAGCTATTTGTAAGGGCTCCTCAGACAGCCATTTTGCTTTTTTGCATTTCTTTTCCATGGGGATGGTCTTGATCCCTGTCTCCTGTACATTGTCACGAACCTCCGTCCCTAGTCTATCAGGCACTCTGTCTATCAGATCTAGTCCCTTAAATCTAATCTCACTTCCACTGTATAATCATAAAGGATTTGATTTAGGTCATACCTGAATGGTCTAGTGGTTTTCCCCGCTTTCTTCAATTTAAGTCTGAATTTGGCAATAAGGAGTACATGATCTGAGCAGAAGTCAGCTCTTGGTCTTGTTTTTGCTGACTGTATAGAGCTTCTCCATCTTTGGCTGTAAAGAATAGAATCAATCTGATTTCGGTGTTGACCATCTGGTGAAATCCATGTGTAGAGTCTTCTCTTGTGTTGTTGGAAGAGGGTGTTTGCTATGACCAGTGCATTCTCTTGGCAAAATTCTATTAGCCTTTGCCCTGCTTCATTCCATACTCCAAGGCCAAATTTGCGTGTTACTCCAGGTGTTTCTTGACTTCTACTTTTGCATTTCAGTCCCCTATAAAGAAAAGGACATCTTTTTTGGGTGTTAGTTCTAAAAGGTCTTGTAGGTCTTCATAGAACCATTCAACTTCAGCTTCTTCAGCATTACTCGTTGGGGCATAGGCTTGGGTACCGTAATATTGAACGTTCTGGAAATGTGATATTGAATGTTCGCCTTGGAAACCAACAGAGATCATTCTGTCGTTTTTGAGATTGCATCCAAGTACTGCATTTCGGACTCTTCTTGACCATGATGGCTACTCCATTTCTTCTAAGGGATTCATGCCCACAGTAGTAGATGTAATGGTCACCTGAGTTAAATTCACCCATTCCAGTCCATTTTAGTTCACTGATTCCTAGAATGTCGACATTCACTCTTGCCATCTCCTGTTTGACCACTTCCAATTTGCCTTGATTCATGGACCTAATATTCCGGTTCCTATGCAATATTGCTCTTTATAGCATTGGAATTTGCTTCTTTCACCAGTCACATACACAACTGGGTTTTGTTTTTGCTTTGGCTCCATCCCTTTATTCTTTCTGGAGTTATTTCTCCACTGATCTCCAGTAGCATATTGAGTACCTACCGACCCAGGGAGTTCCTCTTTCAGCATCCTATCATTTTGCATTTTCATACTGTTCATGGGGTTCTCAAGGCAAGAATACTGAAGTGGTTTGCCATTCCCTTCTGCAGTGGACCAAATTCTGTCAGACCTCTCCACCATGACCCTCCGGTCTTGGGTGGCCCCACACGGCATGGCTTAGTTTCATTGAGTTAGACCAGGCTGTGGTCCGTGTTATCAGATGGCTAGTTTTCTGTGATTACGGTTTTAGTGTGTCTGCCCTCTGATGCCTTCTCGCAATACTTACCGTCTTGGGTTTTTCTTACCTTGGACGTGGGGTATCTCTTCACAGCTGCTCCAGCAAAGTGCAGCCGCTGCTCCTTACCCTGGATGAGTTGCCCTTCCTGACCTTGAGTGTGGGGTAGCTCCTCTCCGCCGCCACCCCTGACCTCTGACATGGGGTAGTTCCTCTCGGCCACTGCCCCTGACCTTGGATGTGGGGTAGCTCCTATTTGACATAAACATAGCAAGCTCCCAGGCCCACTTATCAGGCTTAATGACTGAGGCCAGGGATTTCTTCCTTGAAGAAACCCATCCCTTGAAGCAACATAGTTCCAGCTGTTTCAGTGCCCCTGCTCATTTCTTCCCATTCTACTCTCCCTCCATTTAAATACACTTAAAAAAAAAAAAAAGCAAAAAAAATTAAAAAACTTAGTTTCCCTTAAATTACAAAGTTGTTGCGATTCTCCTTTATGTGAGGTATCTAGAATAGAGAAATTCATGGAGACAGTAAAACAGAGATTACTGGGGACAGAAAGGTGAAGGAAATGTGGAGTTATTATTAAATGGATATAGAGTTTCTATTTGAGAACATGAAAAAGTTCTGGAAATGGAAAGACGTGATGGTTGCACAACATTGTAAGTGTACTTAATGACATTAAATTGAACACTTAAAAAGTAAATATGATAAAATTTATGTTATTTATATTTTTACAACAGTAAAAACACACAGAAAAAATAAAGCTCTTGACACCACAGATCTGCCATGGCATCATTAAGTACTTGTTAATATAATGTTGATGCCATTAGGTATTAATTGCCAGCTGGCAACCATCAACGTTTGCAACTACATAGATTAAAATCAAACAAACAAAAAATCTTCCCAGTATTTCCTGTTCTCTCTGAGCAGCTTTCACTGTGGTTTTACTCTTCTCAGACAGGCACATAATGTTCTTGTCATTTAGTAGGTAGGAATCCATTAGGAGCTGGTTTGACAGAACCAATTTGTATGATTTTTGGCCTATGGGAAGAATTAAGTACTCTGTTTCTATTTAAATTTTTTATTGTCTCAGACCGCTGACTACTGCCATAGAAGTTATCGAAACTGGCCTCCAGGAATGAAGATGTTTCATAAGAAGCCAACCTTTTGATACAGAAAGCTCCAAAGAGATTTAAACGTGAAGCACCAAATGTGATTATGCCTCCAATTTTCTGTTTTTTTCCCCATAGACTCATAATCATTTTAAAGTAGGCTCACACATTGGTGATTTATTGCTTTTATCAATAATATGCTCAGACATCATTCTCCAAAAAATGGGCACATAAATTACTTCTAAACAATAATATTTCTTCAAGAAGTTAAGGTGGATTTATTCAAAATAAAAAAGAATTGGTTCCAAAAAAATAAAAGTACTCATGAGACTTAAATAGGAGAGCACAGTTCACTTTGTTTTCATGTTAGTATCTATCTGCATCAAAGAATTCATCTCATGAATTACTTAAAAATAACCTAAATAAGACAAATTACAAGGGATGAATTATTGCTATTGAAAGGATAACTTGACTCAAGTCAAATAATTCTTAAGGGGCTATAATTATCCCAGAAAAAGTTCCTAAGCAAAGCCATTATTTTGCAGTACAGACATTAGAATCGAACTTTTCATTCATTTGCCTACTTAAAGTGTAGAGGACTGTATCCTGTGGTGGAGCATTTCTTTTTCCTAGGATACAAGGTAAACTCAAAGCAGAATATTTACAGACCAAATAGGTGCCCTGCAGTAAGTACACTGCACAGACCTGACCGGCATTTGAATGCTCCAAACCAAACAGGACAGAACTTTCAGGCAAGAGCATGAATAAAACAAGACGAAGGAGAACATTTCTTAAGTTCTCAGTTTGTTCTGAAATTTGCATTGCTCGACAGAAACTCACAAAGCTTATCCTACAGGACAGGTCCTGTTCTAAACCCTTTGCAAATACAGACTCATTTTATCCTTCTGTGTAATAAAGTGCGATCATTACCCTTGTGTGATAACCTGTGGTCCTTAATGGGGAAATTGCATGAGGTCACACAGGTAATCAGTGAGATCACAGAGCCAAGAATCAAAACCTGAGCATTCTGGCCCCAGGGCCTGTGTGCTCAACTCACAATTCAGGCATTACACATTATTGTTGTCTTCTCATCTTCTACTTGGTTTACTTTTGTCTAGGCAGAATGTTTTTCTTTGCTTGAAAAGAAAGTACAGCATTGCCAAACTTCGGTGTGTTTACAGTAGCAGGTCTTATTTCCAGCAGCACTAGTTAATAAGCACACAGGCAGGAGCAAGGCTGGGGGTGGTCTTTCTTTTATCTCTTTCTTTGGTAGTTCCCACTCACTTTTGATAGGTACATCTCCAAATGTGCTCTCACCTGTAAAATGTCACCTTTTTGTCATCACTCTGTGGGAAGCAAGACTTGGTGCAACCCAAGGGCGTTTCCCATGTGAGAATTCACAGAGAAAGGTTAGATGTAAATCCTTTCTTTTTTTTTTAATTCCATACTTCAGATTGCATGATTTCTCCATAATTACTCACACTAAAGTTGCTATCAAGACTACTGATTATCTTAATGCCTTAAAAGTGGTACTCACATAAAATGGTTAATTTCTCATGACTTTTGCAGTCATCAAGAGCTTTAGTTAATCATCTCTGCTGGTCTTTTCCATTTAGCAATGTTCTTCTTACAGATAAAGATGCAAGCAAGGAAGTTAACTATTTTCCTGGATTGCTTACATGACAAAGGCCACATACAGAGCTTCTTCAAGCCCTAGTTCCAGGCTTTTAAAACTGATTATGAAAATTAAAGGAGATCAGCCATGAGTGTTCTTTGGAAGGAAAGATGCTAAAGCTGAAACTCCAGTACTTTGGCCACTTCATGTGAAGAGTTGACTCATTGGAAAAGACTCTGACGCTGGGAGGGATTGGGGGCAGGAGGAGAAGGGGATGACAGAGGATGAGATGGCTGGATAGCATCACCGACTCGATGGACATGAGTTTGAGTGAACTCGGGAGATGGTGATGGGCAGGGAGGCCTGGGGTGCTGCGATTCATGGGGTCGCAAAGAGTCGGACACGACTGAGCGACTTATCTGAACTGAACTGATGAAAATTAATTATGATAGTGCTTAACTGATAAGGTTATCAAGAATCTCAATTGAGTTAATGAATTTTGAGAACATACCCAGTGCTTGGCACAAAACACATGGTCTAAACATTTATCTTTAATATATCATATCAGCTTTGTGACCAGTGGCCTAAGTTTTTGCCAGCTCATTTTCTTGTTGCTAAGGTATTATTCATAATACTTCAACACTAAAGCAATAACCGTCTAACTAGTTTCTTGATTCCAGTTTCATCACACTGCATACACTTGCTAGATGTGATTTGTTACAATAACATTTTATCATCTTATATCTCATTCAAGTACCTTTGAGGACATCCAGCTGCTAGCACAGGAAACTGGCACACAGTCATCATCAAATGAATATTTGCTGAACAAATGAATGAATAAATAAGTGCCCCAAGGGAGACTTTCAAGTCCTGTCACAGTCAGACTCTGCACTCATTTCTTTCCTTATCTGCCTTTAGTTATTACCATAAACACGGAACATTCATTTACTGTGTGACATCGACATGTCAGATACCAGAGTGGTTGTTGAATATTCAAGGATGAGAAAAGAGCTTAGAGCGTCTTTGAAAAGAGTCCTTTTAAGCCAAATTGACTGATTTATTGTCTCTTGCTTTCCCATTGCCAAGGTTTTGATAGTGTTGTTCCTCCAGCCTAAAAAGCTGCCTCTCAACTTTCACATTCTTTTTATCCTTCAAGATTCAGCTCGAACTGTTCCTCATTCTGCATAAACACTTACCTAACCACCCATGTGTAAAGTGATCTCTCCCCCATTCCTCTTGTGACTTGCTAAGACAATTATTTTTAATTACATCACACTTTACTTTCGCCAGGAGTTATAATTATATAGTACATTATACTTTTTCTGATACTGCAATGCTAAAATGTTATTTTATATATATATATATATATATACACACACACACACACACACATAAATAACTCTAAAATGTTATTTTATATATATGTGTTTGTGCTTAGTCTTTCAGTCGTGTCCAACTCTTTGTGACCCTATGGACTGTAGCCTGCCAGGCTCCTCTGTTTACAGGATTCTCTAGGCAAATATATTGGAATGGGTTGCCATGCCCTCTCCCAGGGGATCTTCCCAACCCAGGGATTGAACACATGTCTCTTGCATTGCAGGCAAATTCTTTACCAACTGAGCTACAAGGGAAGCCCATATATGTGTATATATAACTCTAAAATGATATCATATATATATGTATATAGATGTATATAATATAATATAGCTTATACCCTACCTCCTTACTGCAGTGAAAGTCCTTTGAGGTCATGCCTTTCACTTTTTATTTTCTGTTTATTAATATCCTCTACAAGTCCTAGGATCAACATTTTCTCCCACAGCTGTTCCTCAGTCACTATGTGCTGATTCATTGATTATTTAGTAGATTACTAGATATTCAGATATTTAATATGCTGGCTTGGTGTCCTAGTACAACTTATCGATCAATACTATGAAAAAAATAATAAATCTCTTGACTGCAATTGACAAAGGAGATGCTCCTGAACATTCAGGAGTCAGAGAATAAAGCAACTGAATGCTTCCTTGTCATGAAAGAGAGGCACGTATCTCCGTAGCTTTATTTTAATTCATCTCTTGCCCAGTCCTTGTCTCTATTCCCATTTTGCCTTCATTTTTCAGAGTAGAGATTCTTTACCTGGAATCTCTGGATCCTTATACAGTCCTACAAATGGATTTTGTCAAGTTTTGGAAACCAGCACAATGTCATGCATTCTAGGATTAGAAGAAGAAAACTAGACAGGTTTTTTTTTACAAGTAGAGGTTTAAACCCAAGCTTATCTAACTGAAAAGTCCCTGTTTTTCCAGCTATATCATTTATTATATCATAGCATTTATAGGATTTCTTGAGTTGCTAGGCAGATAACATCTGTTGGCTAGGACCGGGATGTGATCCAATCACCAAACTGGTATGTCCAAGGAAAGGTCTGTAACAACCACGCCCGCAGGAGTGGCCATAGCAGAAACAATGACGAACACGTATATATTATTTGAGATATGTCAGATGCAGCTCTAAATGCTTGATGTATTAGTGTTTTTTTGTTTTTAAACCTCACAACAAATATATAAGGTAGGTAGTACTAAAGTGAAGTGAAGTCACTCAGTCGTGTCAGACTCTTTGCGACCCCATGGACTGTAGCCTTCCAGGCTCCTTCGTCCATGGGATTTTCCAGGCTTTCCCGACCCTGGAATCGAACCCGGGTCTCCCACATTGCAGGCAGATGCTTTATCGTCTGAGCCACCAGGCAAGTAAACAAAGGTAGTACTAAGGTTAGGTATATTTTATAGATTAAAACCCTAGAACACAGAGAGGTGAAGTTACTCATATGCACAGCTCAGGGACACTAAACACAGTGTTGATAGGGTGGGGGGGTGGAGTAATATGGGGAAGACAGAAGAAATGTTCCAGTCCATCCTGCATGCTAGGCTGGCCTGAATTCCACCTTAGCTTGCTTTCTTGGCTAAAGAAGAAAAACTGTCTAGGATGGCTAATAAAGAGCCAGACACCCATTCCAGCTGCTGACCTTTGAAGAGTCAGTCTAAGAATAAACCAGTCACAGGTTTGTAAAGATAATCACTTGCTTCCAGACCTCTTCGAAAATAAAGGGTGTCAGAAGACAACCTTCCGAAGCTCTGGCATTCTTCACATCTTAGTGTGCAGGTACAGTTTAGACCAATTGTGTTTGATGTTGGTGGGAAAGAGTGACTAGCTTGAAATGAACATTGACAACATGCAGAATATAGTCACCCGGTTAACTAGTGAGTTGTCAGTAGAAATCACTGTTTAAGTGGTTTTTACAGCAGATGTGGTATCTGCTCTGAATCTGAATATTTCAAATATCTATAACAGCAGCCAAGGTTTCAGTGAACCCTACCCCCAAACATTCCAAGCCAGGATAAGTTTCAGCCTTCTCCGCACATGCGTGGCTTCTTGCCTCAAAATTGTTTCATTTCCCATTTGATTGCAAGAGACCTAGATTTTGACAGTGGTCCCTATGGCATCTTTATGACTTGCTATGTGTGACTTTTTGTAACTTCATTTCTTCTATCTAAAAATAGGTATGACAACAGACGCAATTTAACATCCGGTTAAAGGCACACATTTGAAATAAACTAACATTCAGTAAAGTCCTTAGGATTTGGGAGGTGAGGGTCTTACTAAAACTTAAAAGATAGAAATGTTTGTTCCTCCAGAAAGATACAGTTTAAAAAGAATTGTAAAACCTGGTCACAGTTTTTAAACAAGTCTACAAAGACATGTTACTCAAAGTTTTTTATTATTAATTTTCTATAACTTAAGAGTTTGAGCTTTCTTAAAATGAAGTATAGTAAACAATAAAATAGATTAGGTACTAGAATACTTGGATATTTACTCCTGTGTGCTTCTTTCTGGCTCTGTGAGCTTGGGCAGGTCGTTGGACTTCAGTAAAATGATTTCCCTTGCCCAACTTAAATGATTGTTATGATATATATCAGAAAACAATAAAAGCTAACATTTACAGGAAGCTTAATTTCCTGGGATAACAGCCATGCTCTGAATTACATGCCTTAAACCTTTGCCTCATTTCATCTTTATTTCAACATTATGAATTAGGTATTACTTTTAACCTGTTTTACAGATATGGGAACTCAGAGAGGTCGAGTGTGCTGAGTTCATACAGCTTACTATCAGAGGAAAGAAACTGGATGTGAAACTTAGCTAAAACGGTTCTGCTTTATAAAATTAAGATGGTCTGCATATCAAGATAATGTGTCTTCTCCTCCTGCTCTAATTGTTCTTCTTTTTCTTTAATGCCCTATTCCCCTTCTCTTTCTCCTTTTACCTCTCTCTCTGGTAACAACCGCTGCTGTTATTCATCGTCTACCCTGTAGTACTGCAGTAGATTGTTCTTTTGTTCTTTTCTTTAATTTTTATTTATTTATTTATGTTGGGGCTGTGCTGGGTCTTCCTTGCTGTGCGTGGGCATTCTCCAGTTGCGGCGAGTGGCCAGGGGCTACTCTTTGTCCTGGTATGTGGGCTTCTCACTATGATAGCTTCTCCTGTTGCCCAGAACAGGCTCCAGGGTGCACAGGCTTCAGCAGTTACCACGCGGGGGCTCAGTAGTTAAGGTTCAGGGATCCAGAGCACAGGCTCAGTAGTTGTAACATGGACTTAGATGCTCCCCAGCATGTGGGATCTTCCTGGACCAGGGATGCAATCCGTGTCTTCTACAGTGGCAAGTGGATTCTTTACCACTGAGCCACCAGGGAAACCCAGATTGGGTTTTGATAAAGAGTGAACCAGACCCAGGTAAAACAATAATCATCCTTAGTCAATGATCTTTCTTCATGTTATAGTCGTTCACGAAGCGTTTCTTGAGAATTTACTTTGTGCTGGTAGTGGGGACACAACTATGAAGAGGCTGTGCTTTATTGCTTGAGATGAAAAGTGAAGTCGCTTAGTTGTGTCCGACTCTTTGCGACCCCGTGGATTGTAGCCCACCAGGCTTCTCCATCCATGGGATTCTCCAGGCAAGAATACTGGAGTGGGTTGCCATTTCCTTCTCCAGGGGATCTTCCTGACCCAGGGATCATCTCCTTGAGATGAAAGATGTACATAAATAACCCTAATATGAACAAATGATTGCATGTTATAAGAATGAGATAAATGTAAGAGGAGTTCAAGAGGAAAAAATTAATTGATTCCGGACTTCCCTGGTGGCTCAGATGGTTAAGCGTCTGTCTACAATGTGGGAAACGCAGGTTCGACCCCTGGGTCGGGAAGATCCCCTGGAGAAGGAAATGGCAACCCACTCCAGTACTCTTGCCTGGAAAATCCCATGGACGGAGGAGCCTGGTAGGCTACAGTACATGAGGTCACAAAGAGTCGGACACGACTGAATGACTTCACTTCCAAGAGGATCATAGGGCTTCCTTTGCCATTCAGCTGCTAAAGAATCTGCCTGCAATGCAGGAGACCGGTTCAATTCCTGGGTCAGGAAGATCACTTGGAGAAGAAAATGGCAACCCACTCCAGTCTTCTTGCCTGGAGAATCCCATGGACAGAAGAGCGTGGTAGGCTACAGTCTATAGGGTTGCAAGAGTCGGATACCACTTTAGTGACTAAACCACCACCAAGGGGATCATGGATTTTGTACCAAGGTCCAGGGAAAATATTTGCCTTCTTCTAAATCATCAGATTTAAATCATCTTCTTCTAAATCATCAGATTTAAATCAGATCTAAATCATCAGACTACCCAGGCATGGGGTTAAATGCCAAGAAGAAGAGTGGGGTAAGGTGTTAACATTATGGACACTGGGCTTGGAAAATAAGGCAGGTATCACGTGATAACAGCCTTACCCCCTCTTCTTTAGGTAACACACATAAAAATTTAATCCCTTCAAGTTTCATCAAGGCAAAGTATATTTACTGTAGAATTGTGTCCTTAGACGGCTAGAGAAGGGAAGAAGGGAGGGTGGAGAATGGAAGGGTTATCCTCTCATGTTTCACAGATGTTGATTTCAAGTTTCCAC
Source organism: Bison bison bison (assembly GCF_000754665.1). NCBI lineage: Eukaryota > Metazoa > Chordata > Mammalia > Artiodactyla > Bovidae > Bison > Bison bison. The sequence goes on along the minus strand of NW_011495084.1, from coordinate 12,628,792 downwards.
CTGGTAACAGCCTAGGGGCCAGGGCATAAAGATACAAGTCAAAACATAGAATCACACAGAGAACTGACAGCATCCAGCAAGGGAATTACAAAAACTCAAAAAAGCTTTCACAGGCTGAATAAATATCTTTCCTTGTATTTGCACTTTCTTTTTTCTATTTACTGAATTTGGAAAGAGCCATAGACTTTATTGCCTTTTCAAAGTTCTGGATTACATAAAAATATAGCCTACGAAAATATAATTTTTCATATACAAGCTAAATTAAATTGTGATCATCTTTTAGTATCTATGTGCTTTATTTAAAAAAAAAAAACACACATAACTGGTAGACAACAAGAAAGGTTTTAAATTATAAGTAAGGAAAGTAATAAATGGTGTGCTTTTCATATAAACTCATGGCTTACTTCCAGGGAACTTTAGAAATATGTTCAAGATATATAGAAAACCTCCATAGCATAGTACTTGAATTTTTGAATGTGCACAAATAGCCCAAGGCAAGTAAGAATCCGAATGAGTACTCATTTATTTTCATAGCCCACACTTAAAATAATTTCATTCCATTTGCCAGACTTACACATCCTGAAAGCAAAAACAAAACAAAACAAAACAAACAAACTGTCATTTGGGAAGTATGATAAATGTGACTCATAAAGAAGACTAGAAAGAGTGGATAAAGGAGTAGGGTTGGGGGTGGGGAAATAAACCCTTTAGTTACAATTTCAGGGAAATGAGTGGACACAATGAAACAAATTCCAAGTCAAGTTGCTCCACTACTATATTACAGAAGCAGTTTAGAATTTTAAGCAGATGCAAAAGGAATAAAGCATTTAAATGGGGAGAAAAAAAGGCCGATAAAGTTTCTGGCTACAATACAAGAGACATATCATTACCATATGATCTAATGTGGGTGTCAGCCGGATTGTGTTCATTGAGGGAAACCTTATTTTTTAACTGTGCTATGGAGTAGAAGCAGGAGGTTTTCAGCCTAGTGACAGTCACAGAGCAGCACCTTCCCCCTCCTCTTTTCCACACCTGCAAACTCTTTTGCTTGGGCTGAATATTTAGTGTAATTACATCTCAGCTTTGAGGGCTCCAGTGGCAAATCCCCGGATTAAAAGGTATGGTTTTCAATAATTGTCCTGAACTCTGCTACAGACTAATAAAACTTTGATCAAGTTAAGAAAAAAGGAGTTATTTGGTAAGAGAAAAAGAGAAAAAAAAATGTGTACTGAACTTTTAGTAATGTTTATGCAGTGTTTTAAACAAGTATTGCTTGAAAACAGAAACGAAGTATTTGGTAAAATGGTTGTAATGCATTGTTTTAGTTCTTTCTCTCTGTTCTTTGCAAAGATGTTTCTTAGAGAAACTATAACCTAACACGGTGACTCTCTTTATTGATATATTTTGTGTTTTTACTATTAAATGTTTAGGAAATGTTTATAGAAAAGTATTCTAGACTGGCATGCTATTCATAGTTGGATTGTATATTTAAGAATTTATTCTCCTCCTGAATTCTTGTATATTTTAAGAACTTTTAAACTTCAGAGAAGTGAACTTTGGTGATTAGTTATAGAAGTCTAGTGTATATTTCTACAACTTAGAAAATAATAGAAACTGTCACCAGAGAGGTGAAAACCAACACTGACTCTATTTATGCTGATTATTAAGGACCTAACTAAGCTAATCTCACAGTTAGCTACATAGTTACTAAAATGTAAAGAAGAGACTCTGCCAGAATTTTTTCTGCAAATGAAATTTTATCATAAGATACATTCACTATAGAATGAAAGTGTGGGTTATTTTCCTTTCTAATTTCAAAACAGGGTAACATGATGACCACTGATTAAGTGGGCTCCCAGTGATATAAATACCTGCGGCTTTTTCTTCGAATTGCTATTTTGACCAGAAAAAGAATCAGATGCCTCCTATAGTACCCCTTATTGATAGATGGATACTGTTTTACTGTTTACTTTTAACTTATTTCTATTATTATTGAGGCTTGTAATTCACCCAGTGCTGGGGGGTTTAATTTGCTCTGCATTTAGAGGTTCACTTATCTCCTGAGGTTTAAATTTTGACTTGGAAATTCACGTCAAAGGCATAAATGACATCATACAAATGCTGATCTGAATGGTATAATTTAATGGGATGTCGTTTACGAAACCTAAAATTATTATTTTTGATAGAACACATTAAATTATGGCAATGAACTTTACTGAAGTAGTGACATTCTTAGCAATTAGTATTTAGGAAATAGGCATACATTTTGAGAATACTTAAAACGGTTGAAATAAAATGTTAATAGTACATCATCTCAGTAACAGTCTCCTTGATGTCTACTTGGGCTACTGCTATAGGTTTGTTTGTTTTCCTGATTTATTAAGAGAGGAAGGAAATGATAAAGAGACTATCACTGTCAGTAGCCTGGATTAATTATTTTAAGATGCTGTGTTTTAAGTATTATGATACTAATCTAAAAGAAGTTATTTCATGGAGGAATTTGTGGAAAATACCTGGCCATATTATTTTTCCCCAGGACATTCAGGGTTAAAATGACCCCCCCCCCCCCGCCCCCCCGCCACACACCCAAGAAAATGATAAGTAATGGAAGCTAAAAACTGTCTGAGTTCAGATTCAACCCAAAAGAATATTGTGTAGAGAATTTGCACCATTTTAACAAGAGTAAACAAATGTAAATGATAATATTCCCCTGAGCTAATGTTTAATATTCTGTTTTTTGGTATTCGTGAACCAGGCTTTCTTTTTTTTTTTTTCTGGAGAAAAGATCAGAAACAGACATCTGCATTAATTTCTCATTGCTATTTATTAAATCTGCAATTAGTTTGCTTCATTTTTCTCAAAACTTGCAAGACATGAAATATGCAAGGCTAGCAAACTTGTGGTAAACCGTAAACATTGCATTTTAATGCGAAACAGACAGAAAACCACTCCCTGAGATCCAGTCCAAGGGAACCCTGCCAAAACAATAGGGTCTCCTTTAAAAGGCAATGCAGTAACTGAGTGGGAATGGGTTTCCAGAGGGAATCTGATCCTGAATTTAAAGGGGCAGTGTGAATAATAATCTTCGTGGTATTATGTTAAAGTCACTAGCCTGTATTGCAAATGTGCTGCCTTTGATGTGCTTCAGTAATAAGCTAAGAATAAAAGTGTAAGAAATTTTAAAACATTTGTTTCCCCTCTAGTGGATCTAGGCAAACATTTCCAGAATATATATTAAAGTTAGCACATATGAAAACTTTATCTTTTCTGTATTGCTATCATTTGGATAGTGACTGGAAATAACATAATTAAAGATGATGAGACTAAAGATCATATCTACAATGTGTTTGGGGAATATTGAGCAGTTTTAATGGAGTTTGAAAATATAACAACTCAAAATAGACTGTTCTATCCATGATCAACTACTTTTCATTATTCAGATTTATTAAGATTTTGTTATTCAGATTCATTTAGTTCACTTCAGCCATCTAAACAACCAACTCAATAACAGAGATGTATATATATCTCGAAGGGCTTGTTAAATGAATGAATAAAAATGGTATAGATGCGCTGAAATCATATTTTTGTCAATTTGTTTACAAAATAATCCTATTGGTAAAATTAGATAACATATGTCATATAAAATAAAATAAAATCAGATAGGATTTTCCATATGTGTTTACTGGTTTATACCGTCCTTAAAAAGGATTCATTTGAGAAACCACCCAAAAGATTTATGTTGAAAACTGAATCATGCGTATATCAAGCTCAGGTTTTCAATTTGATATCTTTCTTATGCTAGAAATTCAATATTTAAACAAAGATAACCATATTTTAAAAAGTCAAATTTGGTTGCTTAGAACAAATTGAATAACTTGTATTATTAATAAATTGACGGTCAACTGAGTCATTTATGGGCAAAATATTGTGCAAGGCCCCGGTACAGAACAAAGGATAATCAGACACGCCCTGAAGGAGTACATCTTCGAGTGGGGGGGCAGGCCAAGCACGCAAAACAAATTACAATATAATGTGATAAGTTCTTTAAAAGAGGTAAGCAACGTGCCTTGGGAGCACAGAAGAAGGAGAACGCAGCATCCTGCCCGGATGCCCGGGAATACACAAGGGAAACCCATTATCTCATTTAGCCTTTACAACACTCTCACAAGGTAGGTATTTTAAATGGTGATTAGCTTTGAGTGTCAGGGTTGAGGTGGGGACTGGGAGTAGAGAGAAAATGGAGAGAAATGGTGTTAAGTCGTGCATGGTCTTATTTGCAACAAAGGGGATGGAGACTTTATTGGCAAGCTGTGAGAAGTCAGCAAAGGATTTGCAGTAGAAAATTAATACAATGAAATTGAATTTTTAGAAGATGACTTGGGCAGCAGAGTGGAAGATGGCCTGGAGTGGAAGAAATATTTGAGGCTGAGACTATTTGAAAGCTCTTGTTCAGGGAGTGATGAGAAGGGTCTGGACTGGGATAAATACAGTGGGATGGAGAAATCAGATTGGCTTCTAGAGATATTTCTGAGCAGGAATTGGAGACTCTCATGTGTACAGACAAAACTTGTTTAACTGTGGCATGGCTTGTGTTGAGTGAGCATTGAAAATTTCAATGTGATTTATCATCTCAACAGTTTTACAGGTTGACTATATAATCTGTGGTCTTAATTCAGACCCCAAATTCAATGAAGTGATTCAAATACTTTTTAAATTTTTCTTCATAAGTAAACAGTGCAAGTTCATCTCTACTGAACCTTATTACCTTCCAAATATATTTCTAATGTTCTGCTCCTAACAGTACATAAAATATTACTTTTTAATGCTTTTTTCTATGTGCACTCCACTTATATAACACATACATTAGGCAAGGCTATTCTTCTAAACCTTCCGCTATTTCCCAGGTTCCTCGGTTGTGAAAATATACGAGAGAAATCATGAAGGCAACTATCATCTTTCTCTTGGTTGCACAAGTTTCCTGGGCTGGACCATTTCAACAGAAAGGCTTATTTGACTTTATGCTGGAAGATGAGGCTTCTGGGATAGGCCCGGAAGAGCACTTTCCTGAAGTTCCTGAAATAGAGCCTATGGGCCCAGTCTGCCCCTTCCGCTGTCAGTGCCATCTGCGAGTTGTCCAGTGTTCTGATCTGGGTGAGTGGGATGCCGGCTCTCTACCTACCTTGTCTGCTTTATTCATGGGAATGGCTTCCCTGGGAGCGCAGCATTTTCAGTTTTAATTTCTGCAATTCCAAATGTGAGAGACAGTGCCACCTAATGAGGAGTTAGGGAAGCAGAGTAGAAGTGAAAGAAGGTAAGTTTGAAGTTAGGAGACTTGATTCTTTTTTTTAAGTCAGAGAAGCATCGCTCTGCAATCTTGGACAAATCACTAAAAAAATTTTTTTCTAAGGTTCATAGCTCCCCTTATGTAAAATAAAATTTTGAACAAATAATATCTTGTGTTCTATGATTCCAAGGTGATAGATTATTTTAAGTCTGTGATTTGCTCCCATGAAATCTTAGATATTAAGAAAACCTGGGTGATCTCTCTACTCTTGGCTTAGCCCAGATAGCAGGGTTTGAACAAAACTGTAAAGTATGCAGTGTTATCAAAAGCAAAACCAGTAAACTTTTAGAACAAAAATTTATCTTTCAAGTACCAAAATACTCTCATAATCCCTGGGTCTTAGTTTTGTCTGTGCCTTTGGAATTTTGTAATCTAGCTGTTTATATTCTTTAGAAAGTTTCAAAGAAAATCTTTATAACTAAGTCGTGGTATAAATATTCGATATGATCACGAAGCCTATATCTTTAGCTTAACACTGCAGATGCATTTTGATTTATTATCTTTCAAGAAAAATTTGGCCTGGGAATTCCAAGAGCCATATACTCAGAAGATAAATCTCCAGAAAGCTTGGAGCCCTAGCAGATGAGCCGAAGGGAAATGAATTTAGCTTACATGGCAGCTGATTCACATTCCTCTCTTCTTTTGGTTCATTTTCTTACTGGAAAGAAAAAAAGAAGGAAAAAACCTCACAGAATGATTCTGCCATGGAGCATTTTCTTATAGAATAAACCCCGTAGCTTTGTAGAGTACTTATTTTAGAAATCCGATAGTTATTCAGAATATGCTTTCTAGGGGTATTTTGCAGGAAAATTTTCCACTAACTCCTAGAGCTGGAATAAACACATACAGGAACCCAGGAAAACATGAAGCATGTTAAATAGTAACAGCTGCTGAAATGCAAACACTTTGAACTAGATTCTTCGATGCTAACATATCGCCATTTAAACCCAAATGAAAAATGTAAAGGGAGATTTTGTAAAAGGCTACAGGATAATGCCATTAGATTAATTAATTACTCTTTCATTCCGCAGATATTTTGAGATCTTATAATGGGTCAGATCTGTTCTGGGCCCTGCGGAAAAAGCAATGAGGAAGACAAATATGGTCCCAGTTCTTGTGGGTCTGTTATTCCACTGGTGATGACTTTCCTTTTTTGAATTATATATTCAAGACAAAGGGGATTAGATTACTACCAAATTCTACAGAAACTTTTATAGCATCTAGAGATTATCTCCATAACTGGTTTAGACAAGATATCTAAAGAAGAGAATAAACATGTGATGGATATACCAGTAGTAAAAATTTTCAAATGTTGCAAAAATGGCTGGGTTCCTAAGAAGTGTGACAAAAGTGGAATCTCACTTGGCCTGAGGACACGTTTAAAAGGATCCATAATTACCCCTCACTACATATATTGTCAACAATAGAGTTGATATTTTTAAGGAGGATGGGTCCAGTCACTTCGCTGAAGTTTTATTTTTTTCCATATAGTTTTACTTTGCTTTCTTGATAAATAACTCATAAATCTTGACTCTGATGAAAGCATTGGGACAGTTTATTAATTGTCTATCATGAAAATTTCCCAAGCCTATTGTTCAAAACTAAATAGAAAAATGTAACCTTAGGAAACATAAAGTCATTGATGTGGCTGTTTCGTGATACAGTTTCTTGGTTGTCCTTGAGATTGTTTTGTTTATTTTGTGTTGTTTTCAAATGAGAAAGTTTTCCAAGTTATCTTTTTCTCTAAGATTTCAGAGAATACAGTATTCCTTTGGGCTTAATGATCTTATTTACAGAAGAAGTAGCTGAGATTGAAATAATGATTCATTTTGGGGAGCCATGTTTGAAGAGGAGCCCTGAGTTCCAGTGAGCAATGAATGGTCTCATACAAGTTACTTTTATTATTTTTTTTAATTTCACAGATGAGTAGTTAAACACATATTCAAAAATTGGTCAGGTATTTCTATAACAGAAAATACATTTTTTAAAAAGAAAAGCAATCCACTTGCCTTTAAAGAAAACACTGCATTCACATTTTCAACGACAACATAGCCTCTGCTCCCTTTATGATCATGGTAAGCTGTTCAGAGTCTTAACATTTTTATCTGCAAAGAAATCACAGTCCTAAAAATCTTACTATCTGTGTGAAGTACCTGGCCCATAGTAGAGGTTCAATAGGTTTTTCCTGTGTGATGATCCTGTGTGATGGAGGAAAAATGAAAGAAGCATAGGAAAAAGCAAAGAAGTGGACAATTTCATTCATAGTAAAAGCATGCATGCTAAGTCACTTCAGTAGTGTTCAACTCTTTGAAACCCTATGAACTGTAGCCTGCCAGGCTCCTCTGTCCATGGGATTCTCCAGGCAAGAATACTGGGGTGGGTTGCCATGCCCTCCTCCAGGGGATCTTCCTGACGCAGGGGTCTTGCATTGTCAGGTGGGTTCTTTACCACTAGCGCCACCTGGGAAACCTAAAATAAAGGCAATGCAGTTTATTTTTAAATTCTCTAGTGAGCTGAACATGAAGCTTGAATTATTATCATTTGTTGTTCTTCAGTTGGTAAGCAAAGAAGAAAGACAGTGCACTTTGGGATAAGAAATGTGAATGCTTATCATATAAACAATTAATGTTTTCTTAAGGATTATTTTTACCAGAGCTTTTAATGAACAGGGAGGAGCTTCAGTGTTGAAGGATAATAGTGCTTTGTCATCTTATTATCCAAACAGTGTTTAATGTAAGCAAACGTTTCTTTTTAAAATGTCTGATTATTTTGCAGTAAGAAGTATTTCTGACAAAGTTAAACAACATATCATTAAACAGTTCTTTCAAAGCTGAGATGTAAAAACTGTGAAATGAAAAATGAATAATCAGCCCATGGGAAGCTTGAAGTGTTCAAGAAGACCCATTGACTATTTTAGTTCCTAGTTCCAACTTATCTGAATAGTATTATCGTATGTTTTTCTAGAGCATGGGGGATTGAAAAAGTAAACATATATTTTAGCCTAAGAAAGTTATGAATTCTCCATTGATATTGACCAAATTATGTGGCTGAGCTTGTATTTAATTTGTAATTTGAACCATAATTTTATGAGACACATATATTCTTTTCATTATCTAGCCTCTTAAGGCATAAAAATATACTCATAATTATAGCATTTATAAAAATATCAATATAAAAATAAATGTAGGGTTAGCAAATTCAGAAACCTATGGATTTCCTTAAAATAAGAAACCCACAATGTAACTCATTCTTGTCAGATCTTTTGAAAAGATACTTTATTTTACGTACCTAGTACCTTAAGGGAAGACGGTTCCCTTACTTATGTACTCTTTGGCCCAGCCATTCATCTTTGGATCAAGTGTCACCAAGAAGCATTATTTGGTACTTTGATCTCGTTTATTAAAGACAGATCAGCCCTAACTGGTAAAATAAGCATAAATATTGCTTTTTGACTATTCTTCCAAATTAAAGCAATGTTTATTAAAATTTTTATTATAAACAACTTTCAAAAGACTTGAAATACCCTTAAAAACACTTGATCATGGGAAGATCTTGGGTTATGAAGTTCAACATATATTTTAGCCTAAGAAAGTTATGAATTCTCCATTGATATTGAAGGATATCAATGATATCCAATGATATCAAAGGATATCAAAGGGTATCTCTGGACTCGAGTTCAGCTTTACCGTTTATGGTGGTTCAGACAGCAGTGAATCTGCCTGCAATATAGGAGACCTGGCTTTGATGCCTGGGTTGGGAAGATCCCCTGGAGAAGGAAATGGCAACGCACTCCAGTATTCTTGCCTGGAGAATCCCATGGACAGAGGAGCCTGGTGAGCTACAGTCCATGGCGGGTCGCAAAGAGTTGGACACAATTGAGTGACTAACATGAAGACTGAGACCTATAACTTTGAAACTTTCAAAGCCTGTCTCCTCACTGGATAAATGGGAATATCTCTTACTTCATTAGGTAAGACTAGAAAATATTTATACAAAATATTTTTCATAGTAAATGTTATGTCCAGTTTACTACTTAAGTAAGCTAATAACACGAGGCTATTTCTCATCAGTTCAGTTCAGTCTCTCAGTCGTGTCCGACTCTTTGCGACCCCATGAACTGCAGCACGCCAGGCCTCCCTGTCCATCACCAACTCCCAGAGTTCACTCAGACTCACATCCATCGAGTCGGTGATGCCATCCAGCCATCCCATCCTCTGTCGTCCTCTTCTCCTCCTGCCTCCAATTCCTCCCAGCATCAGAGTCTTTTCCAATGAGTCAACTCTTCGCATGAGGTGACCAAAGTACTGGAGTTTCAGCTTCAGCATCATTCCTTCCAAAGAACACCCAGGGCTGATCTCCTTTAGAATGGATTGGTTGGACCTCCTTGCAGTCCAAGGGACTCTCAAGAGTCTTCTCCAACACCACAGTTCAAAAGCATCAATTGTTCAGTGCTCAGCTTTCTTCACAGTCCAACTCTCACATCCATACATGACTACTGGAAAAACTATAGCCTTGACTAGATGGACCTTTGTTGGCAAAGTAATGTCTCTGCCTTTGAGTATGCTATCTAGGTTGGTCATAACTTTCCTTCCGAGGAGTAAGCATCTTTTAATTTCATGGCTGTATGGTTTTTATTTTTATATGAAATTAAGAAACACTAAGTATATGGCTTGCCAAGCTGGATACAAAATAGCACCTTTTCTCCCCTCCTTCCCCAAAGAAAGCCATATCACAACCAAATATAAATAGGCAAAAATTAGAAAATTGTATAATTATCAAATTAATATAATTATCAAAATAGTATTCTCCAAAGACTATTCCTTTGAACTAAATTGGTTTGGTTGAGAACCAAACCAATTTAGAGAACAATAAAGTGTTTGGCTATTTTATAATCATAAATGATTCACAACCTATATAGTTAGCCCTCTAAAGAAGAGGCCAGAAGGTGGAACATTTTATTTTTCCAGGCAAAAGCATTATGAATAACTAATGTTCTTAAAATGTACCTCATGATGCAAATAATATTTTACTTGTCTAAAATCTCAGGAAAATGTACAGCCCTTTAAATTGCATAGTTTACTTCTTTTTAAAATCATTTTGCTTCAATTAGGAAAATTTTGTTAGTGGTCACCACTTGGTACTTAGATCCACAACATCTAAGGGGAAACTGTTTTTTTAGAAGCAAACCTTATGTATGAGGTAAATGAACCATTAGAGTTCTTCTGTGAAATCATCTTGGAAGAATAAATTAATCCTCTTTGTCAAGGGTCAGAGAGAATGCTGGAGGCTTAGTTGCTTTCATAATTTATATCTAGCTTCACATCAGCAGGGGTAAGGGATGACCCTCATTCAGAGTTTCAAATGCATCGAAAGAGTATCTCTAAGATGTGGCACACGCAGGAGGCTGTGCACGGAGCGTGCCCATTGGTTGCCTAAAGTAGTTTGGGGTAGGAGTAGAGCAAGAGGAATACTCAGGTATGATCCAGATAACCAAAGCCTCTGACTCAAGGGGTTAAAGAGAAGGAAGAGAGGAGTCAGAGAAGGCCAAAGGAAGCATCTGTCTCCTTGATCTGACTGACAACTAACATATCCCTGGTTTCCTTCTTAGTCCCAGAGGGGAGAAGGAGGCAGCTGTGTGGGATCAAGGCATTTGGTTAGACTGCAGCTGTGATGCATTCTCCTCTGGAAGATCATTCCTGGCTCCAGAGGACAGGATGGGAATAGGTTAGCCAGAATATCAATTTCCTGGATGAAAAAGGAAATGCAGAAGACTCTCTAATCTTAATTTTCTCCTTCAAAAGAGTAGCGAGAAAATTATATATTTCTTTGAAAATAGGCACAAAGGAGAATTAACTCAGTTTGCAATCCAGTCTTAATAAAAGGAAGAAGCCCTGTAGCAAGTATCCTGTAACACTCAAGATTCAGTTAACCCTTGACTTAGTCTGAAGGTGGTTTTCAGGCAATTATTTCATCTTGTCTACTTCCATGTTTTCACTGTAATCTTTATTTGCCTTGATGACTACAATAATCAATTAATTACATTTAAATAGATGATAATTATTCATTACCTTTAATCACCTATTTAAATATCTACTTTCTGGGACTTCCCTGGTGGTCCAGTGGTTAAGACTGTGCTTCCAAAGCAGGGGCAAGAGTTCAGTCCCTGGTCTGGGAACTAAGATCCCACATGCTACATACACAGCATGACACAAAAAATAAAAAAATAAAACCAACCAAACAAAATGTAATTAGATGGTTATATAAAAATAAATATCTACTTTCCCTACCGGAAGTAAAGCATGGTGATAATTTATCTTTTGGCCCTCCACTCCAAAAAGTTATACTTGGTAGGTTCTCAAACATCAGTAAATGCTTGATATGAATAAATTAGCATATACATGCCTTAGTGCTTGAATGAGTGCTTAATTTTATTTTCTTGACTCTATCAAGCTGGAAACAGGATAGAACATGACTGCCTAGAAATTAGGAGTCATGAAACTGTAGTGTTTCCTTTCTTATTCTTTTTGAGGATGACTGTTGAACCAGGAGTGGGCTTCCCTGGTGGCTCAGGGGTAAAGAATCTGCCCGCAATGTGGGAGACCTGGGTTCAATCCCCGGGTCAGGAAGATCCCCCGGGAAAGGGACTGGCAACCCACTCCAGTATTCTTGCCTGGAGAATTCCCTGGACAGAGGAGCCTGGAAAGCTACAGTGCAAGGAGTTGCAAGGAGTAGAACATGACTGAACGACTGACACACACATAGAACCAGGAGTAGGTTTCCAGGTGGCTCGGGGGTAGAGCCTGCCTGCCAATGTAGGAGATGCGAGTTTGATCCCTGGGTCAGGAATATCCCCTGGAGAAGGAAATGGCAACCTGTTCCAGTATTCTTGCCTAGAAAGATCTCATGGACAGACAAGCCTGGCAGGATACAGTCCACAGGGTCCCAAACAGTCGGACACAGCTGAGCATACACACACACACACACACACACACACACACACACTCAGAATCAGGAAGCTCAAACTTTCCTTAAGTTATTTGGAAAGAGAATTAAATTAAAGGGAAGTTTTAGTATTTCTGAATCCAACTGCCATCAGTGTTAAATTACCATTTTTAAGAGAAGAAGGAAACATGCATGCCTTTAGCAGAAATGTTTTTTGATGGATCTGGGACTCCATTATATTATACTGGTCATGTGTCAAAACTAAGTGTATCACCATTGTCTTGATTATTACACTGGAGACAGAAATATTTAAAAAGTGTTGGAAGTCAACGAGAATAAATCTTGCAGTTTGGACCCCTGCCACAGGTCAGAGAACAACAAAAAAGGCATGGTATTTTAGGACATCCTGGCCTTTGTCCAACATGATGTTTACCAGATTGCTGAAATTTACTAGCACAACAATACCATTCATCACCGAGACAACTAGAAAAAAAAATACACTTCTTAAAAATACAATTCTTATTTGCATTTATTTCAGAAATGATTTCCTGGTAATGTCTTAAATAGAGTTTTATTTATTTTAATTAATAACCCAATTTTAAAGAAGATAAAGTTTCCTTTACTGAATTTGGAAGAGCAACTAAATAATTCAGTTTAGCCTTGAAAACAATTGCATTTTAACAGAAGATTTAGAATTCTATTAAAGAATGCTTATTGAAAAATAATTGGATTTAGGAAACCACTTTGTTCCTGTTACTATTCTGAATAAATATTACCTCAAAACTTAGTTACTTAAAAATAATTTTATTTGCTCATAATTTAAGCTACAGAAAATTTGAGCAGGTCTTAGAAGGCTGCTCTCCCTTGCGGTCTCTTAGGCATTTGCAGTCAGGTGGCCATGGTTTCCCAGATGGCGCTAGTGGTAAAGAACCCACCTGCCAGTGTAGGAGATATAAGAGGTGTGGTTCCATCCCTGGGGCGGGAAGATCCCCTGGAGGAGGGCATGGCAACCCACTCCAGTATTGTTGCCTGGAGAACCCCATGGACAGAGGAGCCTGGGGGGCTATGGTCCATAGGGTCACAGAGTCAGATGTGACTTAGCACACATGCATGTTGGCTGAGGCCGTAATCGTGGTGAGGCTGACCCAGTCTGGGTCAGCTCAAGACAGCTCACTCTAGTGACTGACAGCTGGTGCTGCTGTTGCCTGGGAGCTCAGCTCTTCTGTCATCTGGAGTGTCTTCAGGTTGCCTCACCAGCTCAGTGGTCTCATCGTAGACAGACTCAACTTACATGACCCCACACTGTCCCCAGAGCAAGCATGCCAGAAGAATTGGGTAGAAACAGCCTTTTCTGACCTAGTTCCAAAAGTCACGCCATGTCACCTTCGCCACAGCCCCTTGGTTCTGAGAGACATCATAAGGCCATGCCAAATTTGAAGGGAGAAGAATTTGACTCCATCTTTCAATGGGGTTGGACAAGTGTGTATTGAATAAGAATATGTAGGATCCCGAGTTTCCAACTAAGACCTGGAGCAGCCAAATAATTACTTTTTAAAAAGAAGGTCTATTTTAAATGGAGGCAGGAGCTATCCTCACAAAGGTGTGTGTGCCCATATATATGTGTATCTGGTAATTTATATCAAAACTAACCAAATTTCCCTATAGGTTTCTGATTTTGACACAGACTAATAAGAACATCATCATAGAGTCTACCTGATCAGCATTTAGGAATCAAAGACTAGCTGATATTTAATGGTCCTTCCCTTTGTGACATTCTAAGAATACGTATCTAGGATTATTTCCCCTTCCTATTCTTCCTGTAATTTCTGAGTGAGCTCACTTAGCACTCTGATGCCTGTCTAGCCCTTTTCACTATGTTACTGAGTCTGATGTCAGAACAGTTCTTGTTAGGGATACGAATAGGGATGACAGGAAAAAAACAATATCCTGTTGGAAACCAAGAAATAGTTTTTTCATCTGCATTTTGTCACCCCAGTTACGTGAGCTCGTTCATGTCAACTAACTTTTTCTAAAAATCATCCGAAAAAACGAAATTTTCATAGTGCCTTACCTATTTCATTTGGTTGCTGTGAGATTAATGAGGTAACATATTTTCATTTTTTATAAATTGTAAAGCTATGTAAATATAAAGTTTTAATAATAGAACACAAATCTGTTAAGTCTCTCAAATGAATATGAATTTTCTAGCAATTCAGAGATTGTAGGGTTATGATTTTAATCATTAAGATGACTCTCTAACAACTAAGCTGCAAAAGCCACAAACCTGATTTTTTTCTGTGGCAAATCATCAGGGGAACAATGTATATAATTCACCCCAAGTAGTTCTTGTTATTATAATATTCTAGAATGACAACATAATCAAAATGATCAGCCATCCAGATATATCATTTTTTTGTCCACATCTGAAATGAACCTGCACTTTGGCACTGAACAACTGTTAAGGCAACTTTGACACTGAACACTAGAATTCACATTCAACAACGTATAAAAGTAAGCAAAAGTGGGAATTAAGACTTGGACAAAGAAGCGCATGAAGTAATAATAAAATGTAGGCAGTAACTTTTTTCCAAATGAAAGGAAACGTGTCTTTTCTTCATTAAAGAACACTAATTATCAAAGATTTGGCAGAAGTCTGACACTCTTTAATTGCATGAAATTAGCAAACTGACATTTCTGAAAATGGCAATGATCATGAGTATATAGTACAGTTAAATATCCTCCTACAAGGTAGCTGTTCTGTGGCTTGCTGTTTGTCACTGAAAACACTTCATTTCTGTTATTCTTCTGTGAACTATTTCTGTAGTTAGTTCTTAGAATATATTTATGCATGTGCAGAATCACCTGCATTTTGATATTCAAATTTATAACCATAGCTGACCACTGAATTGGAAACTATAGACTTTTTCCCACTATCATCAGATCAGTGATAATGTGAAAAATTCTTTGGAAAGAAATTAGAAGTTGGTGATTTCAGATACATTTTCTGTAATTTCCAAGGACATATGAAGATAGAAATATGGTAACCTTGATAATCTACCTTCATATGCTTATATATAATAAAAATCAAAAAGATATCTTTCCAACCTAGTTATTAAATACTCTGTTGTAATTTTCCTTTTAATTGAAAACTGTAGATTGAATTCTTTTTTCCATGAGAATTTGGGCAATTTCTATCTTGTGCCTGCTATATCCTCAGGCAGGGCCTGCCTAATAAATTAATGATGTCTAAAAATATTCAATAAGCCTTTATTGAATGAATGAAAGAATGATCTTCAGCACTTCAAGTTTCAGATATAAACTTTCAGAAGAGGTTAAAAAGCATTTCTGATGTTATACAATCTTAAAATATTAATATGAAAATGATCGTATGAATTTGAGTTAATAAAGTATCATCTTATATTAATATGGGACAAAGCCCATGGAACAAAGCAAGGCAAAAGGCCTCATAGTTTAATATTATCTCCATTAACATTCAGCATGATAATTTATTTTAAATGCCATACCTTTTGAATAAAAGCAATTTATCCTTATACATCTAGTGGAATGACTATGAAAATATTTCTTTAATGCCATAGAACATTTAGTTTTTCAATGTATTTACATTTATAAACTAAAACCTCAGTTATTTAGACCCAAATTTAAGTCTGAAGGTAATGCTTTGTATAATACACTTTAGAGAAGTTAGAATCACAAATTTTATTCATTTTATTCTGATTAATAGTCATAAAATTGATACTGTTTTGTGATTTAAAACTGAAAGAACCATTCTCCCAAGAGTTTGAATAAATTTTCAAGTTGTTGACACAACAGCATGGTTACATATTCACATAATTTAAACTTTATGTGTAGATCTGTGATAGTGCTAAGTTTATCAAAAGAATATTTGATGATGTGGTTAAAGTTGTCTACTGAAAGCATGTTTATATAGAAAGGTATAGATTTACAAATCACTCCCACTTAACACTTATCAAAGAAATGACTCTAAAATAAGAACAATGAGGTGAAACACACTGTGTACTGAGACATTTGAACCATACCTGGCAAAATCTTAATTTTTATTTTATGCAAAAGAATCATTACATGGGTAAATAGTTCGCTCTGTTTATGATTTTTTTTAATAAACCCTTTGACTTTGTTAGAAAAGGTAAAGCAGATATTTTAAACAACAGTTGGTATAATTCCTCAGTTCGGTTCAGCTCAGTCGCTCAGTCATGTCCAACTCTTCGCGACCCCATGAATCGCAGCACGCCAGGCCTCCCTGTCCCTCACCAACTCCCAGAGTTCACTCAGACTCAGGTCCATTGAGTCGGTGATGCCATCCAGCCATCTCATCCTCTGTCGTCCCCTCCTCCTCCTGCCCACAATCCCTCCCAGCATCAGAGTCTTTTCCAATGAGTCAACTCTTCACATGAGGTGGCCAAAATACTGGAGTTTCAGCTTTAGCATCATTCCTTCCAACACCCAGGACTGATCTCCTTTAGAATATAATTCCTAGAAGAAGACAAATATGATAGTGGAAAACTATCACTGAAATACTAATGTCTTTGTAAACACATTCTTTGTGACTCTGTGGTCATGTGTCCCTTTTTAATGACTGCATGTTGCTTTTTCTCTCCTTCTAGGTCTGGAAAAAGTGCCAAAAGACCTTCCTCCTGATACTGCGCTGCTGGACCTGCAAAACAACAAAATAACTGAGATCAAAGATGGAGACTTTAAGAACCTGAAGAACCTTCATGTAAGAATTGCTATTTTCTTGAGCTATAACAAGATCTGACTCAAAGTATTTTTGAAAACAAAATGTAGGTAAGGTCAAGAGTGCTCTATGGTAATACATAAGCACATAAGTGTTTATTAAATTCTCTTTTTAGGGAGTGATGGAGTAAAGCAGGATATTAACCCCTAAAAATCAGAGCCAATTTTCTCACATATACCCCTATATAGGCTTCCCAGGTGGCTCAGATGGTAAAGAATCTGCCTGCCAATGCAGGAGACTTGGGTTTGATCCCTGGGCCAGGAAGATCCCCTGGAGAAGGAAATGACAACCCACTCCAGTATTCTTGCCTGGGAAATCCCATGGACAGAGGAGCCTGGCGAGCTACATTTCATCGGGTCACAAAAGAGTCAAACATGACTGAGCTACTAACCACCAGCAACAACTCCTATATAGCTTTAGTATCCGCTGTCTAAAAGACACATTATATCTTAATCTTCTCACATTTCATCGATAACAATCTTTCTCTTTCCAATATCTTTCCAGAACGTATTTCAACAGTGGAACAAAATGGACTGATCTTAGTTTATTTCATTGTTCTGTTTTCTTTAGGAGGCTCAAGAGACATGGGTTTGATCCCTAGGTTGGGAAAATCCTCTGGAGGAGGGCATGGCAACCCACTCCAGTATTCTTGCCTGGAGAATCCCATGGACGAAGAAGCCTGGTGGGCTGACTCTGTCCATGGGGTCAGGAAGAGTGGAACACAACTGAACGATTGAGCATGCACATGCTGAATCCTTATCTGTATCTGTGTGTATATTCTGATTTTTCACTTCCCTCTAATCTATTATAAGGTAACACAGTCTACCAGTCAGGATTCCAACAGAAAAGGGATATTATAATCAAGACAGTATCTACTTATCAACCTTCAGACCGCCAAGATAAGAAAAGCAATAAACATTTACCCAGTAGGAGAAAATTTGCTGCTGCTAAGTCGCTTCAGTCATGTCCAACTCTGTGCGACCCCATAGACTGCAGCCCACCAGGCTCCCCTGTCCCTGGGATTCTCCAGGCAAGAACACTGGAGTGGGTTGCCATTTCCTTCTCCAATGCATGAAAGTGAAAAGGGAAAGTGAAGTCACTCAGTTGTGTCCAACTCCTAGCGACCCTATGGACTGCAGCCTACCAGGCTCCTCCATCCATGGGATTTTCCATGCAAGAGTACTGGAGTGGGTTGCCATTGCCTTCTCTGAGAAAATTTACCAGATTTTAAAAAGGAAGCAAAGAATTTTTCCTTGACATTTTAAGATTGCTCATGAAACAGTTAATAAAAATAATAGCACATAACAAAATGACATCATCAAATTACTGAAGTAATGTAAGCACATTATGATATAAGTAGTGAATATTATGGGCACTAATGATGAGAAAAAAAGAGACATGTTCCTACATCAAGTTACCCAGATAGTCTTTTGAGATAATAAGAGACAAAAGGGTCATAGAGGATTAGCAGAATTTTGAAAGGAGAAGAGAGTTTTCTGTGCAAGAGGAAGGAAAGGCAGAAGAAAATGAGCGAGAAACAAGAATAGAAGATGGCTAAAGTGAAAGATGCAGGCTCCAAAATAGTGGAAGCTAAGGCCTGAGCTGGAGATGAACCCTGGACCAGTGGGATCCTTCTCCACTGCCAGGACAGAGGACATGGGACCCTACTCACCTTCCTCCATTTTTCATGTTATGATTTCACTGGGAGTGAGCTGATGGAGATGCCAACAAAGTTTGTTAGTGATTATTTAAACTAACTATTGAATAAGTTAAAAGAGGCAATAATAAAAAAAATGAATATATTAGCTTCAATAAACAAAACTATAAAATGCTTCATTTTATTTGCATAAATTACCCTCAAGCTACTTTGTAAGAAAGGAAAAGTCTCTTGATTTCAACTTCCTGTTTGTTTAAATATTATCTCAAAAGTTTGTTTAAACTCCTCATACCTTAAACAAGAGATACCTAGCTTCTGTGACTTTCTCACTAAATCTGATGTTTGTAATAATGTGTCCTTTCTTTGCCCGATCCCCTCCTAAGTATGTTTTTAGGCAACTTATCATCTTGGCAATCCCTTTCTTTCTAATTTAAAGTATATACTGGAAGAAGAGAGAGAGTTTATTAGAGCTTCTAAACATTTAGAGGATATTAAACAGCTATTTTTCTCTTACTCTTTCATTCATGATCATTTCTATCCTTGTTATTATGCAAATAAACATCGTAATTTTAGCAAAGAAAGCCACCCTTGAATGAGAAGGGAGAGAAATAAAAATTTACCAAGGATTAAAATGGAAAGGATTTAAGAGAAAAACGTTGCTTTTTTCCCTCAGTCAGTTCAGTTGCTCAGTCGTGTCCGATTTTGAATTTTTTCAGTTTACATTGCGCCTCCCTATGAGCGGTACGTACTGCTTCAGAGTAGTTGTATTCTTATAAGTAGCATAAAAATAAATAATTATTCTATAAAATAATGGAAAGTTAAACATTATAATCCAACATTCTATGTATTTCCTTTGAATTAAAGTTTAGTTGCATTCTTGCTCAGTTGTGTCTGACTCTTTGCAATCCCATGGGCTAAAGCCCACCAGGCTCCTCTGTCCATGGGATTCTCCAGGCAAGAATAATAGAATGGGTTGCCATTTCCTCCTTCAGGAAATCTTCCCAACCCAGTGATTGAACCCATGTCTCCTGTGTCTTCTGTGCTGGCAGGTGGATTCTTTACCACTGGGTCACCTGGGAAATAAATCTAGTAAAAAACTTTTGTTTTAATTTAAAATGAACAAACATCATCAAGGATTGAATAATAGCAAACATTTGTTATTTTTTTGGATTTAATATGTGTTTTTTTTTTAATTGATTGAAAGAGTCTTTAAACTCTATAGTGCTTTAATTTGCAAAAAGCAAAGCACTTGTTTAGTCATTACTATGGGGCTTCTCTGGTGGCTAAGCTGGTAAAGAATCCACCCGCAATGCAGGAGTCCTGAGTTCAATCCCTGGGTTGGGAAGATCCCCTGGAGAAGGGGATCCCGTGGCTACCCACTCCAGTATTCTGGCCTGGAGAACTCTATGGACCGTATAGTCCATGGGGTCCGCAAAGAGTCAGAGACAATTGAGCGACTTTCACACACATACTAAGCACTGTTTCTAACATCTTATATTCGTTTATTCATTGACTTATTTAATTCTTACAGTTATTCTAATGAAGTAGACACTCTAGATAACACCTTAATACAGATGAGGGCACACAGACACAGTGAGGTTATGCTACTTGCTCATTGTCACACAGCAAATGATAGCCAGAGCTTGAGATCTAAGCTCAGGAGCAGTCTGGCTCAAGTCTGTGCGTTTATAACTGCCTGTAAATACGATAATAACAATAAAATTCCTTAAAACAACCCCTGGTACAGTATGAGCCCTACATTAGTGGCTTTGGGGAAAGTTGAACATACTATTAAGTTGGGTTTCAACATTTTTTCTTTCAATTTTATTGAACTATAATTAATATACAGCACTATATATCTTCACCGGGGATACCCTGGTGACTCAGCCAGTAAAGAATCTGCCTGCAATGGAGGAGACCTTGGTTCGATCCCTGGGTTGGGAGGATCCCCTGGAGAAGGAAATAGCAACCCATTTCACTATTCTTGCCTGAGAAATCTGTGGACAGAAGAACCTGGTGGGCTGCAGTCCACAGGGTCGCCGAGAGTCAACTGAGCGACTAACACTTTCACTTTCATACAACTTCAAGGAGTACAGCAGAATAACTTGGCATCCATATATTGTGAAGTGATTACCATAGTGTGTTTAATTAATGTCTATCATCTCATACAGGTATTAAAAAAAGAAGAACAAATGTTTTCTTTGTGATGAGAACTTTCAGGATTTAGTCTCATAGCCATGTTCAGGCATGCCATACAGCAGTGTTCACTGTAGTCGTCATTTTTTTTTTTTTTGGACATTACATTCCCAGTACTTACTGGTCTTAAAACTGGAAGTATGGACCTTTTGACTACTTTCTTTGACGAAGGTGGTGAAAATGCTTTTACTCCTCCTTCCACCCTATTTCTATTGCCAGTCACTTTTTCATCATCTCTCCCCTACTACCAGGCTATATCACTTTTTCTTTAGTTACAAAGAAGTAGGTAGTTCTGATTTTTTGAGCCTGTGCTTCAGTTTTAGGTTAAATGGCACTCAGGGCATTTTATGATGCTCAAGCTACAGTGTCCCTCCTAATTCAGCTTCTCTCAGCCCGTTATCTAAATAATGATAGTCCATTTCTGCTTGTCTTTCTTCTTTTCATCAGCTGATCTCCTGAACAATATATGTGGTTTACCTTTGACTCTTTCTCTGGTTTATCTGGGCCTTGTCATTAGTCAATGTAATTAGTCCACTTCTTTCCATATCAACATTTGCCATAAAATTTTATAAACTATGCTTTCTTAAATACCTATCCCTGTGTATAGAACTAACGTTAGCCATTCTCAGCAGTACTATATATACATGAGTAACTTTTTTCACACGTGTATCTGTTTTATATAAAACTCTAATTTATACAGGTCTTGGAAAAGAATCTACCTACAATGCAAGAAACCTGGGTTCAATTCCTGGGTCGGGAAGCTTCCCTGGAATGGCAGCCCACTCCAGTCTTGCCTGAAGAATCCCATGGACAGAAGAGCCCGGAGGGCTATAGTCCATGGGGTCACAAAGAGTCAGACACAACTGAGCAACTAACACTTCACTTTATGTCATGATGATCAAAATTTGTAGTTTATTTATTTTTCAGTGGAGATTCTTTTTGCTGGACTAGACCTTTTCTACAAACAATGCTATTTGAAAGTTGCTTTGCAAGAAAGCAGTCTATATACATGATTGATACTTTTAGTCCTCACAACAAGCCCCTGTAGGTATTATTATTATTTCTGCTTTACTGAAGAAAAAACTGGGGACAAATATCACACCACCTCCAAAATATAGTAGCAGTTATTACTATAGCATACTCACCAGTAGAGACATTGTCTAGTTATTATCTAGTAAAAGAAGTAATATTTTATTACCCAAAGTGGCAGGTAATACATCAGCAGGTTGACTCTTCATAATAGGTTTCATAATAGGTTGAATATTTTATTCAACATAAAATAACACAGATTTTTCAGACCAGGTTTAATGCATTTAATAATTAAATGCATTATATCAGCCTTTCAGAATTTCCTTCCATGGATGGCAATTAAGGACGTCCTGCGTTTACAATTAAGCATCCACCATTTTGACTGTTTTTAAATGATGCAAGTCCTCTCTTCTCTCCTCTAGCTCTGGCTTTTACTGATTTTTCTGGACATTTTGCTTATTAATATCAATTTCCTAAGACTTTAACCTTCATGGTTTTTTTTTAACTTTCTATAATAGTTACTGAAATTACCTAGGATTTTATTTTAATCAAACAATTCACCAGTGAGGATTAGTTAAAAAGGTTATTAACTTATTATTTGTAATAAGGTTTAATTAATCAAATAATGTGAACTCTATGAGAATGTCCATGGGTTATTAAACTAGCTATTAGCTTCTAAAAACAGTCTTATATTTTTGAGATGGAAAGTTCCCACTGTTCTATTCCTCTTGTTCCTTTCTTGCCCTTTTGCATTTTCACATGTGCCTAAAAACAAACCACAATTGAAAATAGAAGTTTCTTAGATCTTGATAAAATTAACCTAAATTCCTTATGATACGCCAACAAGTTGATATAATGCAGTGTGGTTCTGTATACACACAGATCATTGGAAGATAATTGAGGTAGTCCAAAAGTAGGTGTAGCAGGATCTATAGTATAACAATAATGGATTACCAATAATTTCTTATATTAGGAGAACTTAGAAACACACATTTTAAAATTACAAAAAATTAACATATTTGACTACATAAAAGCATTATGTGCAAAATGAGCAGAAACAGAAGAAAAATATAATGTATCCATAAATCATTTATTAAAATACATTAAACATTAAGAAAAATGAGAAGTTTTGTGACCAAGCAATCCTTTTCCTCCAAAAAATAAAGCTAATGGTAACAAAATAAAAGGAAATTTCTTTAACCTCTCAAGAGACAAGAAAGTGCAAAGTAAAGCAATAAGCTACAACATAATGTGTTGATTTGCAAACTTTTGAAAAATGATTATATCAAATTCTGCGAGGCTGCGAGAATGTTACTCTCTGGCAGTGTTGGTGGTGGTATAAATTAGTGCCACCGTTTCGTAGTGGATTCCATGACAACAGCCAATGAAGACGGACTTAGAGGTTGAAAAGCTGACTGGAGAATGGATGTCGTTGGCACTAGATTCTTTCCAGGTCACTCTAGTAATTTCAATATTTTGGAGCATTTATTGTTTAAAAATTAAATAGCTATATCTCTCTATGTATAATCCGCTTTTTATCAAATTTCTCTCCCCTTTTCTCCTGAAGTTCAGGTTCTCATGTGCTTTTCAAGTAATCAGATCAGTTTAACTTCTTTCCAATTTCTTCTAATTTTGCAGATTTCTCTGCTAGTCCCATAAATGGAATGAAATTACACACTTGCTTGACATACATATTTTATGTGTGGAAGGTTCTGGAATTAAGATGTTGCTTCTGTTCACTATCTACAGACACTGATTCTCATCAACAACAAAATTAGCAAAATCAGCCCTGGGGCATTTGCTCCTTTGGTGAAATTGGAACGACTTTATCTTTCCAAGAATCAACTGAAGGAATTGCCAGAGAAAATGCCCAAAACTCTTCAGGAGCTTCGTGTCCATGAGAACGAGATCACCAAAGTGCGAAAGTCTGTGTTCAATGGATTGAACCAGATGATCGTCGTAGGTACAGATATTCTTATAGCTCTAAAACCAGGATTCAAGGTTCACCTTAAGAGATTACAAGTAAGCTTTAGCTACAGGAAGATAAATTAGCTAGAATTTACAGCTCTTAAAGCATGTAGAAATAACAGTAGCTGGGCCAGGAGAAATGGGTATTGAATCTGTGCCTTACAAAATTTTAATTCTTGGACTTGAGGATCTGAAAATGTAGGAAGAAGTCTCTAGGGCTGATGCTACACTACCTACTGCACCCAAGATGCAGGATAGAATTAAGCTGTGCTTAATTAGAGATATTTGGAGAATACCTTTACATTGTGGGAATTAATTCTAGTCTGAACATCTATAAATCATTTGCTTTAAATAATGTGTTGTAATGTTTTTCTCTGTATGTGGTAAAATATGTCATATTATAATTGGCTTACCAAATGCTAGATTCATATTATTTAACAGTATTTTAATATATCTTAGTAATTGCCCCATAACAAGTGTGATTTATAAACACTCACTTTTGTTGATTTGTTGACAAACAGGTTTATGGACCTTAAATAATTTTGTTGTTATTGTTTTTCATATTATTACTTTTTCCTAAATCACTTTTGTTGTTATTGTTTTTGGTTGCTTTAATAAGGAAAACTTTTACCACATTTTGCCATCCCTATGAGACACAAGCTTTTTAATTTCTCTTCTGTATTTTCACTCAAGTTGTTATTGATCCAAATTTTTTCTTGTTGAGCAGACACTACTCTGGCTTGCAATTTCCTCAGGTTGTCCTCTAAAAGTTTTGCACTTATTGCATTTGTAGAACTTGGCACCAACCCGCTGAAGAGCTCAGGCATTGAAAATGGAGCCTTTCAGGGAATGAAGAAGCTCTCCTACATCCGCATTGCTGACACAAATATAACTACCATCCCTCAAGGTGATGAAAATTCTTTTTTTTTAATATATATTTTGTTCATTT